>NC_133932.1:122898449-123201479 GCF_031877795.1 Strix aluco
ACCCTTCTAACTCTGGCCATGTCTGCGCTTGGGAGGCTGCTTGTCAATGACACCCTCATCTTCCTCTGCTCCACTGCCCTTAGCAACCCATTTGGGACATTCTCCCTGGCTGCTGCCTTGTATTAGCTGATGGGCTGAAGGCAATGCTGTGTCTACACCACTTTTGTAACTTTCCCTGAGTAAAGCTGGAATGGCTTTATCATTACAGACCCCATGCTGCCACAGAATAGCTGTGGAGCTGCCATCTCATGCTGAAATCTTGCTTTCATTTGACCCTGGAGCCTTACTGCTTGCTTGCGGGCCTCAGCTTTGTGGTGTTCATCACAATCGAGTTTTCCCAGGTGTTGCAGTAGTATAAATAAAATATGCCACAGGTAAATTCCCCTTATAGATCCATGATTTATGGATGGGCAAATTCACTCATTGTTGCCACCCAAGGAGCAAATTAGACCAAGAAGGACGCTCAGTGTAAAGCAGCAAATTTCTTTCAAGGAGAATGTCTGCTTTCTGTGAAATGTGAAAGTTTAATCTTATCAATGAAAATTAAACTTGTGCTCTGGCTCCCCTGCTTAACTTCGTGTGACCTGTTGGTCTTTAGCCTCCTGCTTAAAGTATACTTGGTCACATGGGAAAGGATATGTACTGAGGACACGTGGTTATTTTCTGGGACCATTTGCATGTCATTCTATGCAAAAGCACTGAGCTGTACTGGCACCTGAAACCATCCCTACGGGTGTTCAATTGAGTTGAAAATCAGGCACATGGGTGCAGATTTAAAGAAGCTTTGTGGGTGTTTTGTCGTTAGACTTGTGCTGAAAACTGTAACTTTAACCTGGTTTTCATGTTTTCTTTTCATATTAGAATTTTATTGTAGAAAGAATATGGACTAGTTTCTTTAAAAAGCAGCAAAAATGGTAGGCAGAGTGAAGAGTTTTTGAAATAAATCTATGCAAAATTTAGTATGTTCATGTCTAAACCAAGCTTGTTGATTTTAACATATTTACTTTCTTTCATACTTGAAAAATAAAATTAAGCCTTTTAATCTTTTTTTATTTCTATGTGATGAATAGAAAAGCTTGGAAACATCAGTCTGAAGAATAGCCATCAACTAATGGGAAAAAAAGACCTTGTTGGCTCTTCACAAGTGCTCAGAATCCAGCAGCTGCCTCTGGGTCCACTCTCATAGTGCACATTCCTGATGCCAGAGAGTCACACTGTTTAGCCACCTAAACAAAAGCTATACTTTAGTATCGTCAGAAGAGCCAAAGTGATCTAGGAAACAAGGTTATTTTTGAGCTGAAGCCTAAATCAAATAACTCATTTGAAAATATTTTCCTAGAAACAGAAATACAGGCACCTGTTTTTGAAAAAAAATCCCTGCATGTAATTGAGGAAGCTGACTCATGGGCTTTGCTTTTGCCACCTAAACTGATTAATAGGAGAAGAAACCTGGTTAAGCTGCTGCTCTGGCTTGCTGACTAGCAGGGTTGTTTTTGATCCATGGCCTCTGGTATTTGGATTATTTGCTTTCCCGTCTCTTAATCTCTGTGGGGAAACTTTCCCTTGCTATTTAAATATTAAATCCTTGCCATACTGGAATGTCGCAGTGTACTGCATACAGAAATGTAAGGGCTCAGTATTTTCCGTGCAAACCAATTTTGAGTTCCAACTCAGAAGGCCTTTGTTCATTTGCTCTGAGGATACACCCATGTCTTTTGCTGGGAATTTGACATGTATTCGAGCACCAAAGACTCAGTAAGTACTGACACACATCAGAATCCTTTAGGCACATGGACTGCAGCTATGGTTTCCCTTTTTTGGCAGCAGTGTCAGGACAGAAGACAGCAGCAATCATAAGACACCAAGTTTCTGCAATTTTGATGTTTAAATACAGTTTATTTTAACAGGCTCCAGACTGAAGTCAGCCCTTTAAGCTTATCAGATTTTTCCTCCAAAGATGTTGCAGTGCCTAGCTAGAGGAGAAAGGTAGCATTATTCCATTCTTCAAAACATTGCTTTGAAAAAATCAATCTTTCCCTAAACGTCCTTTGTAAAATTTCAGCTGCTAACTATTTGCTACGCTAGTTTTGGCTGACACTGTTTGCCAGCAGGTATCTCTAATCCCCTGATCAATTGTCCATGGTTATGATGGGCACATGTTTTCCTCTTCTCTCCTTTTTACAGGCTGGTTCCCTCCTAAGCAATGGCAGCACTTATTAAAGATAATGGTATGACGATCTTGGTATGAGGGGGAATAACAAAGCTTTAAAAATACTTTTGCAAAATAATTAATTGCTTCTTTTGCGAAGATGCATTCCATTTAGAGAAATGCCAGTGTCCCTCTGGGTGCATGTTCCCATGGTTGCACTGGTTCAGCACTGAGCCCCCTCCTGAAATACAACTCTCCTAAGCCCCCATACGCTTTAACAAAGACTAGTAGTAACACTTGTGTGGGATTCAGGCACATCTCTGGTGGAAATATGGTAGTACTTAAGTCCCCAGACAAACCCCACAATTCTTACTGTGTAGATATGAACAGAAAATCAGGCATCTAATAGGGAGTTATAAACCCAGAGATTTAGTAAATTGCTTTTATTGCTTCTTACAGCTAATTACCAGCCTAAATTTGTTGACCGATTCTGTGCATTGTATGTACCTTCTACAGCTTGTTTCAATGTTTATCTACTTTGTACTGAAACAGCAGAGGAAGAGTAAAGAGAGGAAGTTAAAAAGTTACCATTCCTTAGCAATTAACTAACTTCACAGATTTAGGTATCATGCTAGTTAACTAACAAAAGGCCTTTAATCAGAATTGACATAACAATGCAGACAGGTTTATCACCAGACACATCAAATCTGTTGACATGTTAATCGTCATGCCTCAGATGAATTTAAAACTGAGGGATCAATGTATAATTTGCCAATCCAAGACTGCCAAAACCAATCTGTCCCTCCAACATAACCACTTGCAAAGACAACTGCAAGTGCATCTAGCTCTGCAGAAAGACACTCAGACATGTTCTTAGACTATACATGCCCTTATGCAGAAAATACTAATATTTGGCTCCATCTGGGTATCTTAAAGACAGGAGTGGAGTCCTTGTCTCCAGGCCTGTTCTCCCCACTTAGCTTCCTTTTAAGTAGAGATTTTGTAATATGGCTTAAAAAGGTAAAACCAATCAGGAAAACCAAAATCCAATTTTTGCGGATGAGTTAGCTGGGTGCTTATGGTTTTGTGTTTCTAGAATACTTGTTTTAGCCTAAAGCTGACACTGATGTAAAGAGGTTTCCTTACATGCTTCAATGAAAGTGCATCTACATACCACTAGTAGTATATTTCCTTCCAAAGCACCTTTCTTTCTAATTTTCTGACAGGTTCAGCCTGGGGTTCTTTACAGAAGGAGCTGGGGAAGAATTCTTCTTTAAGTGCAAGTGTTGATAAAAGTTGTTGGGAAAATCTGGAGAACAGGAATCTCCAACAAATTCAGCAAGACCTGCAGGAGCACATGCTAGGAGAAGTATGATGTTGGGAGCACAGTCAGTTTTAGAGTCATCAGGTGTGGTTCCTGAGTAAGGGCAACACACAGTCTGCAGTCATTTGCAATACAGCCATCAATATAAAGATAAAAGGTGAAACTGCATGTATTATTTACTGATAATCAAATCACGTTTATAACACATATTTTACAATTGTAGTAGAATCCATTAGCAAATCTTAAAAAACTTGAGAAATTATGAAAGTAGTTTACACATAATCTATGTAGCAAAACATTTGTTTTCCTTTCATTATTATGAAATTATGGGTACAGGAAATTTACACAAACAATACAGACACTAAAAAATGTGAAGTATTTTCATTCTTTTAATAAAGTGCATAATAAAATAGACTTAATAAATTATTCTAAAAATGCTTACCAGTCAGTTGACATTGATTATTTGAATTACTGTTTTGTCTTTATTTTGTTGCTAATTTTATAGTGTCAGATAGTATACACATTACATATAAAGTACATAAAGCTGCAATATCCTGGGTCATATGATGTCAGTATCTCCTGTACAATCGCAATCGATTGTTAGCTGAGGCATCCTGGTACTGCTGTGAGGCTATTGCAGTGTTCACCAAAGGGGAGGATATACATTGCTGAACACTCTACAATAAAATGGAGAATATTGAGATATACATGTATATAAACAGAAATGTGATTATGCATAATATAACATACAAGAAAAATAATTTGATGACATCATGTGATCTGTTTTCCAGTATATAAACAGCTGTGCACCTTCATCTCGATTTAGAGGTTGGTATTACAGGGTACAATGTCATTCACACAAATTACTGAGTTTATTTGGATGTTGTGAAACTAGGAGAGCCAAAGCAGGTTGTTCTCTTGGTGAAGTAAAAATTTAAAATCCCACCACTTCTCATTGCAGAAGATTTGATGAAATCTTGGTCATCTATACCTTTTCTGCAGCTGGGAACTTATACGATAGTGGTTCACTCTTATCATCAAGAATTCCAAGCCAGTGCCAGAGATCTGAATGTATCCCTACAGCAAGACACCTGTTTAAATGCTTAAGTATATACTTGTAGGGAAAGAAGGGTCTTAAATGTCCATCAGAGAACTTACAGTTCCAGAGACTGGACAGCCTGAGTAATGTCTAGTGTTTATATCTTATTCGTGAAACAAAAATCTTGCAGATGAAGAATCAGTGGGAGAAAGCTTTGTCACAGACCAGCCAGCCAAGAACTCTGACTATTGAAAGCCAGGAAAATGCATTGGTGGGAGAAGAGCTTTTTTTTTTTTTTAAAGTAGGACAGGCTATGAAGAAAGCCCCAGAGAACACACAAGCTCAGAAATGCTTTAGTAAAACAGAGTTAGATCCAATAAAGGTACCTATGTTACACTAACTGCTGAAAAATACACAATTTACAAGTTATTTAGCCATAAAGAATTAAATTGGTAAGACAGGAGGCAGAAGAGAGGAAGCTCAGGTTCCAAGTCACACCTACTACTAGGATTCACAAGAAGAGAGGTAATGATGTGCTCCCTGTTCTTTTCACAGTCCCACTTCAAAACCAGGCAATCATTTTTAATTTAGGAGCCTGGATACTTTCTGGGGTTTTTCAGTCTCAAGCTCAGTAAGTGGCAAAAGCTTTCTGAATAAAGAGTATTTTTCTCTAACATTTTTGGTAACAGTTTATCCAGTAAAGTATATGAAGTATGTGGAAGTATATAAAGTCTGTGAAGTATACAGTCATGTGTCTGTATTTTTCCCTCAGTACAAATATATAGTAAAGGAGGAGACTGATAATACAGAATTATAAATACTAACTCCTGCATTATGCACTGAACATTTGAAATGTGTATTTTGTACTTTGGACACTCATCTGCCTATTCAGTTCTTCATATTCCAGGTATCATAATTATTTTGTTTCAAACTGACAAGATTTAGAATATATGAAACAAAATACAAAAACTTATTGAAGAAAGATAATACCTATCACTTATAGAACACGGCATACCTGCAGGTCAGAGTAAGAATTTATTGTATTACCAATTATTTTATGCACCACCATGCATCATTCCTCCCTTCCTGTCTATGTTATTAAGAAATACAAATTAATTATGACCAATATATAGTTCAAATGGACCCTACTAAATCACTATTCCTTAAAAGTTCTTGGAATTTCCTGGACTTTGGAAGTGTCTTCAGATTCCAAAAGGAAAATGAAGCCAGAGGGTGAGGCAGTCTGGTATAAACCATTAAAGCCTATTTACAGTACTATAAGGTTCATACGTGTATTTTTTTTTACATAAATAGAAATCTGAAAATCTGGCAAGCCAGTTGAGCAGATTGATGTCAATGTTTTCGATTATATTTTTACTATAAAATAAGCCATAAGGTCAGTTTGTAGGAATTAAAGCTGAACATGTTTAAGTTAAATACTTACTAAAGGGGTGGTTATCTGCAAAACATTTGAAGCAGATGGGTTTCTGGTAATGGCTTCTTGAACATCTAAAAATAACACAAATCATAAATATTACATAAACTAAATACTATAGTGGAAATATGATTCACAGTCAAATATTCAACACAAACCTTCACGAAGATTGTGGAAATGTAGTTTAACAGCCCTGTTTTTTTTGCCCTTACCAACAGCTGCTGAAGTATATGCTATATCTGTATTTTTAAAGTTTGCAGCTAGATATTATTATCTGAACAAAAAAAATAGTGTCAACAAAGAAATCTAAAGCTAGAGAAAAGAGTGCCAGCTACTCTAGGCTGGCAACAAAAATTCCAGACTTGGATTGGTTAGTGACTGTTATTCATTAAAAAGACCACTATGAATGTACACTGTTTTAGTCACTTAATTTGGTCACATGTGAAAACTAAGCCAAAAAAAGGGGTTCAGAAAGGTCATGGTTTAAAAACATGTTTTTAAACTTGTTTTACAACACTTTACTTACTTACAGGTACATACTTACAGGTACTTATATGTCCCATAAGTCTACCTGTAAAATTTCCCAGTTTCTTATTACCAATTTTAATCTCCAAATAATTAGGCAAGCTAATTAAATTTCTAAGATACATATATATATGTATTAGATTAATTTTCACAGTTACTTCATTTGCAGTTAACTCCTACGATTCTTTCATATTCCTTATGTACTTTTTTTAGTTTTCATAGTTTTCCTTTTCACACTTTGCACACTTCAGCTTTCTTTCTCCCAGTTCTTTTGCTGCATTTACCTTTGCCTCTATTTCTTTGTCATTTCTTTGTTATTTATACAGCAATTTATTTTCTATTTTCTTGTATTTCGTTTTTCATATTTACTTTCTTAACCCGAGCACATCATACTAAAACTCCTCTCTGACAAAAGACAGAATTGTTCACGTCTATTTGCCCGGAAGCATGAGGTACAATATAATGAAATTTGGAACTGCTGTTTGATGGAAGCAGGAATTGTAAGATACAGCTGCAAAAAGTTTCTAAGTGGTTGCAAAGATCGTTTACTCTGTTGTTGCAGTTTACAGGAAACTGAAGCCTTTTTCCTCAAAGTCAAGCAATTTACCATTTGACGTAGAAACGTACGGGTAGTGTGCAGAAGCTTAATAAGCCTGGGTTTAGTTTGATTCCAGTCAATAAGAGGGTAACCTTGGGTATATGTGACCATGAAATGATGCAGTCCAGAAGGAAAAGTAGTGGAATTGTAAAATAAAATCAATGGACTTCAAGCAAGCAGACTCTTATAAACTCAAATAATTGGCATGTAAAATTTCATATGAAAAAAGTCTGAGGAACATGTAAAATTCAGGAGACTTGGCAGTTCCATAAACAGCAAAAATAACAAGCAGAAGTTATTCCAATGATATGGAAAGACAAGCAGTCCAGTGAAAAGACCACATGGACTAAGTCACAGGGTCCCCACTGATTTCAAATACAGGATGGAGCACACAAAATACAGAAACGATGTCAAACTAATGAGAATTTTTGTGAAAGACCTGTATGATCACATAGGTCAAAGCACACACTAACCATTAGTTACAGTAGTAAAAGACCCAAGAAGTAAGTTTGTTCTACAAGTATGTTAGTTATAAAAGGACGACGAATGAAAGTGTTAGCTAACTAATCACTGGAGAGAAAAAATTATCAAGAACATGTAAATACTTTTCCCCCACATTCTTCAGCAAAATGGAAGCTGTGATTGGAGTGCTCATGTCAAAAATACCAGTATAAAGCAGGTAAGAAATCTGCCTGGCATAGAGAAAGAACAGGTTAGAGAACACTTAGGTAAATTTGACATTTTTAAAATAGTTGCATAAGTGATATTCACTTAAACATTCAGATTTGGTTGCAGCATTCTCACGACTCAGTATTTGTGATCTTTAAGAATTCATGGGGAAGACTAGAGGAAAGAAAATTAAAAGCCATTCATTATAAATGGTTACATTTGCAAAAATGTAGGATATATAAAGGGTAATTATTTGCAAAAATAATTGCAAATAAATTAAGAGGAATAATCATTGGAACAGATTCTCAAGTGAGGCTGATACATCTGATACATCTTCAAAGAACAATTGTAACAAACGTGTTAGAAACAACAGCTACAGTTGGGCTGAGCCAGCTTCTGAAGGTGTCTAGTCACATTTTGAATTATTTTTTTGACCAAGACAAAGTCACCATTATTTTAAATTAATTTCATTGACTGTAAGAAAGGTTTCATGATTTTGATCTACCATTTGCTGCATTTAGTAAAGAATAATAATAATAAAAGAAAAATATTTATATCATAGGATTCATGTTTTTAATCCAAATTAATCCATGACAACAAAATATAGTTATTTAATCACTTGACGTAGGATCCTATTTATTCTCAAACTTACCTTGTAGCCTTTGATTGAGATGATCAAGAGACTGGAAAATCTTCTGTTCTTCTACTGAAAGTGCACTCATGCCTGGACATGGAGCCCTGTTAAGCGGTAAGGGCTGTCTGGCCAGTTGCACACTTTCCATAGCTGCCAGGATTTCATCCTCTGCAGTGGATGTATTTGCTAGCTTTTCTGCCATAAGAAACTGAACAGTGCTTTCTGAAATCGAAGAGATTACAGGAGTAACTTCAAATGAGAAGAGCTCATGACATTTAAATATACTTGCTTTCATGACTATAGGTCTGTGAAACACACAAAATTAACATTAAAAGATCAAAAAGGTGGCAAAGTCAGGAAGCATGATATGTTAGAAAATGACATAATTAAGATCACTAATGCATCTTACAATTGGCACCATATCATGTAGTTATGTATGATCCATACAGCTACAGTTAAATGCAAACAGGAATGGAATGAAACGAGTATATATTGTAATGTATTTATAAAACCATCAATGACACATGATGCTATATCTTACATTTCCATGAAAAAATTAGGTCTAGACAACTACTTTTTCTTACTTAGAATCGCTAATGCCAAAGACACAAGTGATGTTATACAGGGGATATATTAGGTCACTACTTTATGTATAAAAAAGAATTGAAATGGGATGTGTTACGATACCTTCATCAGACTTATAGGTGTTATTCATATTTTGTACTGGATCAAATGCAGATTGAACAGGACTCAGCGGGACAGTACATAATGAATTCTATCAAAAATATTATAAGAATATTTTAAGTGTAATTTAAGGCAACTATACTACTTTCTGAACATTTTAAAAAATTATTTCATATTACTAAATGTTTTCAAGTGCTAAAATACTAGTGTATATTAATACAGTGATGTATGCTTTTATTCTTTTCATTAGCAGTGACAGCAAGCTGACTAAGCACACTGAATCAAAATAGCGTGACACTGAACAAATCTTTGATATTCCTGAAACTCTTTCCATTTTGAAGATAAATACGATTTTTATTTTATACAGTATTTAATATTTACCTGTGCATGATGAGTAGGTTTCCATCTTTTAGAGGCTACACTTTGTCTTCTGTGTTCTGAAAAAGCTCTGTGTTTATTTTCATGGTTGTCAAAAACCTGGTTTTGTCTTGCAACAGGAACAACACCTTAAATGACATGCATACAAAAATAAACCAAAAATGTGCAAAACCACAATAAAGATAGCTGTAGCAAAACTAATAATGGTGAGTAAATGTCTGTCCAAATTTAGACCTTTACCTTGTGTATGTTTACATCTGATCTCACTAAATGTATTTTCTTACAGTGAAAAGAGAGAAAGAGGCACTTCTAAGGCACATTTAATTTCATGATAGCATAGGACTATCCACAGATGTGGATTGTATGTGGACATTTATAAGCAGGTTAAGTGAAGTCCCACTTTGAATCCCAGATAACAAAGATGGTCTGTACAAACATACAAGGTGGTCTTACCAAGTAAGAGGGGGAATGAACAGTGAACTATGATATAACAAATGTCAAATAATGTGCCAAAAAGTAATGTTTTAGAAAATAAGTTGCATTTAGAGAATAATCCTAAAGTCCAGTTGTCCAACACATTAAACGCCTGTTGCCAAGATGCTGTATCTTACATCTTAATAGATTCAACATTTGTTAAGATTACATAGCACTGCACAGAAAACGTGTAATAGCTCACACAGTTTATTTGATTCATAGAATCACATAATGGTAGAGGTGGGAAGGGACTTCTTGAGGCTATCTGGTCCAGCCCCCTGCACAAGCAGAGCTGGTTACCCAGGACCGTGTCTGGATGGCTTTTGAGTATCTCCAAGGGTGGAGATGCCACAAAGTCTCTGGGCGACTTGTGCCAGTGCTCTGTCACCCTCACAGTAAAAAAAAAAGTGTTTCCTGATGTTCAGAGGGAACCTCCTGTGTTTCACTTTGTGTCCAGTGCCTCTAGTCCTTTCAGTGGGCACCACTGAAAAGAGCCTGGCTCCCTCCTATTTCCACCTTCCTTCCAGGTATTTATAGACATTGATAAGATCCCCCTGAGCCTTCTCTTCCTCACGCTGAACAGTCCCAGCTCTGTCAGACTTTTCTCCTAGGACAGATGTTCCAGTCCCTTCATCATCTTCACAGCCCATCATTGGACTCTCTCCAGTCTGTGCATGTCTCTTGTACTGAGGAGCCCAGAACTGAACACAGTCCTCCAGGTGTGGCCTCACAGGTGTGATTCGAATGCAAAGTCCTGGTTTAAAACCTTAGTTCTGCAGCTTGGGATTTTGTAGTTTTTATTTTTTATTTTTTACTAATTTATACATCTGTATACTAATTTTAATGACAGTACTGCTGTATAGTATTTTCCCTCGGCTAGAAAGGCCTAACCTAGAAACTGTACCTCAAATTTATCTCAGTTTTGTCTGGTGTAATAATACATTTTCAAAATTAAAGCATCAAGTTTCAAAATTAAAATTGAGTTCTTAATTAAACATTCATGCATCAAACTGGAGATGCAAATCAGCATTTTCATGTCCAAGTCAGGAATCTACACATCCAAGAAGATATTGTATTCTCATCTGTAAACACAGTTACTTGATTTGTAAATGCAGTTACTTGATTTATACATTTGCAGCAAAAGAAAACAATTCATTGATCCTAGAAGCAGATTTGAAACTAGTCATCTGGCTGCTGCCATCAACAGTAACATGAGACACTTTAGCTTTAAAAGGCTGCCATTTAGTTATATGTGAATTACTGTGATGTGACACGTGGTGCTGAATAGCACCTGAAAAGAAAAGGAAATGTGATCATGTTATATTAAATACAGGGGAAAATTTAAAAAGAAGCAGAGAAGAAACCCCTTGTTATATTAGTAATCACATAATGTTTTTCTGAAAAATAAAATCCAAAGTTGCTCTATTGATATGCATTGGCACTTAATTAGTCTAGCAAGTCATGCTACATCTATGCCAAGGAAAAGACTCCTTTGAAAAACGTTAACACAGAAGTATACTAAGCAATAGTATCTTTAAGGGCATGAGATACTGGGCAGTCTACCCCTGTTTAACTATAAGCATGTGAATTAGTTCCGTATTTGTCACAGGCTTAAATGTTAAACATATTTTTAAAGCATTTTACTGACTGAACACCAAAGGACTTAAATCTAATAAAATAATTAAAAAATAAATAACAAATTCTAATAAAAAATTAAAAAATAAATATTTCTAATATCCAGCTACAGTATAATACGTGTCAGCCAGAAGATATACTTGAAGCCTGGAAGCCCAATTAAAGGAAGATCCTCATGGATAACAATTTTATTTATTCATCTTGTTCTCACTTATTCTTTCTGTATATTTGGCCAAGCTTTGCAACTGATCACATTTTCGAGTGTCCTTACAGACCTCACTGAACTCTGTAATAGAGCCACAGCAGGTATTTTACTCAAGGTATTTTACTCAGTATTCAGTCTCTCATAGCAAGCACTTCAGGACAAAGAAGTGGTGATCCATGTGCATTTGCAGGCAATCGAACAAATAATAGCAAGTCATTAAGAGTTATCTAGAGTATTTAAAATAAAGAAGACTTTTAAACACAAAATCTAAGCAGATACTGACAGAGGGCCACCCAACCAAATTTTAAAAAGAGGTTACTCAGCTCCTCCTCTAAAAAAGCTGGAGCTATGTGACACTGGGGATGTAGCATGTAGGAAGTTGCAGTGAAGACAGTATTAGTAGCGCACACAACTCTGACCCAGTACATTTTCTGATTCATTGACTTGATGTGCAAATAAGGACAAGAGACAAGTAACTCTGCTGGAGGCAAGGCATGGTAATGCAAGACTTCATTCATTTCCAATGTAAAATCAAATAGGTTAATTTAAGTCACACATATCTTAAGCTCATCTGTTTGACTTCGAACTGGAATGGACAGCTGATAACATTTCTCATTTCCCACCCCTGCTTTAGGCCAAGAATATTCATCTACACCTGATCTTACACAACAGAGCTGTTCTGAATCACTCCACAGTTAAAACTATGTATTAGTAGATAAAACTAGAAATTTATTTTTTTTAAGTTACGGGAATTACTTATTTTGCTAGACAGTATCTTTGAGCTGCACGTCCAGTCCTCAGGGTGATCCCAGTAGGTGAAGCAGTTTGTACCTGAAGCAGGGTCTACAGCTTCAGGAGCTCTGCCTCCAGCTGCAACCCTCAGTAGGAAGCAAACCAGCACACAACATACAAATTATAAGCATGAGGATGCCATCAGTGCCCAAAGCACAGAATATAGCTAGGCTGAAACAGGGCAAATCAAAAAGCTTGAAAGCTATTTTGAAATGTGAAAACTAGGAGATTAAAGTTTATTCTCCCTGATACAAGGAAATATGATCATCTGCTTTGCAATTTATTTACTTATAGCAACTTATAGCAATTTATAATGATTTCTGCTTTAATGCTTAATAATCCTGCTTGCCCTGACTGTTCTGTGGAAACTTACCAAAGACTACTGTGTTCATCAAAACAAAGCAGTTTTCTGTGGAAACTTACCAAGAACTACAATATTCGGCAAAAATAAGAGACACGTCCTTGGAAAGCAGATGGGTTCTATCAAGTTTAGTCTTTGTAGTGTATAGATAGTCATATATGGGCGGTAGAATCTAATATACTGGTGCTTTTAGATAAGATAGAGGTGGTAAACCAGCTGGAACCAGTCTTGTTGTTCAAGAAATTGGCTAAGAGAATCTGCGCATGCTCCGAGGAAAAGTACAAGGTGAGGAAGACTGTGAGCCTTCCTCCAAAAGACCCCTGAAGACGACCACCAGGAGGCAATGTGCAGGCGCAAAGAGAACATAAACTGCTGACACCAGCCTTTTGAACTAACCCAGACTTACTTATGCATATGTATATTTGTGTTATGTAATGCAATGAATATGTATATCCACACTCTATAAGTTTCTGGTAAAATGTGCTGTTGGGGTGCAAGCTTTGTGGAGAAATCCCCTTGCACCCGGTGCTGGAGTAAACATGTCTGCTTTATAACTCTGAGTTGTAGAGTCTGTTTCCGTGAATCATCCCGAAATTTCTTATGTATCTTTCCTCTATCTTACCAACCAATCTCTGCATCATATTGTTCCCAAGGTTAATTTTTAACAAAATGAAGGATTAGTCCTCAAATTTCTTCAAATTCTTTGTAAATCGACATACTTTGCAGCACAGCAAAATTTGTCTGGTAGAAGCTCTTTAACTTACATTTAATTTTTTTGAGCATTAATGTATTACTGGGACTAAAACTTAAAAAATTTAGGCATTTACAGTGTCATCATTTTAAAAACATGGTAGATCTACATTTCTTTCACTCTCAGGTGGCAGTGACTGTTGGACAACAAGCTATGAGTCCCAGTTACCTTGTAAAACTTGCTCATATAAACTTAGTCACTTCCTCCTATATCATTACTTAGTCCACCTGTCACATTTGCTCATTAGTCAGGAATATAATCTCAGGAAAAATACTTCCTTTTCATTGAATATTGCAGAGAGCTATTAAAAATGCAGATGGACGTTTGAGAGGCCTCTGGGCACCACTAGAATAGAAATGACAATGACAAATGGTGAAAACTTGTTAAAACTGGCTGTATTGTGTGAATGGATGAAAGGCTGGATGTTTTAACTGAAAACAAATTTCTGATGTAATTGAAAAAGACTTTCATCTGAACATCCCCCCAGCCCAACCCCAGAAACATGACTCTTACCAGCAGCAGAGTCTTGAGGAGCTCGGGCAGTATGTGCTCCTTGCCAGGAGGTACTTGTTTTTCCAGCTGCTGGGGTATGATGGAGATATAATCCATTTTCTGCATTAACAGGTCTTCTTTCAGTGCAGGTTACTGAACAATCTTGACAGGCGCTTGTCTGAACACTAGATACAGAACAAGTATTTTTTGCCCAAGGTTTGTATTTGGCCATGCTGCAGCCAGGTATAGATATTGCAGTGGCCAAATCAGAACGACAAGTAATACTCTCACTGCTTTCTGTACCGTTTCTATTTAAAACCCGATCTGCTAACACAACATGCCTTTCAATTAAATCATTCCTGCTTGTAGTGGTAGCTTGAAGACGTGAAGGCGGCAGTGGCTGACACCCAGGGCTGGCTGTGTTTCCGCCACTTCTGTTTCCCAGCAGAGGTGCGGATGGTGGGTGAGGTGCTAGCAATTTCCCTGAAGCTTTTCGAGTTTTGCAGGCTTCAGCGGCCGACTGCGGTTGGATTATAGTGCCTGTTCTCTTCTTGGGCATAAAACTTGACTGGGGTCTTACAGATGTTGTTCTTCCAGTTATTTTTGACTTACTTTTGAGTTGATTACCTTCATTAATTTTAGAATTATTACTACATACTGGGGGTTTACTTTCTTCATCTTTTGGTAACGTCCAAGCTTTTTTAGCAGAAAAGGATCCAGTAGACATAAATATATTCAGAGACGTGCATTCTTTATTTGATTCTTCAGAGTTAACATTTGGTTTTGATATATGAAAGTTTTCCTGATGATTTTTTATGAACATGGGGTTTGAAGGTTGAGCAACAATACTTAAATTAGTCTTAGGAGCATTATTTGTAGTTTGAACATATTGCAGCTGTGCAGAAGATATTTTAGTGGTGTTTTTTTCACAGCATTTTTCATTATTTTCTATTATTATCTGGTTAATTTGATCACACCATGTTAGGTTTCTATTGTATTTTTCATTTTCTGCAGTTTTCTTTTTTATTTTTGCCAGTTCTAAACTGTCTCTGATAGAAGACATGGGTCGAGTTCCAAAACTGATCCCGTGGTTCAAAACCACAGCTTTGACATGACTGGGTTCATATTTAGAATCCTTCTTTAAGATACTTCTGAATAACTTAGCTCTTTTTCTTTCAAGAATATTGTTTTTCAGGGTTTTGTGCTGGGCAGGAAGGCCAGAATTGAACTCTGTATCAGACACCAGTGACATAGTTTCAACCATATTTCCCTTTTCTTCCTCATTGTTATTCTGTTGCTTGACTTCGCACAGAACTGAGGCATTTGGTATGTCCTGAAATAAAGATGATCCTGGATTAATGTCATCAATACATTTAATATTTTCTTCTTTTGTTTCAGTCATTTTTCCTGATTTTTTTTTTAAAAACTTTGTACAGATGTTTTTGTCCTTTGGTAATGTATCAGCTGTGCTGGGAATGACAGTGGAACATCCCTGATTAGGAAATAAGATTATAGATGTTGCAATAGGTTGACTGGAGGTTTGCACAGATATAGTTCTTTTTTGTGGGGTCATTTTAAAACTCTGATCTTGCATCAGATCCTGATCTCTTTCTCCTGGAACAGAATCAGGGCTGGCCCAAGCTTTGCTAGGACTGAAAACAGGATGACCAGTGGCTAATGTGCTAGACATTCCAGAAGCAGGCTTGCTTCTTTCTTCTTTTATATTTTTCAGAAAACTAAATGTATTACTTACAGAGTTTTCTTGCTTACTAGAGGTAGAGAACTCTGCGTTTTTTCTTCCAGATCTGTGAGAAGCAGATGATTCCTCTTCTGAATTGTTTACATGTTCAGCAGGAGTTAGAACATTATGTTTAGCTAAAAGATCATGAATAGGTAAATTGTGGTAGTATTGCAAATCTACATTTCTCAGACAATTATTTAGATGCATATTTTTAGAAGTACTTTGAGCTGTATAAAGCAAACCATTATTTCTAGTCTGTGATGTTTCTGGATTGTACAGGACACAGTCACACTGTGTAGTCAAAGATGATTCACTCGGTGTTGTGTAATTTCCATTTTGTTCTCCAGCCTCAAGACTGTCAAGGCTTGACAGGCTTTCTGAATCATCTGTTTTCTTGACTTCTTGATGAAAATTCTGAAATATAGGCATAAAAGCAGGCTATTGCATTTATCAAAAATGGGTTTTTTGCTGATACTAATTTTTCATTAATGAGAGCTTCAGTTAAAATACAATCAATACGGAGCCTGGTGTTTTTATGAATCAGCATCACAGCACCATAACCGTTTCCATCAGGTCAAAATTTACCTGTGTTCAATTGCAAAAGAAAATGATGTAGTTTGTGTATGAAATTCAGAGGAAAAAGCTGCATAGTTCAACAAATTTAATCTTAAATTTTATATAAATTCTACAGTATCAAAAAACGAACAAGGTTTGTCTAAACAACGCTACTGTTTCTGGATTGCCCTATGACACAGGATGGTTTTTGTGCTCTAACATGTAAGGGAGTTTACAAAATGAAAGAGAATACATGAAAATGCAGATTTGACAGTGGATCTGCCCTAAGCTGGAATTTTCCATAATACTAGACTGAATATTTTCAGACAAAGTGCCACAAGTGATGAGGATTTAAACCTTGTCATGGCAAACACAGAAAACATCTCTCAGATGTCCTAATCACAGTGATTAACACCTCCCCGCAGTGAAACCCCCTCTTCTCATCTTTCAGAAAGAAGAAACCATCATCTGATCTGTGAGGAGAGATCAGGTCTAAGGGCATATGGGAGTCCCATCCACACCCCCAACTTCTCCATCGTACTTTAATATAGTGATGAATAAGAGCAACTGGCACCACCTGAATCACCACTGGGACAACTTTATGTATGTACTATACAAGCATTTTCTTCACTATTACTTCCAAACACTGAGATGGTTGAAAAGACATACTTTTTTAAGGCCAAGATTCCAAATACATGTAAACATAAAGGAAAATAAACATATCAACTGTTTTCACAATCTTATCTACTCTCTCTTGTGGAAGTGGAAGTTCGCTTCCACGCAACCGAGCAGTTAAGTGATGTTAAACCATATGCTGAAAAAACTTGGCATGAAAAACTAAAAGAAACTGCATTAGATATGCAATCTTATGCAATGAAGATTTTTTTTTTCATCAGTGACTTTAAATGGAAAACGTTTCAAGTAGCAAAATCTGTTAATCTAGGTAAGTGATTATATATCCCTAGGCAATTAAAATAGAATTAACATTTTGAAAATTTACCAAAGAATGCATAAAATTCATTAGTGAATAAGAATGTATTTTTATAGTAAACCTTTTTTTTATTCTAATAAAATTGTTATACCATAATACTGTATAGTTTATAGCTGTACAAATATTTTAAATTGCAGAATAAAAGCTTAGTGAGTCCTGAAAGACTTTATGATTGAATTAAACCTTATCTTGCACTAAATGTTCAGAGGTTGGTGCAGTCTTCCATTATAGTTATGATTTGAGATAAAGAAACTAAATAGAAGAACAAAGAACCAAGTGTAGGGAAAGATTCCCCTTTAGGGAACATTTTCAAACTAAAGCTATACAAACCAGTGTCTTTCTAATTGAAATGAATAAATAATGCTTTGTTAGTTATTTATTAACCTTTACGTTTGGCTAAATTATATTGTTAACTTCTGCTTGAACTTCAACAAACAAGGAAAAGGCATATGCTCAGAATTTTCTGTACCAGGCCAAATTTAAGAACTAACTTTGAAATTTTCAGATGGGAAAAAGCCGTAAAAAGAAATTACAGGTGTCAGGCTTACTTCTTGTCTAATTTGGAAACTGAACCTGTATAGCTAAGTATGTGTTTCTAAAATGACTAAGTTTAGCAGAGGAAAAATTTTGTAAGGATTGATTCAAAAGACCCTGTTCCAATAGCAGGTTAGCTTAAATTGGTAAATCTGGAGGGTGCCAGAAAAATTACAACTTTTAAAAATTAAGATCAAAAAAATTCTACCCAGTTGTGCTCCAGAGGTTGAAAATAGACTTGATCCTGCATTATATATAATTTTACTCTCCTTGTAAAACAAAACCTCATGGGAACACAAAATCTCAGTTGAGGCAACCTTCAGAAATGTTAGGAACGAAAGAATAAAGGATTTCTCGTTTAAACACATACCCACTTTTACTTAGCTCATGCAAATTTAGTTCATTTACATTTATTTTGTTGCATCATACAATTTCATCATGTCACACATTAAAGATGCTTATCATTCTCATTAAAATATTTACATATTTTATTTCCCTTGTTAGCCTACTCTGTAAAGAAAATGAATGTCATGTTTTCTTGTAAAAATGCATAAGTAGAACTACTTCTGCAGACCTAAAAAAGCATTCAACAATTACTCTTTTTTAGTGGTCAATAGATACAGGGAAATAAACCTGGAAATCCCAATGTTTTAATTTGATTTAATCTGTGACAATATTATGGGATGATAAAGAAACAAAATGTTCATATAGTGAACTATCTTTATATTTTCTGGATTTGCATATTGTTTGTGTTATGTAAGTACAATTTATTGTTTTGCCTGTTGCCTGCATTATCTTATGTCCTAATGCATGAAATCTAAACCCAGCCTGTCCACATACTTGGTATTCTAGGAAAGGGAACACTTATGAGGACTTAAAGAGGTCACTTGTATATCTTAAGACTTAGAACAGCTGTGTCAAGGAATTTCATTTCAGTAAACCACTAAAACAAGAGAAAACATGAGCCTAAGGAATCTTTCATGAGGCCAATGAAAAAACAACATTGCAACAAGTAAAATTTTAAGAGAACCTGACAAGTGAATTTTCTGCCAAAGGACTCTGTCAGAATGCTATTACACTGAAGAGCTGCTATATGTATATTTGACATTTTCTGCAAAAGAAATGCTGACTGTTCGCAATTCCAAGAGGTAAATGGGAATATTCTTGTGAAGATAAATGCTGGAAAAATGCTACCTACTCTGAAAACCCAGGCCCCTCACCTCTCACACTACTTGCTATTCTTGATATTTTTGACCGGTTTATTTATAGGAGTTCTTTGTGTGTTATATGTGTGTATATATAATGTTATACTTCACATTAATTGTGAAGAAAAAGACACCAACGGTCACACAGATACAAAGCTACCTCTAAAAGACAGTGAGGTATCTAAACACCTTTACTGGTTTTGAGTTTACCAACTATGAAATGGGAAAGTCCATTACAAAATTAATAATCTCTTTTCTATGCAAGTTTGGAAAATATAATGTACATGGCACTACACAATATTGATTTCAGAGAAGATGTGGGCAGATCCAAGAAAGCAAATGCCACTGAGGAAGGATTTTGGTGCTTATGTTGCACAAGAGATCCATTATATTGTGCCAAACCCACCAAAGAAGCTATGAAGGTGTAGGATGACCAGAGAAAAGCTTCCTATCAACACCCATGTCTTTCCTAGGCTAACTCCTAGGTGCCTAATTTTCCCCCAAGCTATCTAGGATACAGAAATTAGCTATCTATGAACCTGAGTATTTAAAAGGACCTGATTTGCCTGTTTGGGAAATCATCACAGGATGCTAGAAATACAGGTTCAAACCTCTTGGGATAAAAAGAACTCAAGTTTCCAGTTTTGTAGGCACTCAGGCACTTCAGTAAGCGATACTGTACTGAAGGATTGTTAAAGAAAAGTGATCTGAACACTGAACGTCAGGGTTTCAAGTTCTGACTTCCAGTTTTAATGAAGACCTGAGGTAAATGTACATAACTGTGTAGGAAAAGGTTTTCAGCTAAATGTTTCTCTCTTGCTTTCTATTAATTTATTTTGCATCTCAATACTGAGAGTGCTGATTCTCAGGATCCCTGTTCCAGATGCCTAACGCCCACAGGCTAACCTAGTCATTCAGCTCCAGAAGTGGAATTCATAATGCTAGTTTTTAAATACTTTAAAAATTATTAAATGATTAGATGTTGAGGCAGTGAGCACCACTGCATTAGTCCCTTTTTTGTTTGTAACCTATTAGTAAATCTGTTTTGAGCAGGCGCCGTCTACCCTGCAAATTTAAGGGATGGGGTCATGTAAAAATAGTATGGGACTGCATAACTGAAAACCGCCATAAGGGGAATAGACATGGAGAAAAACTGGACATGCATATCCAATATTAATTCTAGAATTTCTTAACTGCTTAACTAAGAATCATGTTAATGTTATATATAAAATGCAATGACATAATTTAATGAGTAAATTAATAGTTATTTACAATCTATGTTATATTCAATGTAATTTTGGTTATCCTAAAAAAGGAGAATGGAGATCAGCTAAAACACCCATTTTCACTTCTTTGGAATTTGCAGGTTGTAGGAGAAATGATGTTTTAAAAAGTATTTTGTAGATGAAGCTATTTCTAGACAATACTTTAGAGACAGAAATGAAAGGCAAACAATTCTCAGAGATTTTTTTTTCCATTTTAAAGCAAAAAAAATAATCCTCTCTCTCACTGATAGTTAAGGTCTTAATGATGAGACTCAAAGCCCTGAAATTATCCTTTTCAGAAAAGTTTTCCAACAAAGTCTGATTTAGGGGGAAAGAAGAGAAGAATAACTGATGGAGGAAAGTATTCCTTCGTCTTCTAGAAAACTCAGAATCTGTCTTCCTGGTTTGTTCTTACTCACAAATATAAAAATAAGGCAAAGCTTTAGGGTTAACAGATTTGAATGAACTGCAGCTGTAGAATCAGAAAAAAATTATTAATACTATTTGACCAGTACACACCTCCTAAAAGACCCATAACCATACAGTGTGTGAATATAATTTTAAAAATAATTCCCAGTTCAGCTGAAGGACTATCCTACCAGATCTCTGATTTGCTAAAACATCAGTATACATTTTTACAGTTTATAAATATTACTTTTTCTTTTAGCAGTCTAAATACATTGCAAAGATGGAACAGTTTTTAACATGTTTCCACTCTATCTTGTGCACTGCACAGCAGCAACAAAGGCAGAAGGTGGATTTATATTAGGAAATCCTAAAGGTCACATACAGAAATACTCTTAGATTCATAGAATATCCTGAGTTGAAGGGGACCCACAAAGATGATCGAGTCCAATGCCTGACTCCACACAAGGCAACCTAAAAGTTAAACCGTATATCTAAGAGCATTTTCTAATATTATATTTTTATACCTCTCCAGAAAAAAATTTATCCAATGAGACAGTTTCATGTAATTGCCAACACTCACTGCACGCTTCATTAATATAATCACTTATCTTGAAAAAAATATTTAGAGACTGTTACGTTACCTGTTTTACAATTTCCATTTTTTCTATCAGATATTTTTCAAGACATACATTCCTCTTAAGAACTTTATGGATATGATTTATAAGAACATGTACAAGATTTCAGCATCTACCTTCCCCTAAACAGCCTCCTGAGTTTAAAGGCTGATATTTTTTCTTCTTGCAGCTGTTTGGAACAGCACAAATCTTTAAACTGTTTGTTACAAGATCTTTCAGTCTACTGGATTTCAGTTATTCTTTGCTTATTCCTGTTGTCTGAATTCTGAGTCTTTGGTTTAATGCTTTATTTCCCAGTTGGTGAGCCATACTTCGTTATGGAGATATGCCAGTATCGGGTATAAACTGCACAGCAAAGCTCAAGCTACTAAATGCCTCAGAAGTGCTGCTGCACATTTATAATAATAAATATTTAAAAAAAATGATTAGGTTTATGTGTACCCAGGCCACCATGAGCCTACTAGGATAGAAACAGAGTACTGGAAGAAAAAAGTAGTTAAATTCTGTTTTGCTTTCCACTTCACAGAAAGTTTATCTCTTTAAAAAAAAAAACCAAAACACAGCTCTGCTATCTCCAAAGGGGTAGAATTACTGTGGACAGTGACACTTTACTCTTGATGAGAAAGCAATAGATTTCCCAACATCCTCTTGAGACATTAGCATATACTGTCTCTGATAATACCAAGTTCTCATAACATAATATAGCATCCTGGCAGATCACTATGCACAAACTTTTTTATCTTCCATTCCCTTCCTGCAAGTGAACATTTTATTATTACTGTAACTGAAGTAAACTACTGTTTTTTCCTCTGTTCCTTTCCTTTAGCTACATTCATGAACATTTTACTCAGCTGCAGTAAAACAAATCACTTCAAAAAAAGCTATGAAGTATGGTAGAAATAATTTAGTGCATAGCTATATATAAATATTTCATAGATAGATATATATATGGATGGATGGATGTATATGAATGTAAAACCAAAAATGGACTCAAGCTAATATGTATGGCAATTCTTATGAAAAAGTATATGCTTGTAAAGGAGGAGCAGGTATATATATGACAGTTGTCAGTTTCCCTGTTTCTGTGGTTTGTGAGCCATGCTGTATGTATAACAACCCTAACGTATCCACAAGCAAGGTCTTATTCATGTATTAATCTACCTGTGAAACAAACACTTTTGTACTGAAAATGCTGTTTCAGCTTCAACCCTACATGATCACTGATTCAAGCAGGGCTTTAAATTGAGGCAAGACACTCTTCAAATGACTGAACATTCAGATTGTCAGATACGAAGATTGCAATGGCATTTTATACAGCATAGGCTTGGAATAAACCACTATTTTACATTAAAAAAAAAACCCTAGTCTTGAGGAATACACAATCAAAACAAGTTCGAGTATTTGGGTAAAATAATTTAGTCTGGAGATACATTTCAATTTGCCTTTATAGCAAATGCGAATTTTGGATTAGTGAAATAACGTGGAAGACAGTGATATGTTGCAATACTGGTTGAAAGCCAATAATAACTGAACCCCTCTGATCTTGCCAAAAGGAAAACGAATAGGGAAATCACTTGAGTTTGTCATGTAATTTAAGTGATCAACATAAAATATGTTAACAATCACAGTTATAAGTAAAAAATGGCCAATGTTTCTAGATTTAAGGTGACCACAGAAACTTATTTCAAGTCTTTGAACGGTCTCTTCAAAATCAAGTCTAATCAGTTCCAGTGATGATTTATCCTAACCCTCCCCTTAAGAGTCTGTTTTCCCACTAACTAGCCCGGAGCATTCTACGAGTTCTTGACACTTGGGAGAGACTCTGTACACAGGCACTCCTTTTTTCCATGCTGGTCTTGTCTATGCCTCTGAAGAGTTAGACTGATACAATAGACCTTGCAGAAGAAACCCTTGTTTAACTCATCCCAGTCATAAGTCATATTACAAATGGACTTGAAAATGAATTCAGTTTTTCCATCAGTTACCTGAAACATCTTCATTTCATAGACACAGTCTAACCTCAGAAAAGCAGTAACACAAACGGCTAACAGTGATCCAGATCAACTCACTCATGCAAGTAAGGCGATGTCCATACCCACGTGTTTGCAGCATCTGCTGCTTTCATTTAGAGGAACATCACTCAGAAAATATTCTTCATTATTTCTCAGAGACTTATTTAATTCTATATGTAACATATATAAACACACAGAGAATGTAATAGGATACAAAATTTTATTGTCTTAGAGATAATAAAGAATAACCCTCTGACCTCATGGTTTGGGTTGCAGTTTCTGAGAAATGATAACCTGCATTCCAGTCCTTATTTCGATAAATACTGAAGTATTTTATGTCAAGGGGAACAGTATCCATAGAAAGACTGATACCGAGTACTTCAATGGCTGCACAGTATGCTTGAAAAAAAAGGAGACCCAAGGTAAAATTTCCACTTCTAATCAATCAGAAAGTGATTGAAATTTGGATTTCACAGATACCACTTGAATAACCTAATAACGGTCATATAAAGGAGGGAAGAGGAAAATACAATCTCCATGTTGTAATCTATACCTATTTTGTCTGTGAATTAGCTCTTACTTCCAAGTATTTTGTTTAAAAAGTGAAACAATAGAGGTAAAATGTTACATCAATCAAACAGTTTAATTCAAGCATAATGTATTTTTCTGGAAGAGCATAAAAATATTGTACTGACCAAACCAATTTTGTATGGCCACCAAATTAAAGAGGTGATGAAAAGAAAGAGACAAAAGTATCTGAATAATACTGTTCCTTGTCACAGTTAAGTCATTTTAATGGAAATTTTCTAAATAATTCAGTTCAAGGCAGGTGCCAGAAATGGAAAATTTCAACATAAACAGTAACATTTGGAAAAATGATAGTTTTAGCCATGAGAGTAATGTCTTGGTGAAAAGCTGCATGCAGCTTTAGCTAAAGACTGTGCTACCAGCTCCACGTTAAAGATTTTGTTTACGCCTGCAACAAAACCAGGAAAGGACTGTGCAACAAAATGTTTGATTGCAAATGAAGTTAACAATATTAATTTCTTCAAAACAGAACATACTTATGGACATATAACAAAAAAATAATTTGATGTACTGGCTCAGACGTAAATGTTCCACAAAATAAAATCTACTGCTCTCAATATTTTAAGAAAAATAATTTAGGAGAATTGTAGAAGGGTCCCTAAAAACCTTGGCTTATTGCTGAAACTACACATTTTTTTAGGGATGGAAAGCAGGGAACACACCAAATCTACTGGTCAGGGTCTACATAGGACTTTATTGCCCTGTAGGAAAGAAAAGAATTTTAGGAATCTTTATAATCCTGCTAGGCCTGTAAAAACAGAAACAAAGAGAGGTCAAAGGATCTCAATGGATGGTTAGGCTGCAAAGCATGTGCACAGTGAAATACTTTGACATTAGTTTCAGAAAGGCAAGCACTGTTGGAATGACTTTGGACAACAGACAGTAGCAAGACTACTGAAGACTATTCATGTCAGTAAGAGTATTATAAATTTTATAAGTAGAAGTATTATAAATACTATTTCACATCACAGGAAGTCAAAATGCAAATCCATACCAGAAGAATCCAACACTTCCAAAATTCAGGCCTTAGAACAATGACAATAGCTTTCTTGACTATTTTTCTAATCAGAGTCCAAAGCATGCAATTTCAAGGAAGAAAGTCCAAATGTTTGAAGTATAAATATTTACAATTTGAAACTATTTATCAGAGGGAAGAAACTGAGCAACCCCTAGTGGTAGCAGAAAAATACATTCTGGAAAAAGAAGCAAAATTTTCTACAGGACCAAAGGATTTTCAAAAATACATTAATTTGTAAACACAAATTACTATATTATATGCAGTGTCCAAAGCTGATGAAACATGTAGAAAAAACTATAAGTAAAAAAATCATGCATGACTCACATCAGTTTTTCCCCTAGAATTCAATTAGAATGTGATAATTGTGTCTGATAAAATACACTACAATTTAGTTGCCTTACAATATATTAAGAAGAATCTTTTAATACATTTTTCTCAAAGAGATTTCAATTTTTTTCCTAATTCTAAGATGTCCTAGTGTAGCTACTGCCAAATTCAGCATCATCATTTAGGGAGGGATTTGCAAACACTATACAAATGAAACACAAAATGCATTATATTTGTATTTTGTTTGAAAGTGGTTATCTAAAATTCAGTTTTATCAGCTCTCTTCTATAAATTGCCATTTGCTCTTCCTTCTTTCATTCTTGGAAATAAGAATGAACACTAAACAACAACCTTGCAGTACAAACTGCACTTTCTGTCTTCTCAACCTTTTTGAAGTTTACTCCAGTTGAGTGAGATTTTATGTGTTAGTCATCAGCTGCTCAAGATTCTCATGAATACCCATCAGAACAAAGTAGGTACAAAGACAGAGATGACTGTGCCTGGAAACATCAGTATCAAAGAACTCAAAATATATCTGAAATGTATACAGTCTTTCAAAAGTTATCCATACACGTGCATCAAAAGGAAAAGCCATTGCTCTGTTTTCACCAATGACCCCATGCCTGTAGCTGTCACCAATATAAAGGGACTGTGCTTCATAGAGTCAAGGTCATTTCAGACACCACGAGTCCAGATATCAGTAGATAATATCATAGAAATAAAAGAATAAGCCCAAAATTATGTCTTCTTGTTTCCAAAAAATGTAATATTGAAGACAGTATTTCCAAAATCACAGACAATACTGACAGACCTAAAATCACAATTAAAAGTGCAGTTATAAGAAATCACTTTGGAGCTCAGTTCTTCTTGATTTTCACTGTGTTTCTAAGGTCACTTTTGAAACTGATTTTGGGTCAAAAAATTAGTTTAGGCAGAAATTTAATGGGCTTGTTACTGGAACACCTGCATCTATTCCAAAGATGACAAAAAGGGATCTCAAGAGACTTGAAGTCAATCTCTTAAGAAATCACTACACATTGGGAACAAAAAAAAAGAATCAAAAAACCCCCTAACATTTGACCTACCATAATTATACTGCTCTAGCATTTTGCACTGAGCTGTAGCAATCAGCAAAGCAGGAACTTAAGTGTGAACTGCAAGCTGTCAATTTAAGTTTGGAGCTAGCACAAGATTCCTGTGATAGACTAATGGGTAGCTACTTCGGAGCCAAGAATTCTGACATACAAATCTTAGATTCACAGAAAGAATGACAACATGACAGATATCTTTGAAGAATTTGTGAAAATATTCTTACAAACATTTTGAAAGATCTCTGATTTCTTACTGAAAAATATGCATAATTTTACTATAAATAATCTATTGGTAGGGCACAGTACAGTGTGCTCTCAGGTGTTGTCTACTTGGTAAATAGTAATTAACAGAGCTTTCATTTTGATCACATTTAAGAAAACTTCTATTACATTTAAGAAGCATCATGTAATGAATCACATGGAAATATCATACCTCCAAGTTGCTGAGATTCTGTTTTTCAAGGTGATGTTGCATTTCTTTCAGATTTTTCTGGAAGAGAAGTCGGCTACTATCCATGTTTGTTCTACTGCTCTCTTGTATTGTTTTATCCCAACCAACCATTGCTGAAATCTGCTTCTGATGGGAAGAACTGTTTCTAGATGCTGATGAGGATGAAGTGTCATCTGTGGTTCTTGAGGCAAGCAAATAACTTATTACTTTGGCTTATTTCTATGCGTCAACTGTACACTTTTAAACATGATCCTTTCCAAAAGTATATATCATCAATATATGCCTGGCAAGTAAAGGACAGCTATACTATATATAACTACAGGTGGTGCTGTTAGTACTATCTAAAACTGTCCAACACTTTCCATTTTAAACCTTCTCTTCTGTTATTTATAAATAGTCAGACTTTTCTGATTGGGTTGTTGGGTGACTGCCTCAGGATGAATTAATCTGGAAAATGTCAGCCAACAGTTTGGTCATTTATAGAAATGGAACACAGAGGTGCTTCTTTTAAAAAAAACAAACAAGAAAAATGGCCTTTATTTTTGAATAAGGTTGGCTTATATAGAGGGTAACTATATACTGATGCTGTCAGATATTCCCTTACTTCAAATAGCAAGAAGGCTTTGTAGTGTCTAGAGACCCCAACTCTACTGATGACGTGTAATGGCAGTAATGTGGTACATTAAAGAATTTGTATTTGCTGCCTGAAAAAAAAATCTTTGGAGTAGCTAGTGTAGCTGTGTACTGTGGTCAGGGTGAGCCCAAATTAAGATAGAGGAAACCATAGTATGAGAATTAGCAAGAACTATGGGGCTGGCTGACACTCAGAAATCAAAGAAGCCAAAAAGCATGTGAAGCCAAATGACAAGGAAAATGTGCAATCAGAGACTAGGAAAGCAGGGAGTGTGTAACAAGATATGTTCAAGAATAAAAAGCAGATAGAACTGGAACAAGGCTGGGTAAGATCACTAAGAATAGGAACCAAGCTTTGGAAAACAAGAAGCAAGAAGTAGGTAGATATCAAGGATGACAAAAATAAGACACAAGTAGCTTTAACCAGTGAGAAAGGTAGGCCTTAAAAAAAAGCAAAAACAACCCACACACCAAAACCATCAGCTCATAGGTATATCAAGGTTGAGCCTTCTGGAAGTATAACTATTACCAGGTTGCCAGCTATGCTTGACTAGGTAGTGGAACAGTTTAGTGAAGGACATTGATCCTGTCTTTTGGCTCCAACCATGTTCAGGGGCCCTAAACGCCCTAAGTCTGGCATACCCAAAGCAGCACTTAGAGAAATCTCTCACCAGATCCATGCTTTCATCTGTTCAGCAGAGCCATAACCGTTACAATTGGTTAGAAAGCCAAGCTTATGTCTCACTGTTTTAGGATCAGTTGTTATTCTCCACAATGATTGCAAATGGTGGTAGAAGGAGAATAGGTCTTGGAAACAGATTATCAGTATAAACTTTCAATGAAGTTATTTGTAAAATGGGTATACCTTTACCAAAAAAGGGGAAATCCAGCTCTTATCAGCTTGATCAGGTCCAATATTTGAAATGATACTCTGTCTCAGCAATTACTGAATTTTGAGTAACAAACCAAACCCTACTGTCCATTCAATATGCAGATGCTTTCCAACACTCCCAGGACACATTTCTCATATACAGTTCCTTAGCAACATCAAGATGATCCCTTAAATATTGCTAAATTGGGTGAAGGTGTTTAGCTAAATTTGTGGCAAAAGTGAACTTTTATTCTATGTGAGATTAATACGAAAAACGTACTTCCACATATTTCCCTCTTCTTCTTTTTTTTTTTTTTTTTTTTGTTGGAATCTGGCCTGACAATATGATCTACCATGCACACTTTACCCATCCACATTTCCAGTGAAGGTGATGGTGAAGATGATGGTTCCTCTCATATATGGGCAATATGCAGTGGAGGAATTTATAAAAAGATATGACTATTTCATGCCACACAAAGCTATCTCCCTTCACAGCTGGCACCCCTATTGAGCAAATCTGAACAGTGCAGTCTCACAATATGTACACAGACCTCATCCTCCTCTACTGCCTATCGAGCATAGATGCATTATTAGGAAACATGTATTGTTCCTAGCTGGAGATGGCTACCATATGTCTAATATATGTACAGAAACTCAGTAACCCCTTTCCTTCACTTCATTTCTTCAGCTTAAGTTTCCACAGTTCCTTCTTCATGAATCTTCATCTGTTTATCCTCTTTCTGTATCTAAAATTATACTCCCTGTTAAAAGCAATCCCTTTTTAGTACATGCATGTCACATGGGTATTTAGTCTAATAAGACCTTTTCCTGTATTTATTACAATACTTATAAGTTTAGGACAATGGAAAACGGAAACTTTCATCCCATCGAGATTATTATTTTTCAGAAGATTTTATACAATACTCCAAAAAGGTTGGCATATATTTGGTAGAGACTAAAAAGGAATTTATTATTTCTGATGAGATGGCTAATAGCAAAAAAGGGAGAACAACTTCTCATATTTATTTATAGAACTCAGAAAACTGCATTCTATATTCTTTTGAATGGGAGATATCCTCCCTATCCAAAAACTTTCTGCACTTATCCACTTTTAAAGACTTTGTTACTGTGAACCAGACTGATATACAACTGGCCCTCAAAAAATCTGTTTTTTGTTTTTTGTTTTTGTTTTGGTTTGGTTTTTTGGGGGGGGGGGGCAGAATTTTCTTAATATCTACATGGATGTTTAAACTATTTATATTTATAAAAGTTTGTACATTCCAACTTTTTTTAGAGAACATTTTTGATTTTTCATAATTAAGTTTCTATCCCAAGGCTGAACCTAATCAAATACAACTGTTTTTAAACACAAATAGGGAAATATATCTTGTACAAAGAGCAGCGCACCATTTACACACCTAATGTGAACACATCCCAATGCCTGTCAGTTAATGAGTTGACCAAAATCTTTCCTTCAGCATTTAATTACTAAACCTTACTAGAAGCAGAGTAGCTCTACTTCAAGCACAGAATACAATCTCTTACTCATTAGGTGTTTCAGGATCTTCTGTCCTTCTCCATAAGGAGGTAATATGTCTCCATTGCTTAATTTAATTTTTTACAACTTTTAAAACATAGACATTAAGAATTCTAAAACCTTATAAAATTCACCTATATCCAGTTGGGTCTGCAGCCATATTTATCTTGAATACGTAATACAGTATTCATGTCTTCCCTTAAAAGGGGACTGTCAATGAATTCTATACATTCTATTTCTGAGGGAGGGTGAATTCTAAAGATACAAGATTTTGGTGTGAGTGTTTGTAGAAGTGTAAGAAGAGATAGAAATACAGAAAAGAATTTACTACCTCATCTGAGTTAGTTATTAGCTCTTCCAAAATTTCCAATTGAAGGGATTATAAGACATTTTTAAAGCTTTACAGCTCAGAACTGGTGAGTTTTGAAGAACCTTCATCTTTGAGAACCTTCTCAAAATGCTTTTTTGTATCAAAGCTTACCTTGCTGTACTGATTTTCAAGAAATTTCTTTGCTCTCTAAGAGAATTTTGCACAATTTTTGGAACCAAGTCTGAAAACACAGAAATGCCACTTTTATGACCCATGCAAACTATGGCTCCCAGACAAAAACTGAAAGGAGCAACCCCGCACTAATATATTCTGCAGCAGGCCAGAAGAATCTATGCTGCATAACACATGTTCAGCTTGAATCTCAGTGCTTAGTAAGGGATTGTGTGAGATGCAGACAAAAATGCATAGATTATTTTCTGTCACAAGGAAGGAAGACAAATTGTTAGCATTAAAATAAGCAAAGCTTTATTTCATATTAATTTGCATACCTTGCCCCTATACACAAGCCTGTACTGCAATAACTTAATTCTTTTTGCCTCATTATCATACCCGTAATATTCTCTACCTTCTCCTTCACCCACTCAATATGGCTCCTTTCCAAGTCTTCTAGTTACCAGCTAGGGAAAAAGGCAGCACATTCTGTAGCAGTTTCCAAGATATTTGTGTGCTGCCTTATCCATACTAACTGGCCTGTGAACTGCCAATAGGTCAAAATGGACTCAACTTTTAAACCTGTTTCATGCTGGGGTCTCTTGTTTGAATAATTTCTTCCTTGCCCAATTGACAATTTCAAACTTGTAGAAATATAATTATCTTTGAGATTCTTATCTCTCTCTCAAATTTGGTTAATAGGGGAACATAAACTGTAAAGGAATATGAACACATAAATTTAATTTCCTTAGGAAATGAGGTTATAAAAATGAAAATCAGGAAAAAAACACACCTATTATTACAGGATAGTGAATTTTTAAAATTATACAAATATAATATGGAGTGACAGCAATGTCATACTGTCAGAAATGGTAAGTGGTTTGAAGAGGTCCTGAGAGAAAAATGTAAGCCCCTGAGGCACAAGGAGCAGTCTGAAGAAAGATGAAAAATAAAGAAACAAATGATAAAGGCAGGGGGAAGAGGCACTGAGCTGCTGTCCTTAATCAAGCCTCTGGGTGAAATGAGACAAACAATCAGAGACCCTGAGACAGGGTTCAGAAACTTCTCCATTCCTTTGCCATAATTTCAATTTATATTTAGCAGGTAGATTTTTTTGTTTGTTTGCTTTTATGGCTGCAATCCTCCCTTATTATGTCAATCCAGTGTAATAGTTGCAGAACTATATGTGTGTTGACCAGCAGATAGCATGAGTATTTAGCTCTAAGAGGTATGAAATATTTTCTCAATTGCCCAGTTTATTGCCTGCAAACATGTATTAATCAGCAGTAGATATGTAATCAAACTGAATATTAACATCACAATGAAGAACACACTGAAGCTCAAAAGTAGGGAGACCCATTTTAGACAGAATTTATCTCTATTCTGAACATCTGCACAATTTAAAGCATGCAGAAAATAATTATAATAATAGTAATAACAAAAGCAGCAACAATGAAAATATAATCCTGAACTGAAATATAAAGGAAATGAGAGATAAGGAAGGGGATAATCAGGAAGGAGGATCAAATACAGCTGACAGATAAACTATGCATAAAGAAACAGTCTGTGATAAGTAGGTATCTCAGAAAAAGTGTTTAGGTAGAGTGAAAAGTATGCAATTCAAATTGTATGCGATATAAAATGAAACTGCGGGTGAAATTGTTATCAGGACGCTCAAGATACGTATAGAGGATGAGAAATTTAAAGGAATGGCAGTTGGTAAGAAGATCATGGGATGAATATACAAACTAAACTATCCTTGAATGTCAAAAGGAAAAAAATCTGGATGAGAATAAGAAATCATCTAGACAGAATACTTTAGAATTCACAGAATAACAGATGGTTTGATAACCATGGCAATCTGAGTCAGGCTATAATGAAATGGAGGCCGGGTTAGCCCTGACTATTCCCAGAATTCCACTGAAGGGGAAAGGTTTGTGTCATCTCCTCTGCTGTTTTACCAAATGGACACAAACAACTCAAGGATGTTTCATAACGTTTCATTGGAAGAGTTCACAGAAAGGCTTTCTTTACCACAGTTTCTTAAAGAGTAATTAATTGTCTGCTGTTATTGAATACACTAAGCAATTTATATCCTTTGATCATCAGAGTAAACAGAAATGCTTACCTGAAGTTGGTTTTGTTTCTGCTGGGCAAGCACAGTCCTGGTGTTAAAACTAATCCTTTAATTTGTTCAAGAGCTTCTTCTAACTGAAAAGCTGCTTTTCTCTGGACTAGAGGGATTAGAATAAAAAACACAATGGAAAAAAATATTTCTAAAATGGGAATATTTTACCATAAATGGTTTGGTTAAGTTTCTGAAGTTTGGAAGCCTAAATCCAGACTGTTACAATAAACTGAGTGGTTTAGCATCATTAGACATGCTGGAACATCTCTAGTTCCCCTGAAACAAAATCCCAGCCTATTTAAGAGTTTACAGTAACACATGTACTCAACAGTTTTGCTATTTGTTTTTAGACTGCACTGTTGAAAAAGTATGAGGTTAAAAAATCCAGCACTAACTTTGTTTTTACATCAGGATTATTCTGCTCATGCTCTAAGCCAAAGTTATGCGCAGATATTTTATAGAGGCCAAATTGTAACTTAGTAATCGAATCAGTGGAGAAAGAGAGTCCAGACAGGCACAAGGTGTTGCATCTTTCAAGTAAGTAGGGTAGAAAGTGGCAGAGGCAGAATTGCTATAAAGGAAAGCCAAGAAAAAAAATCGTGATTCATTATATTGCTACACAGTCTAGGCTGTCAGTAGAGCTATGAATAAGCCCTAAACCAGTACTGTTCTATTTTGTTATTTTAATTTGATATTTGATCTTGAAGTCAGAGACATTATCTCACAGTTGGCACAATTGCAGTTGGGAGAGCAAATCTGTTAAAGAATACCTAAGTAATATACCATATCTTAAGAGTTTCAACACTGGAAAGTTGACTGGAAATCAGACTTGGCTGATGCTGTTAAAAACTTCTGCCAATCTGCACTGATTCCAAGAAAGCAGGAACTGAGTTGAAGTGATCATTACTTCCCAGCAGCGAGAGAACAGCTTAAAAAGCTGACTAATTCAGCAAAAGTTATGTAATACATTAGTATATGCTCGGACTGCTTTTATTTAATGATAAACAAAATGCACATTCTTGAATATTTCATATACAGGGGTTCAAATAGCAGATCATTATCTACTGAAAGATACCATCATAGTAGCTTTCAGTGCCTTTGTAACACCTCACACCCAGCTGTGAAAGCACAGGATTGTAAGCACACTGCAGTGAAAAAAAGTAGGGAAACCCCAGGAAGCTACAATATCCCAAGGAGGTGAGGTACTTACTGTGACAGGAATATAATGAAATATCTCACAGCACAATTTTTAGAAAAAAAAGGGTTTTTTTAATTCCCTCTACCCAATTTTCTCATATCTATCAGATCTGAGCTTCTTGTCAGTTTAGTTTTACTTATATGAACTCAACTGATTTTAGTGAAGTTAATTGTTCTGTTTTCCTCAATTATATTCTATTAATAGAAAAACAGTTGTATTGTGAATAATGGTTAAATTTTAATTTGCAAACCTATTTGCTTGTGTTGAGAAAAAGGCAGATGAGCACGCTGGAACTTACCAGTTGCTTCCTGAAGTTTAATTTTCCTCTGCTGCAGAACTCGTTCTCTAAATCTTTGTTCTTTTTCTTCTGCTTGCTTCTGTCTTTCTTCAAAGGCTCTGCATTTAAGAAGCAAAAGTAGATGATTCTTATGTTTTCTAATTACATTTACCAAAATATTAGTAACTTACTTGCTTATCAGTTTGCAATTTCAGTACAAAAGCTTGCTTGTCCATAAATTAAATGCTATAAACTTCAGCACAGCTAGATTTTTATGGTTTGTCTGAACGTAAATGGGTAAAGAGACACACCATAATATTTTTATTTTTTAGCCTCAAACAGAGATTTGATTCTTTCTTATACATGAATTAACATGCAGACTCAACCAGTTTTTGTCACCAATGTGACTTCCACCGCAGTCTTTACATTACCACCTAGATGTATCACAGCAGGCAGATCAATAGGAAGGTGAGCTGCAAATGCTCTGCGTGTGTGTGTGCCTTTCATGAGCTGTTGGGGAAACAGTAGCAGTTTAGAAGTATGAGATTTCCCAATTTTATGGACAAATTATTACATTTCATTAATAGAAACTGAAGACAAAATAGATACCACTTTTTTAAAAGTGAAAATGTACTGTAAACAGATTCCATGTAGCTATTCAAACCTTAAATCACAAAAACTACACACTTGCATTCCTGCCATCGAGTGCACCTTAAAACTCCGTCCCATATCATAAGGGGAAACTGGAAGTTGTGCAACATCTGATCTTCCTTTCTTCAATACTACACCTCCAGTACTACCAATGTTAAGCTCAAGAAAGACAGAAAGACAGTGATGAAGCATATGAAAAGCCAAAAGCAAGTAGAAAGACAAAATGTGCAAAAGGATCCACTGCTTTTGCTAATGTATGTAGCACTCTAGATTAATGTTCTCCAAGGTCAGAAATCAAAATGCCAGTGAAGAACATATGCAATTACTGCTTCTACTTCGGAAGTACATTCCCCTCAGAAAGGTACAGATCTCCCAGCAGCAGTATTCCTCACAATTGTCTTGGATCACAAGAACTGCTGAGACTACATCCTGTAATGTATACAGATGGTAGCTTATGTTTTATTTTAACAACCTCTTTATTGCAAATGACACTTAATAGTTACACTTTCCAAAATCCAGGTGAATTTCTATGACTCAAGGAAACTCTCCTTCTAGAGATGTTATAAAACTCTGCAGCTTCAAATAAATGATAAGACAGAAGATTCACTTTTGCAAAGAGAAACAATTAAATTATGATCCCAATACTGCAAATTTCATTTGCAGACTTCAGTTTTTCAGCAAGCAGGAATGGCTTCACTTGAGGCATGAGGTGAAGCCAGACAAGCAGTTATCCAAAAAACAGAAAAAATCTGCAAAGAACTCTGTCCACATAAAATGTCATATTGCAATTTGGTTAAAATTTCACAGGAACTTTAATTGTTCATACAATCCAGAGGTTAGAACTAAAAAAGTGGAACTAGAGTTCATTGTCAACTTTCAGTATTCCTCTATTTCACTCATATTAAAATCTGATACAGAAATCCGCAATATTTTACAACTTTATCCTGACTAAAGAAACAGGAAAATCACAACAGAGGAAACAGACTTGCTTATCCTAGTTGGTACTTTAAATACATTCTTCTTAATCCCCTTAATATTTCTAGAAGCTGCTCAAGAAGGCCTTCAGTTGAACTGTAGTCGTTAAATTCAGACATGTGGGAAATTCTACAACTTTGCACCTGGAGTAATTCCAGCATATAACTCCAAAAAGGAAAGAGTAAATTCTGACAGAGTCTTTATTTATTTCTTTTTTAAACGATTCTGGAGTATGACTTAGCTGCACTCTTCCACATTCCTAATAACTGGCATTAAAAAAAAGACTGTTGTTCTATATAGCTGGAAATGGCAAGTCCAAATGCTGATGCAAGAGGTCTTTTTCACCACAGCTCATCATGATCACTATTTGGTTTGGATTAAGACATGAGGGAGAAAAATGATCTTGTTTTAAATGTAAGGAAATTCATTAAAGATACTCAGTGAAGTCTGCACCATTAACTTCTTGACCTCACAGAATGTAAATTGTGACACCCAGGTGCATTATGTAAAATAAATAATTTTACAAATGCACATTGACATCTTAGAGAAAAACAGTTAAAGAAAATGTTTGTTCATCCACTCTTCTTAAGCCACCAGCTTAGCTTTGTATCACAGATGTAACATTGGCAAAAAAGTATGGCTTTAAGATGGAGAGTTAGCAGAAGAATTTCCTGACTGGTGTTTTTTTAACCCAGTTTTTCTGTCTACTATAAACAGCTCAGTGGTGCAGCAATTTTTGAAACGGCTGCCAAAATGTTTATAGTGAATTTGGAATACGAAACTTAAAATATTTAGCAGTTTCACATATACAGACATTATGCGGAAGGTATTTTTATGTTGAAAACAGTATGACTAGATGGTGGAACTATTTCCTGGTTAATTTTATTAAATTATCTTCACAGTGAAGTGATGGATGCTACATTCCCAGGTGGACTAAATGCTTACTACTGCCTTGGATGAAAATAAAAAAAGGAATATATACAGTGCTTATGGAATGCTATGAAATGAACCTTTTGACAGTGAGTTAGTTGATATTATTTAGCCATTGCTATATCATGTTTGCAAATCAGTGCACACTAATGTTAAAATTGAGGTAGAAGGGTACTTGTATACTTAATGACAACAGAAAGTTCAAGAAAAGGCTAGAATGGGGTGTCACACTCAAAATCCCCTTCATGGGCAAACAGGAAACACACCTTACATCCTTAAAAGGATCTGTGGACATTGCCCATAAATCGATTTTTTTCTTTATGTGAGATACTTACCAGGACCATAAGAACACGTATTAACTCTATTCCCTCATTTTCTTTGATTATCATATGCTGAATACAAAAGGAGAGCCTCAAATTGCTGTAAGGGCTTCAGAAGAACCAATCCTTACAATGCCGTAAGAGCCCACAGAAGGCTGTCCTCCAAAATGCCCCAAAGGTTCACAATGCCTGCACTATCCACTGGTTGTTACACTCCAAATCTTGTTTATAGGCAAAAAGTAAGCACACCTTATACAAAGCCAAGAATTTTTTTGTTAGCATAATTCAAATCTTAATAGCCTAATAATTCTTAATGCAGATATAATTGTTACAAAAAAAAAAAATAGAATACTTCTATACAGAGAAAGCCTCAAAAATAGTGATAAAACAGTTTGAACTGTTATTCAGACATTGAGTTTCTACCCCTTTTCCTGATGCTCACACTTTCATTGCTCTTCTGTGTCCCAAGGCTGGTAGTTGCATTCTGGCGGTGCTGGGGTGTTATGGTGAGCTATCAGCATCTGGAGTCCCTTCACCAGGAACAATATGATGTTCATGTTAATGCTTTCTTCTTTCTCACCTCAGGATCCAGTTGGAGTCCTTTTTATATTTGCTGACATGCTTTTACACTTTTGCTCTTTCTTCATCAATCTGCAGCTCCACAGTACCTCCAAATATTCCATACATGGTGCCTTTTACATTTATTACATACTATTCTTTTGTTTTCTTTGTTACCCCTAAAGCCAGTTTTGTCAGATCTAGGTCTGCTTTTCTTTAACCAACTATTGGTGAGTTGTTTATAGCTGTGGGGTCTCCAGTGCCAAGCCTGTGCACCATCTCTTATCATCCCCTGCCTGTACTCTATGCCGCATCCTGCACCTCCAGTTCTCAAGGCCTCTGCTATCGTACCAGGCCTGTATTTTCCTACGCTACATCATTATGTTAAAGTCATAAATATCTCATTGTCTACATAGAATAACTGCTTGTTACTGCTATCTATATAAAACCATGGTGATACCATAAAAAGATAAACAAAGGCAAAATAAATTAGCCACAGACACCTGGTCAATTAGAGAAATCGCTCTTACAGCTAAACCAAACAACACAAAGCTGCGGGCAGGTCAAGAAAAGTTCAGAGAGAGCAAGCTTGGCAAGCATCTGTCCTGAGGCCTTGCAAATTCAGCACAATCCTGGGGCCTGTTACCAGAAATGGCAATACTGCATTTCACATCTACATGGTTACAGTCTCAACTACATCGCACAGTTTCATTCTGATGTAGAAAGCAATACAAAATTCTTAATGCTTTGCCCACCTGTTTACCAAGTGCTAACATTTTTCTCGTATTTCTGGCACTAGACTGTTTTCATTCTCTATCAGCAACACTGATGAATAATTTAAAGAGCTTTTATTAAATAATCAGTGATAATCAGCCAGTAGGTGGAGCACAAAGCTTGTGCATATGTTGAAAATAAAGTATTTTTGAAAAAAACAACAGTAATGGGAATAGACTGGAAACTTGACATAAATTGGGAAAGCATTTCCTTCCCCAATTACAACAGATGGATTAGCTATTCAGATTTCAAGGTAATTTAAAATGCTGAAGCAAGATAGCTAACTGTAAGGTTTATTTAAAAATGCACATAGACAATTGCATTTCCAGAATGAACCAACTACCTGCAGCGAGTAACATCACAGTAAAATGGGATGCACATTTTGTATTGAGCACTTAGAGCAGGAAGGCTACAGTCCCCAGCAAATCGGCAGCTGGTATTTAGAAAGTAGTGTGGTATATAAACACAAAATATGATATCCTATTCATTTACATCAAGTATGTGCTTGGTCAGTAGCTCTTATTTCCAGAATACTGTTATTTAAACAAAGTATCTGTCAGCTACTGTCCCACAGAATATTTGATTCTTAAACTATCTTGAAATCGCAACTTCATGTATCAGTGAGACAATAAAGGAATTACTTTCTTAATACTCTGGCAACTTGTGGAAAGATAATCAGTAGGCTGTTTGTTCGCTGTGTTAAGTATTGCTGTTAACACAAAACTAAGGAGCTTGGTCAGTACAAGAGATGCAGAGAAACTGATGGCATCAGATAGGAATATGGGTGCCTCTAAGCATTCACTTAGTCACAAAGATCTGTGACTTAAGTTGCTGAGACTTTGCTTTCCAAAGCTATACTTGCTCTTTTCTGTGCAAGTGATGTTTTTGTCTTCTACTAATAAACCAATTAACTGAGCACATCCAGTCAGAAGTTGAATATTTTTATGCTGAAGCTGCTGCATTTTAGAGGTATTGACAAAAGATCAATACAACACAGCCAGGGAAAAATTAATGACAAGTACATTTAGAAAAGGCTGAAAACAGAAGACTTCAACCTGCAAGCTCTCTGCATTTGCAGTTCTCATTAGCTTAAAAACTGCTGGGCACTAGGGGCTATCAGCCTTGGTATAACCTTGTTTAAAGGTAGGCTGGTGGTGGTTCTTAAAAAAAACCATGAAAAAACCCCACAGAAAAAGTTTTCCTCCACAATGCAACACAAAGACAATGAACCTAAGTGACACAAGATTGAGAATAGAGCAGAAACTCTGCTGTATCTTCCCTAGATCTATTTGCTAAAGGGAATTCACTGCTATTACTTTTCAGCAGAGGCTTTATAAATTTAAGGTTGACATTAAATTTATAACTTATAAATTGATACGTCAAACTTGATAAACTTGTACAAAGAAATGACTGGCTTGGTAGATGAGGGGGGAGCAGTGGATATTGTCTATGTGGACTTCACTAAGGCTATTGATACTGTCTCCCATAAGATCCTCATAGATGAGCTGCTGATGTACAAGCTGGATTAGCAGACAGGGAGGTGGACTGAAAACTGGATGAATGACTGGGCCCAGAGGGTGGTGATTAGTGGCACAAAAGACTGGTTGGAGGCCAGTACCTAGTGGTGTATCCCAGGGGTCAATACTGGGCCCAGTTGTGTTTAACATCTTCATTAATCATAGAATCATTTAGGTTGGAAAAGACCTTAAAGATCATCAAGTCCAACCGCAAACCTAACACTGCCAAGCCCACCACTACACCATGTCATAAGCGCCATGTCTACATGTCTTTTAAATACCTCCAGGGATGGTGACTCCACCACTTCTCTGGGGAGACTATTCCAATGCTTGACAACCCTTTCAGTGAAGAAATTTTTCCTAATATCCAGTCTAAACCTTCCCTGGCACAACTGGAGGCCGTTTCCTCTCATCCTATCACTTGTTACCCGAAAGAAAAGACCAACACCCACTGGCTACAACCTCCTTTCAGGTAGCTGTAGAGAGTGGTAAGGTCTCCCCTGAACATCGCTTTTGCCAGGTTAAACAACCCCAGCTCCCTCAGCTGCTGCTCAGAAGACTTGTGCTCTAGACCCTTCACCAGCTTCGTTGCCCTTCTCTGGACACGCTCCAGCCCCTCAATGTCCTTCCTGTAGTGAGGGGCCCAAAACTCAACAGTATTCGAGGTGCGACCTCACCAGTGCTGAGTACAGGGGGACAATCACTTCCCTAGTTCTGCTGGCCACATTATTTCTGATACAAGCCAGGATGCCAATGGCCTTCTTGGCCAGATGTTGACCAAACATGATCTGGATGATGAGGCAGACTGTACTCTTAGCAAGTTTGCAGATGACACCAAACTGGGAAGAGCAGTTGATACACCAGACTTGTACATCCAGAAGGACCTCAACAGGCTGGGGAAATGGGCTGACAGGAACCTCATGAAGTTGAACAAGAGGAAGTGCAAAGTCCTGTACCTGGGGAGGAACAACTCCAGGCACCAACATATGCTGGGGGCCACCCAGCTGGAAAGCAGCCTTGCAGAAAAGGACCTGCGGGTCCTGGTGGACACCAGGTTGAACATGAGCAGCAGTGGGCCCTTGCTGTGAAGGCCAATGGTATCGTGGGCTGCACTAGGCAAAGCATTGCCAGCACGTGGAGGGAGGGATGTGATCCTTGCCCTCTCCTCAGCACTGCTGAGGCCACACCTGGAGAATTGTGTCCAGTTCTGGGCTCCTCAATACAAGTGAGACATGGACTTACCGGAGAGAGTCCAATGAAGGGCCACAAAGATGATGAAGGGACTGGAACATCTCTCCTAGGAGGAAAGACTGAAAGCTGTGACTCTTCAGCCTGAGGAAGAGAAAGCTTGGGGAGGATCTTATTAATGTCTATAAATACCTGAAGGGAGGGTACAAAAAGGTCAGAGCCAGGTTCTTTTCATTGGTGCTCAGTGACAGGACCAGAGGCAATGGGCACAAACTGAAACACAGGAGATTCTTCTGAGCATTGGGAAACACTTTTTTTACTGTGAGGATGACTGAGCACTGGCACGGGTTGCCCAGAGAGGTTGTGGAGTCTCCATCCTTGGAGATGCTCAAAAGCTGGTCCTGGGCAACCAGCACTAGGTGGCCCTGCTTGACCAGTGGGGTTGGACCAGGTGACCTCAAGAGGTCCCTTCCAACCTCAACCACTCTGTGTGAAGGTTGGAAGTAGAAAACAGACTGTTATACTTCACAGTGCACTCCTGTCTATTCTCCACATGTTGAAAGAAAAAAAATATGAAAGAAACAATTTCAGTTTTGAAATTATAAACCAGCAGTGCCAAGAATAACTTCTGACACATTCCTGTAAGCCCTGTCAGGGAGAATTTAGGGTGCTGCCAGGTAGAATGTGGAGCTTAAGGAAGTCATGCTACCCTTGAGAAACCATCATCATAGCCAACACCTTTACATGTGTTACAAAGCTAATGGATCTTGGCTCATACACAGATTTGAGACATGACCTGATGGTTGATCAATCACTTCCTACCTGCATAACTGTCGGGAAAAAAATATTCAGTTTCAAGGAACTTTTTATTTCCAAATTACTTTCCTCCATATACGCAATGACCCTTAATTTTGAATTATATTTCACAGCTTATTAATACTGTATGCACTTACTACCTTTCTAACATTAGACGACTAACTGCTTTTCAGTTATTAGGGGAAGACTTGTCACCACAGATTTCCATTTGAACTGCTTATTATGCTTATAGTTCTGCCATTCTCAATTATCACAAATGGAAACAATTTCATTTTATGAATACCTGAATTTTTAACTGGCTCACCTGAGTAACTTGGATTTATACTGTGTTTCTTAAGGCTCCAATGAAATACATACGGAAATGTATTTATGTATCAATGAGTATTAGTGTAACTACACCACTGTCAAAAATACACAGGCTGTCTGGTATTTGCTTTTACATTAGAGTATAATATTTCAGGACCAGCAATACAATAAGCAGTGTTCATCTGAGATGTGTAGCGTTACAGAGGTACTGTTGCATAAAACTAAATAAGATATTTAATCTTTCAGCTGAGACTCAGTTTATTATCTGCAAAGGTTGTGAGTCACACATAGTCTTTAACCACTCCCAGGTGATTATACTTCCTCTTCAATTTTTCTTTATATTGCAAAACATATGCTGACAACACATACTGTCAAGCTAAAATGGCAGTATAAACAATATCTGCTGCCTCTCTTATGAGTTATCAACATATTTCAATAAGTAAACATTGCACAACAGAAATAATCTGATACAGGAACTATGGGGGATGAGTGTTAACAAGTTAACACTAGGCAGGGGAACCTGGCCCAAGGCTGGGGGCTTGCAAGGAGGGACCCCTCTGCCTCTACAGTATACACAGCTGAGTCTCCTGCATGTGCGAGTACGATCTCGATGCTAGGGAAAAGCTCCCTATGCCTATTAAACTATTTACAGAACTTCACTGAAACATCTCAGTGTATAATTTACTTAATCCATTTGTCCCAGAGTATTTCATGACTGCATTCTCATGTGTGCAGAAAGACAGAATATTCAAAGCTCTGTTTAAAATGTCAATACAGAATAACTTTAAATATAATCCTGTACTAGAAAGACTTTGCATTGTTTGCGGGGAAGTGGAGCACAAAGCCCCACCACGTAGGGCGGGCTGTGCAGCTGTTACACCGTGCAGATGGAAAAGCATACGCTTCAGAAGGCAACGACAACTGCCTGCCGGCTGGCCCCGACTGTACACCTGAATGCATTTTTCACACATTTGTTGAAGCTAATAAAAACCAGAAGAATACTAGAAATGCAGATCAGAGCCACAAGATGAAAGCACTACTTAACCTTTACTTCTATAAAATAAGAGGTGACTACAGTGAGTTTCCAAAAAGTAGTGAGTAAATCAGAATACTGGGTTTTTTATATTTTATTTGTCCCATAGCAAGAAACTGGAATGGTGGAACTTTCAGCCTAGATTCCTCTAGAATAAAGCAGCGAGGATATTTAACAAAGTGAACATGCAAATAGAAATATATTGAGCTGTCTCAAGGTTCTGACTCTTTTTTCTTTTTACAATCTCCCACCGAAGGGACCCTAGTTACTTACCTTCTTCTTCTGTTTGTCTCTATCAAATATTTCTGTGCCCTACTCCGACATATTTTTTGATCTTCTTTCAATGCCCGACGTTCTTCTTCTAAATCCTGTTCAAAATGAAACGTTAAAGCTCTATCCCTAGTATTGTGTTAAGGCCAATGGAACCTGTATCAAACAGCTCATCAAAAGATAGAATAGCCTGTTTGATTGACCTTATATACCTTTTGGGGAACGAGATACAAAATGCTGATATGCCTTTTGACTAAGTACACAACAGTTGGTCCCGTGATTGTATATTATAGTCATAACTAACTTTATGTTAATCCAGAAAAAAGATGTAATTGCATTTTACTGTTTACTGTGATTTTAACAGAGGCTTTGCACTCATCTTTTACGGTATCAGCAGATGAAAAATCTCCCCTTTGTTATGTTTATCTGAAGAGACCTCTTTCTGTTATCTAAATCTGTAACATATGCATATATATATCACAGGGAAAACGTTTCAGTTGTAAAAACAGCCTCCCCCAATCTAAAGGACTGGTTGTTTACACTGAAATTCATTAACATCACTGGATAAAAGCTCTCCACGGAGCAAGACCAGTCCTGGCTCACGTCAGTCATGATTTAAGTATCACTGTGCAGGTGGAGTTTAGAACTTGTGTCAGTATTTACTACTTAAATTCAAGAAAATATGGATCCCCAAGTTAGGATGGAAAATACAATTCCTAGTGGCAGTATCTCTTAGAAGAGGGAAAACAAAACTCCGAAGTTGCACGAGAAGTCAACTTTTCTGCAGCAGTTTCAAAACCCCAGCACACAAGTTTTTTTCAAGCCACCCCTGAGGCGATCCCTGACGGCGGGGCAGGACGGGGCTGCGCCACCACCGCCGCTACCCGCCCGGGCCCCACGCACCCCGCGGCCCCACTTCCCGCCCTCCCGGGGCAGACGCCCTCGGGCCGCCCTCACGGAGAGCCCCAGCCCCGGCGCCCCGCCGCCGGCGGAGCCCGCGGAAGGATACACAGCCGCGGTCTGGCGCCGCGCCGCCCCGCCGCCCTTCCCGCTGGGCTCCATTCAGCGCCCCGGGCCCGCCGCCCCCGTACCGCAGCGCCCCGCCGTCAGTGCCGGGCGCCGGCTCCACCCTCAGCGCGGCCCTGGCCGCGCCGCCGCCATCATAGCAACCAGAGACGCCGCTTCCTTCGCAACGGGGCGGGGCCGCGGCTGAGGGGACCGCGGGGAGCGGCTGAGGGCGGCGGGGGAGCGGCTTGAGGGGACGGCGGCGGCCGTTTGGCCGGTGCCGCCTTTACGAGGCTTCACACCAGGCGCGAGGGACAGGGCAGGTGGGGCCCGGCCGGGAGCGCTCCCGCCGGGGCCGGTGGTCCCCGATCCCGGGTGGAAGCCAGGCGCGGGCACCTCGCTGCGCCGCCGGGCGCCCGCCATGTCGGCCCGCCTCCCCAGGGACACCGCTGCCGGACTCCCAGCCGAGGTGCTCGGCTCGCACCGGGCTTTCCACCCTCTCTGCACTTTCATAAATAACAGGATGCCGTTGGAAAAAAACCCCAGCAAACGGTATCCAAACAAATACGTTTCCCATTAGTTTTGCAGGGCAAACGAAACACCTCCCTGAACCCGTTTGCTGCTTGTGGGTTTGCAGAGCTCTTTGCGGATTTCTGTTAAATCTCTTGACGGTAAAGACTTCGAGTTAACAGGATAAACTTTTTTTTTTTTTTTTTTTTTTTAACGACAGGGTGCAGGAATCGGAATGGAAAAAAAATTGTGTAAAATTTTACAGAAAAATTAAAAAGTATATAAAAAAGTAAATAAAGTTACACAAAACTAAAAAAAAAAAAGTAATTTGTTCTTAAGACTGCAAAACTTTTTTTTTTTTTCAGGCAAATCAGGGTGTGTTTTCTTGGGATATTGCCATGCCTTGGATGAGCTGTCAGCAAAAGGCTAAATGCCTTTGTGATTTCCTGGCGAGACATTTTTTGGCTGTTGTGTTTGAGCTTAAACCAATTCTTCTCTTTTTCAGTGTGCAGCTGTTCTATGTCTTTGACTAGGACGGTAAAAATAGTACTTGGCATTTGTAAAATACTTTCTCCACAGACACACCACCCCCCCATATGTGTAGCTCAGTTTGTGAAGTAGGTGTTACTATTACCACTTTACAGTCAAGACCACTGATGCTCAGATCACCAAATGTGCTTAATATTTATAATATCCCAGTTACCACAGTTGAGAAGATGACTCTAAAATGGAAATCTTCCACCTCTAGTTCAGAATACCAGCCCCAAATTCACCACCTCTTTGCCCAATCTGAACTCTTCAGTGTTGCAGGTAGAAGACTTGTTGTCACTTTACTACCATGTGCTTTTCAACCCACATGCACTTTTAAGATCCCAGTTTGCCTGATAAAATGCAGTGTTTCATTTAGGATGCAGTAGAAGGCTTTATCAGTATGGAGAACTGAGTCACCCAAACAGGACTGAAGCAGAGGTGGGAAACAGCTGCAGAATTTGAGCCCATGTCACACCTAGGAACATTCAAGCTCACGGTCAACTCATGCTGGCAGAATTTGAAGTTCTTTAGACTTACTGCAAATTTTGATCTTATCCAGCACAACTTGCAACTTCACCTTAGATACCTTCTGAAATTTAGAATTAAGAATTGAGTTTATATATCTTTACATCTTTCTCTTTTTTACCTTTTTCTTTTTCTTACTTCTTCATAGCCCTCCTTTACGGTTATTAGATAATTCCTCCTGGTGAGTAGCCTCAGACTGTGGGATGAGAAGGCGACTAGCTGAGGACCATGTGTTTCAGAACTGTATAATTATTCTGGGACAGCAAGCAGCCTGATCTCATGTGGTTCCAAAATGGAAGGTCCCACTCTGGCAGCTGGTTTGAAAGAAGTTTCATAGAGTTTACTGTGGGCTAGAGATATTCCAGTGAAGGATAAAGATCAGCTCCTACATCTTTGTGGGATAGATTTTGAATTTATTACACAGCGTAGCTATGCTGCTGCAGAAACACATTTTTCTTTCCCTCTTGTTCCAGTGGGGGATTAATCTGTTAATGCCCTTTAGCTTTCCTCCAAGCTTCAGTTTAACTGTGTAGGCGACTGCACGGGAGAAGGAGTTCAGTCAATGTTCTGACCATTTTAACCACTCCTTCCTGAAATTTGTCACCTCTTCCTATTTCTGTACATAGGAAAAGGAATAAAAACTGTTCGTCACCCCTTAATGTCATATATGGGTAGCCATCAAAATCTTTTCACCTTCTTCCTGAGACTGAACTATGGATCAACCTGCATCTTCCTGAGAGAGCATCAACTGATACACTAGTTAAATTTTAGTAATTCTTGTATCAGAAAACTATGATGTGCTATGAGGTACTTTAGAACAAACTAAAAATTTGATTTTGAGATACTGAAGAACTAAAGTTAAAAATTTCACAGGCAGTCAAATGTCCTCCTCTCAGGGAGAGATCAGGTACAGGTGCTTACTGCCCTTTAGCTATTTTGAAAGAAAACATGGAATTAAAATCTGGATTTGAAATTGTATTAACCCCTCCCTCCCAATTGCTTTTGAATCTCTTTGTAGCAAAAGCTATTTCCAGAGTATTCCAACTTCAGACAGGGATGGAGATGCATCACAGCATCAAGACAAATTTGGAACATTGGCTGTACCAGTGTAAGGTGATGTTAAACAGTGTATTCTGACGATCCTTTAGACAGTGTATCTCCCACTGGTACTTTAGAAGCTAAGGCTTTATTTATTCAGCCAGATCACAAACAATTTAAATTCTCTAATGTGGATGAGGAGTTGAAAATCTGTTGGACCTTTATGAAGTTTCCAAATAATATTTCCACATACTTTGCTTTTTGGTTAAAATATCAGATCCAGTTTTTAAGATACAAAAATAGTGGATTTGAGTGTGTGAAAACTGTAAGTGCCTCGTAGCTTTAATTAAGTTTCTGTGGACTACATTTAATTTTCTTCTGTTTCAGGACATTTTCTTGTACTTTGACATTCTTCAGGGATAAAAATCAATATATTTCAATGATTGTCTCACTCTCAATACCTGTGTTCCTACAGATGGGCTACCAGTGAGACCAAGAAACTGCTACTATCCTGGTAAACTATTTCCGATGTAATACAAAGCATTACTTTAAAGTAATATTTTCCAGTTTTCTATTTTGGATTTGCTTTTAGGACATATTCTAAAATTGCTTCCACAGCCTGTTCCAGTGCACTACCACCACACCAATATAAACACCTTCATTTTAATGATAAAAACCTTTGTAAAAAGATAAAAACATCAATTAATACTAGTTTTTCTTTCAGGTAGCCCAGACTATTCAATACAAATATACACTAATGCTCAAAAATAGCATATAAGAAAATCTGTCACAGTTTTATCACAATGAAAATATATATGTTTGATGTGTCATGTAGAGGTGATAAGAAATAATTGCTCTCAGGATACAAGCACTAGTATATAAAATCTACTGTGCAACTGAAATGTGTTTTATTAAATCCAGACATTAAAGGAGTGATGTGTTGGCTGCTTTTTGTGCCGTAGACATTCCCAAATAGTTAGCTCAGGACTTCATAGTGTACAATCCTTTCCACGGAAATTTGAAACCCGTCAAAACATTTGCATTTCTTCGAGTAAAAGATGAACTGCTTTAGGGTAACTTCACTGATTTGTCTTAATATTTTTTTGTTCAGTTTAGGAGAGACTGTAATAAGTAATGTCAAGACTTGTTCATCTAAGGTAAGATTTTCAATTACTTTGCTTAGATAAGATAATGAATGTAACAATGATTTCTCAGAGAAGTGACAGATATTGTTAAAATGTAGATTGCTTTATTCAGGATAGATACAAAAATACAGAAGAATCAGGTATTTTCAGAGAAGAGAAAAGAAACCACATTGAAATTGTACAAATATTCAGTATATTAGCATATTTTTATCTTAATGTCCTTTATCACAGATCAGTTGTTAGGCCATATTTTTAATCTCATCTGCATGACTGTAAATGCAGAGTAACTATTGGTTTTGGCAGAGTCATAGTTTTTGCTTGAATTGCTGAGGTCAGATTTAATTGCCTGTTTCATGTTGGCTTTTGTTAAAAATAAATATTGATTAAAAATATTTGCTTGACAGTATTTAATTGAACATCTGGTGAGTAGCTGTGATAAAGCCCTGGAACAAATCATAGTTTCAAGTGATCTATCAGTTTCAAGTGATCTATTTATAACTCTTAGAGAATTTTACTTCCTTTATTTTGTGCTTATTTCAAAATTAAAGAAACGTTTTCTTTTAGTTCGCTACAATTTATCTCCAGACACAAAATGCAATGACATTAATAATTCAGAAACCTTTTTTTCGGGTAAAATCTCTTTTTAACAGTTTTATGTAATTTTTACTTTCACTTTTTAAAAGCAAAAATCATGGAAAGAACTGTTCAGTGCTTTGTCAGTGTAGTGCCGATACCAGAAAGAGAAACCTGAAGCAGGAAAGGAAAACAGTTATGTTGAAGATATATTCAAGTGTAAATAAGTCTTCTTTTTCATGAAACTCTTTATGTGTCTAAGGATTGTATTTACATTTGAAAATGCAGAGTATGAACATACTACAAGTCTTTGCTGAGATTATGGAATCAACAAACAAAGACTTAAAAGATGTTTGTCTTTTTACAATGACACATATTTCAGGAATTACTTTTAGCATTTCCTTAAATGATGAGTCAGAGGCATTCCCTTATTTTATGTCCGATGGCACCATGGAAGAAAAAATATTAAAGATGAAAATACTATTTTAAAAGAACATTAATAAGTGTAACTAATTTTAACCATGCTTTTATTGTTACTATTTCAGATAATTGTGTGCCTGTGAATAGTGTCCCTTTATTCTTTATAAGAGCATTTAAAATATTTTTTTAATGTTAAGTTTGTCTACAAATCTGCTTGGGACAGCTTGTGTGCATAGATTAATAACCTGTGCAAGTTTTTCCATGATCAGAGTCTAAGTAACACTTCAAGAGTGAAAATGTTTTGCTAATATATGATAAATCCAAAAGCCTGCTCCTTTCCAGTGAAAATAACTTTGTTAGCATTTGAGATGTCTGTTGGGTGTGGTGATTCCTAAAATGTGAGCTTCTTAAATGCAAGATTTGCAGGTTCTTGCCTCCAGTTCACAGTGCTCACAGGTAGAATACCTGAAATGTTGGTGGTATTTTTTAAATTTATAGAGGTTATTCTTTACCTCTGACACTCTCTTTCTCCTGTTGAGGTATGGCTAAGCAGAAGACACCTAACAGGCCTTGGTCTCAGCTCTGTCAATTATTGCTTGAAAAAGCTTTAAAAAAACAGGTTTGGAAGGAAGACCCATGGAGTAAGCTACTTCATTTTGGCAGACTGAGCTATTTTATATATGCTTTATGATCAATTTATTTCCCCCTCCATTGTTTGGTACAACAGGGCACAAGGAATGTTGGAGCTGTGGAGGAACCACTCAAGGCAGAAGAGAAAAATAAATCTGCAGATATTTCAAAACAAAAAGAACAATGCCTTGTACCATGTGATGTTCAAGCTAAAATTTTACGAGGGGAAAAACATTACATGTGCAGTATGTATTCATAAAGAATAGTCTCAGCGACAAGCTATGCAATGCCATGCTATGCAATCCTCTGCTATGCTACGCTATGCTGTGCTAATTTATTTTTTAATCTTCTTGAGCACAAGGGACAGCCTTTGACCCTGCTGCCCAGGCTGAGTATTGTTCAGAAAATTTGGGGTGCTGTGTTTTTGGGGTGCAGCTGGTGTAACAAAGTATAATCATGCTAGTCTCTCTGTAATCACTGGTGAAGACAGGCAAATCCACGCAGCAGCTCAGTCCCCTTAGATCTCTGTTACCCTCTGAATGTTGGTAGGTCTCTGTCCCTCACTTAAACATCATAGTTAGGTGTGGAGAAGTTAAGTGGGAAACAGTCAGTTAGTTGGTTAATTAAAGTGGGAAAAAAAAAATCTATACTTCAGCTTGCCTTTTATAGATACGGATGCAGCATTGCATTGCACTATTCACTGCCTTGACAAACGACACAGCAAATGGTGTAATCAGCCTCAGAAAAAAATTGTCAGCATTCTTGTCTCTCCCATGTGATTTTTTAATATGTATGATTAATTACCTGACAGGTTTACTTTTTTTTTTAATTTTTAGCATCAGGGCAAAAAACAGGAGTAGCAGAGTGAATGAGTAAATGTAGGATGACAGGAAACCTTATATATCTGCCTTTTATCATTTGTATTTGTATTTCTGTGATATCCATTAACTGGTCATCCAAGTTGCTGAAGGATAAGATGAAATTCTTCTTCAAATCTTAAGAGCCATCACTTCTTAAGATGTCTTCACTGCTACCAGCGAGGCTGAGGTTCTTAGCATCTTTGGCTTTAATCTGTGGTCCCTGTATACTTTGGTTTCATTTTTAGGTACCCTAAGGTTAAACACCTTCAATATTCACATAGATATCATAAATAAGTTGCCATCGTTCAGTCAATATTTCTAGATTTATGCTAACAAAGTGGATGAACATATTTCTTTTAAAGGAAATTTACAGAACTCTCTTGTTGAATATGCAAGAAGTACAAAAAAAATGTTAAGAAACATGATGGATGATCAACAGTCTTCTTTGGATTACCTTTCTAATCAGGTAATTTTTCCTTTATCATAAAACATTTTTATTACTTATCACTGCAGGTGTTGTCTAATGAGAAAATTAAGCATTTATCCTGTCATTAAAACAGTAGAATTAAGAGTCTCTATCACCATTCCTTGTACCTTGGGTAGGGTGTGAATTCCATTTTTACAAGGAGTGAGGAGCATCACCTGATCCTAGTTTAGTGGCATACATGGCAGTAGGGTAAGTGGAGGACTACTCCTCCACACTGGTTGCTATCTCCAGTCCTGTCGTATTTGTGGAGATGACATATTATTTTATCGTTAACTCTGATAGTAGTTTACAAACACTGTGCATCACTCAGTACAGATAAAAAGCCTTAATCAAACTGAAGGAATTTTTTTGAATTAACTGGAATTTTGTCTAAAAATGATTTTGGATGAAAAAAGTAAAAATCAGACCAATACAACTAATGAAGGTACGAATCACTATCACCTTCAGATTATATTTACTAGGAGTCAAAATGAACATCTTTAGAATGTAAAATTCCTCACTGCGACCTAATTAAAGATCTTTTATTTGAATTTGCAGGTAAATGAACTCATGAACAGACTTCTTCTTTTGAATGCAGAAGTTTTGAGAAAGCATTTGGATCCACTTCCTTACAAAGCAGTTCAATCTCACGGTAAGTATTGTTTGCATTTAGTCTTGACCTCTTCCCTTTTTGTCTTTGCATCTTGACAAAGAACTAATTAAAGCAAAGGTAAGCAGTTATAACATTTACAGTATTTATTCTGTGTTAGTAACAGATAAACTGTGTAAAATTTATGAACTGTTTAAGAATGTCATCATAAAGACTGCTATAAATCATTTGCAACTGATAATTCTGCACATCCTGTTTAGCATCTTGTTGATTTTTATGCAAAATACCAAGTATGATCATCAGTTCGTAAGTGATCTGATGTTGCAGAATGGCACTTTCTTTTGTAATGAAAGAAAGTGTGCCCCGCATTTTCAATATCCTTCTTCAAATAGGATGGAAGTCACTTGTACACTGGGCAGTTAATCTTTTTTTGTAGTGTCCATCCCAACTGAAGGAAGCAGTCCTACTGGTCGTAGAAACTGCTTGTTTGAGTATGTTTAACACAGACCTGGCTTAACACTTAGAAGCAAAGGGGTTTTTATGTATACTTTATGATGTAAAGGCTTTTACAAGTATAAATACAAATCTCTGCAGGAAAAAGACATCCTTCCACAGAAAATATGTCTTTTTCTCAGTAAAAGTGTTACCCAAATAAAATCTGTAAAATGACCCAGATACATAATATTTAATTTCTGTATCTTATCCGTTAAGATTAGAAAGAACTTTATAAAATATAACTTATGCATCTTTCTGAGCTTAATGGAGTTCAGAGAATTTTCATTTATAAGGTAAATTCATGACAAAATATGATTTTAAAGTCTGCATGACAAGAAAATGCTATTTGAAATCATTCATGCATGACCAAGAAAAGTAATAATTCTGTGCTTAAGCTGTATTTGGTTTTTTTAACATATTTTGCTAATGAACTTCATCAAATACTTTGTTCTCTAGGGTTGGATTGCACTGATATTAAAGATACTGTTGGTTCAGTTTCAAAAACTCCAAGTGGTCTGTACATTATCCATCCAGAAGGATCAAATTATCCTTTTGAGGTAATAAATTTAGCACTCAGGATACCTGTCACAATTTGCTTGAGAATACGCACTTAGAATATATTTCATAGATTTAAAGTGTTTTCCTTGACAATTTCTCAACAGATGAATAAGAAATGCATTAAATAATTCAAATGTGTCTGCCATTACTATAATTTTGATGAGTTTCTCATTTTCTGTAAAGGAATTTAATCTCTGTCGTAAGATCCCACCATCAGTTTTCATATACAGTGAAAAATGTACCAAGGAGGAAAACCTGAGGTATTTTCCAGCACCTCTTCTGGACAATGAGGAGTGCTGTTCTTTCCTGTTTTAGAGAGGGAAAACTAAGGAGCCAAGTGACTGATCCACTTGGCTCCTAAAATGGGACCTTTGGCTTTTTGAATTATTCTGCTGGATGACTGTATAGTGTTGCCTTCTCTTGAGAGGTGACTCCGCTGATGCCTATAGCTCGACAATTATATTGTATAGGTGTCTAAATATAGGTGCAGATGTACATTAGTTTGAGGAGTAGGTGCTTAGCTGTTGTCTGAGCATCATTATAACTCAGTCTTGGGGCAGAGAGGCATCTAAACTTTTAGTTTTCATATCCAGCTTGCAGGATATACATTCTTAAGACAAATCAAAAGATGAAATTCAGCATGAACTGCAGCAGTCATGCTTCCTGTCACCATCTGCATTTTCTGTAATTGCTCAGAGTTACAGGGCTCATCTAGGAGAAGAGAGTTTTGGGTTAATTTCCTCAGGCTCAGGACATTCAGATCCATGCAAACACAAGGAATACTTTGTTTTGTCTGTTTATTTCCATTTCAGGCTATTCTACTTAGGGAAGTCCTTATGCACAGTGGAAAGACAGATATAGCACTTTCAAACCTTTAATTTTGCAGTACATGCTGGGGTCATTAGTTTTTGGAGAAAAAATGTGGAATTTAAGCCAGCTAATAAATAGCAAAATTTAATATCTAACTTTATAGTTTTCCTTTATATATAACAAAGGAAGGATGAATCCCTTTATCTCTAGCCAATTGGAACCCTACAAAATGCTACAAAAAAGAGCTCAAACTGGTTATGAAGAGGCTTCCAGAAGTATGCTGGATCTCAAAAGAAAAAACAAACTTGGTTCTGCAGACCCCTGATAGAAAAACCTGTCATTCTTTCTCTACAATGCAGCGAGCTCAGGGAAAAGATCTGTAACTCCCTGGCAAGTTCCTTTCAGGTAAAAAAAGGGCAAAGACAGGTTCACAGAACAACCATATTTATAGTATGAAAAAAAATGCTGTCTGCCTCACCCCAGGATGAACCATAGCACAAAACGCATCTGTTTCAGAACTTCTGGACTGAGGGGGATTCCATTGAGGAAATTTTCATACCTCACCCGAATTACTTTTCCTGAGAGATGGTATGACTAATCTCTTTGAGAAAAGTGATTTCTCAGTTCATTTACAGCTTTTGTCAAATAAATCTCAAATGATAAAGTTCCTTTCACTTCAAAAGCATTTTTGACACTTTTCCACATTTAAAGTTACTGCCAGAATCTGAGAATCAGTTATATGAGTGGAAAGGTTCCTTAAGGAGAACAAGAAACAAAAAGAAAAATCATAATAATTTGATTAAAAGCACAAGGTAACAATAAATAATGAGAAGAAACGTCTGCACTCATGAAATGACTGTCTCATTTCTTGTCTGGTAGATGTTACACAGAACTGAAAAATAGTTCCAAAAAGTTCTCAGAGAAAAATATCTAAAATATGTGTGTTCCATAAAGAATGTTATTTTAAGGAAAACTGTTTAATGCAAATTATTCCATGTGTTGAAGTATAAGAAAGGTACGAGACAAATTGTAGGTGAGCAAAAATATCAAGACATTAAAACATAAATTGTAATGCATTTTAAGGGGCTAATAGCCAAGAGTTCTGGAAGTTCTGCAGACGAGCAAAATAAGGAAAATACCAAGAGGCACAAAACCATAGTAAGAAACTAAAAAACAGAAAACAAAGCCAGCATGAAACAATTTATTTCAGTGAGGACCCTTTCAGCAATAAGCTGCCCTTCAAATGTAACTGAAAATACATGAAAATGTCTTTGGAATCATTTGCATAAAAGTACCAGAAAATGAAGAAAACTATTTTGAAAACTTGATGCTGTTCTCATGTTTAAAACCTCATGTTTTCAAAAGTGAGTATAGATTTTGATGCTTGACTTGGGCTGATTGAAACCTGAATTCCAGGAGCTCTAAGAATGTCCAGTTTCAGTGGGAGTGGCAGGTTCTTGTCATCTGAGATCATTAGTCCCAAATGGGATTTTGTCTGAGCATTCAAACATGAGGCATTTAAAACCCATTTCACTTCTGGAAAATTCAATCTTGATCACTTTATGATACATTTTTCAATAAGTAAATTTAGATCAATGATATTTCTAAGGTGGATCAGACAAACTAAACAGTTGTTTGGAATATACCTCTTATACACACTAGAGATGGAAGGGGAAGAAATATTCAGTAGAAGCACCTTCCTGCTCATTTAATTTAAATTGTACCTGGCACAGTCATGCCCCTTATATCTTGCACAATAAGAGGCATAAAACAAGTTGTAAAGTGGATTAACTATTATAAGGCTTTAAGAAAGAAAATTGCATTGTTTCCAGCATATAAGGGATTAAGAAACTACACAGCAATGAATGGTTTTGTGTGTCATTTAGCTCATATTTTTACTTAGCTGGTGTATGTTTTGGTGCCATATCTAACTGGCTGATGACCTTTCATGTAGAATCAAATTGTCTCCTTCTGAGAATTAGCAACACTCCCACTGATTATAAAGATTGGTGTTGTGACCAAGTGGGCTCCTCTCTGTATTTCTGACTCATAGTGACAGGAGTAGCCAAGCATGTGATCATCTTCTCAAGACAGCAGATGAGGCAATGGGATTATTTTTAATGAGTTTTAGGTATTTTCATCTAAATATTCATTTTGAAATCTTCTATACTTCTTTTTATTCCAGTTCTACCCTCCTTGGGTGACTGAAATAAGCATGTGATTCTCCAGGGAATAAGGTCATCATTTTCTTCCATGCACATAACCCTTACTATGATTCATTCAGTATTTGTGTTGCAAGGATTGCTCAAAGCATCCAGTGGCATTGACTTACTTGAAGATCCAAGATTCCCCAGGTTGTATTAGATCACATTGCAGCTCTGACCTGATTCTTTCTTTTTGTTCATAGAGAAGATGTTAAGTCACAGAGGTTCTGAATATGATGTTGATGTGTTCCTGCCAAGGAACAAGTCTTTGGTTTCATGAAAAATATCTGGCTTGTACAGGCAATAGGGTACAACGTATAAAGCTCAGACTGCCACAATGTTTTTGAGGGTTAAACTGACTTCCACCTAGACTTTACTTTTAGCAACTGGCCAAGATTGCAAATCTCTTTTCTGATACATGTTTCATGAACAAACACGAACAAAAAATTCCTGCTTTACTCCATCAGTTGTGCATCTGCTTACTGTTATGATTTACTGATAGCCATCATTATATTCTGAACTTTTGTTATCATATGTAGCTTAACGGCTCTATAGCTATAAGCATTTTCCAGGTTAATTCTCCTGATATTAGTCACATTGGGAGACACAAATGAGCCTGTTTTTAAACACTAATTAAGCATAGTATCCCCTAGAACTACTTTGAACAGCTTAGGTGGTGCTGTGTCTAAATGTGCAATATGCACCTTTCTACATTAGGATGCCCAGACTTTCTAATCCCTGTTAGAACTGGTCAGGCTCTGGCACTGTGGACATACTTGAAAAATACCCAGAGTGAACTAGATACATTCCACTTAGCTGAAATCCCTAGAGAGCAGCCAAGGGTCTAGGGGCCCTTTCTGTAGACAGTGGAGATGACTAACATCTGCAGAGGGTGATTTTGATCTTGGCTTCCCAGAGCCACGCTATGAATGCACATTTCTCTGTATAAGGGGGATTACAGGGGAGACAAGGGCAATAAGATTCCTAATTTAGGAAACTCAATTATGTGTCTGAAGTTAAATGGGCTGAGGAGAAAATGTGCCACATAATGTGATATTCCATAGCAGAGCAGAGGGCAGCTGGACCATTGCCATTTGACAGGCTGTTGGGCACAAATTTTAGCGAAGACTCATAAATTTGAGAGTTGATCTCATGTATTCAGTGGGACTGCTCAGTTGCAGGCTGTTAAATGTTCACACTGGGACTTCCCTGGATTGGGACCCCTTCTTATGTGGACTTTTTTGCTGCTCCAGCATAAATTATTATATACTGGGTTATTGCTATCACTTTTTCCATTTCCTCACCTCTATTAAGGGCTCTACATTTCCCAGGCATCACAAACACAGTATTTCTGGGGGAGAAGGTACGATGGTGAGAGAGAACACCTATTTTGCTTTGCTGAAATAAAGGTATATTCAGCATTAGTGCCTGTATCTGTAATATTTTGCATGACTAATACATGACATTGCATGTTGCTTCCACTTCATGCTCTTATTAATACACAGTAACATTTATCAAAGCTTATTTATTGTATCTGATATGAGCAGACATTTGCACACAACAGTTTCTACTGGTTGAGGAAATATCCAAATAAAGCAGTCTAACAAGAACATATAAGAAAATAATGCAGCTTCATTTTTTATCTTCTTTGAGTTTCTGGTTAAGATATTTGAAAGGTACGTTGCTTAGCAAAACTCTGAATAGTCCACCTTTATTTAATTAAAATGTTTTCTTCATAATTGCTGCTTCAAGAATGCTTAAACATATCTGTGTCTATTTTAGGTTTTGTGTGACATGGATTTTCAAGGAGGTGGATGGACTGTGGTTCAGAAAAGAACTGATGGAATCATTCCATTTCAGAGAACATGGGCTGAATATCTGGATGGATTTGGTGACCTTTCTGGTATTAACTCTAAAGTGCTTCAGACCCAATGTTTTTGCTGTCTTTATGTGAACTACATTCCACTAAATTGTGTGGTATTTTTAGTGTAGAGAGTAAAGTTCGTGTTTCTTAAAAGTCCTATTTATACTTAAAAGGTTTTTTTCATCAAATCTATTGTGTGATCTTCTCAATAATGACTATCACCCTACTAGAGTCTTTAGCCATTGCCCATCTTCAGTCTCACAACAAGTGTTTAAACTGTAGTGATATTTTCTTCCTGAAATAATGTATAAATTGTATTTCCCCTTTTTTTCAGAATTAAAAAAAAAAGCCTTAGTTGGTTTTAATCACATTTGTAAAATATTTCCTTAAAGCAGAGAAAAATCAGTAATATATCACCATAGGGCATGCAAAGTTAGAACCAGAATGGAAATATTTCAGTAGGTAATACCAATACAACTGTGATAATAGTTTTTTACTGCCACCTTTCATCCAGCAAGTCTAAAACCAGTTGCTTTTTCAGGAGTTTATCTGGGATTGCACTGGAAGCACACAAGTTTACAGCTATACAAAAAAGTCCAGCTCATATAGGACAACCTTTCATGGAAAAAAGTGTGATTTGCAGAGGCAGGAAATCTCAATAATAGGGTCTGAGTTTTGTTGCATTTCATAGAATGCTAACATTTATAATTTCTCAGTATTGCCCTTAGGAACTCTACTGAATTCTTCTTAATCAAGTGGATCTTTAGCACATCCAGTTTTTGTGGTCTTCTAAGGTATATTGAAGATGAATGCTTGAAAGTTATGTGGAAATTTTCTAAAAATGGCAGAGAAAAAAGATGATGTGCACATGGGAATTCTTTCCATGGATTTCCCATTGAAGTAGGAAGATTACTCTGTACCTTCATTAGTCTTTCAAAGGAATATAAGCCTGTCATACAACTTTTATTGCACTTTGTTCAGAAACTTTACACTTTCCATTTCTAGAATTTTATTGACTATTATATTTCTGGTTTAGGGGAATTTTGGCTTGGACTGAAGAAGATTTTTCACATAGTTAATCAAAAAGCCACTAGTTTCAGTCTTTATGTGGATTTGGAATCAGAAAATGACAAGCATGCCTATGCATCATATGACGGATTCTGGATAGAGGATGAAGCATGTTCTTTTAAGATCCACTTGGGGCGTTATTCAGGAAATGCTGGTAAGAATTCCCTTCTTAACGTATTTAAAGATAGCTGCTCCCTTTTCTAATGTGAAAAAAAAACATTCAAAAGAGTAATAATTAAGATAACTTTACAAATGTTTATTTCTAATCTGTTTTTCTCTATTTGGTACATAATGAACACTTATGCAGATAAATGGTCAATGATGTAGCAATTGGTTATGCCAACATCAATCTTTCCATAAAATAGAATCGTTTTATTCTATTGCTTCAAAGTTTTTAATGGAATAATTGAATAAACACTCCTTTAATAAAGAAAATGAATAAAGAAGATAAACGAGCTTTAATGGATTCAAGTCCACAGAATATATATATATATTATACATAAGGGATTTTGTGTGTGTTTTTGCATTTCTATCTAATGGTCCAATTCTTCAGATGTCCATTATGTCATCCTGAATTTACCAACGTTAGTGGAAGTCTTCCTGATGTTGTTGCTTTGGTTCGTTCAGAAGTACCCAGACAGTGGTGTAGAAAGGACAGAGAAAGAAGCCGACTGGAACAAATCAGGCCAACAGTGTATTACAGTTACTGGCTGATACGTAGACACAAATTAATTTACAGTTCCAGACCACCCTTAATATCATAGCTATACCAAATGTGCAAAGATTTGTGTTAAGTATTGCACCATGTGTTACTGCTTTTTTCTAATTTTTTTTTGCATGTTTACTAATATGGAAGAATGTTCCTTATTACCAATGTAATAGTTATTCTCTAAATGTGTTGGTGCTTTACTTTACCTGTATTTGTAAGAAACATTGTTTCTTTAGTCGGACAACAGACTAGTGACAGTAGTCACTGACCTTTGTGCTTTAACAATTCCATTTTATCTCATGACTCACTCTGGGGCTTTGGGCACACACTAGAAAATCTGAAGTTAACAACCCTTTTTGTTTATTTTATCTTTTCTTCCACTGTCTTTGAAGAAAGAAGCCTTTACCTTCATTGCTGGTGTGCATCACTAAATGCAACAATATAAAGATGTTTCAACGACTTTCAACTTCTGTACTTCTCAGTATTTTATACTTTTTCTTTCCTACATCTTTAACACATTGCCAGCTCATTATTTGGTGCTCTTGAACCACTTTGAAGAAATCTATTCTTCTAATAAATTTGTAGGAAAAGCTTGTGAGGAGTGCAACAAGTGAGAAATGTTATGTTTCTCCATAAATAACTCTTTTATCCTTCTATCTGTTGTACTTAGGTGATGCATTTAGAGGATATAGAAAAGAAGATAACCAGAATTCAATGCCTTTCAGCACATTTGATGTTGATAACGATGGATGCAGGCCAATGTGCACTATTAAAGAACAGCCTGTGAAGAGCTGCAGTAACTTCAGCGATAACACTGGATGGTGGTTCAACCAGTGTGGCCTTGCAAATCTTAATGGTGTTCATCGCTACACAGGTAGATTTCTTGCAACTGGGATTCACTGGGATACATGGACAATGAACAATAAACCAGTCAAAATTAAATCAGTTTCAATGAAAATTCGGAGAACCTATAATCCATATTTCCATTAACCTATGAAAATAGAAATATATATCGTCTTGCAGTTCTGTGGGATAATGTATCACTGCATCATAAATACCTTTCATTTTCACTTGAACAGTTCAGTCTTAAAACTTTATTAGATATTTCCATAATACAGTTACTCATTTTTATTATGAAATGTCAGCATTTGTAGTGTTCCCACTTGAGTAAGAAGGTCCTAAGAAGAATAGGGTTTTCAGAAAACGGATGAAGCTTAAGTGTTTGTCAGCTTTTATTCAACTGCCACTTATGCAATCTCAGAGCCAGCAGAAAAATTATAAAAAGGAGTGTAATGCTAACTTCTGAATGTGTTTTTTCTATGCTCTCTGCATACCTGAATTGCCAAGAAATTTCAGCAAATTTTCTTTTTAAAAGCCATATACCTTATATTTTGGAAAAATACCTTTCCTTCACCTTCGGTTAATTTTCCAGAATCAGCTCTTTCTATATTCCTTATCAGGCAAATTAACACTGACTTACTTCAACACATATATAAGGTTCTGTATACTCTCAGGACCCAATTTTTATACAAGTAGGGTAGACACTGACATACAAGAACTATGGTCTCTTTTGTATTTAATTTTCACAGTCAATGTGTTTCATAATCAGATTTTTACTATTGTCTATTTCACACTTCACTACAGATGAACATCTTTTTTCAATGCAAGTGTAAAACATTTCATATAACCTTTGGAGTTTTAATTTTTGGATATGTGGGCCCGATGTTATGTTTTCCATTCTTACTGGCATGTGAGTGATCATGTGGTAATGAACAAAACCAATTCGAGTTGTATAAATACATTTTAAGTCCTGTGAATGGTTTGAATTTTTGTCAGAAAAAAAAAATCAATAAAAATGTGAATATTGTCAGTACCTCAGTGTTTCTGGAACCTGGCATCTATTCTGTAGCAACTAGGCATGGTATTTCTCATCTCTGCTTCAGTTTCAGTAGATCAGCTCTGTAGTAACATGTGGAATGAAATCAGTTAAAAACTCTATGGGTTTCCTCTTTGCTGTCTCTCAATTTGGCCAAGCATTAATACAGTGAGCAGAAACATTTACCAGTTCAGAACCACCATGTTTTAGCACCTCTTTCCAAAGTTATATGTAGTTATAGGAAGAAATTAAGCTTTAGATAGGTATGTTACAAGGTTAAGGGAGAGAAAAAATTACTCTTTTCTTCTATGTTTGACTAGTCCTTAACAATTGGAGGTAAAAAGTTGCTAAAAGCAGAAGGTTTCTTTCTGCTAGAAACTGTCCTTACAGTGGGGGCCTATGGTAGAAGCACAGTAGGAAATTACTTGAGGAAAAACATCACAGGCCCCATGGAGGGACTGTGAGAGAGGGGGTAGCCATGCTCTTGCGGGAGACTGAACTCTCTGAAGGCAGGTGGATTTTGTTGTCAGACCCTGTAGTCTTTGGAATCAGAGGTGGAGAAATAGTATATACACCCTCTTTAGTCCTCCCTCTCAGTCCAGGCTTATCAGGAATGCAATCCCTTCTAACAGCAACATGGACCCAGCAGACCGATAAAGGTAGATACTAAAATGCAAGGGCTTCTGCACTCAGATTAACAAGCATTAGAGCATATGTGATTGTTTAAAGAGTATCAATTCTGGCTGCAAACCTGGATGTTGTCACTGTATTATGGCCATTATGTCAGAAAGAGTCCCCAGGCTGCAGTACAACAATCGTACTGGAGAATGCCAGTGGTTGAATTTCATGGAAGTTTAATGGCTTTGATGAAAGCCTCAAACTCTGTGAGCAGAAAGGAAGAGTCTAAGTAGGGAATTTGCATGCTGAGTGTAGAGCTAGAGTCTACTGACAGTCTGAGGCTCCTTGTGGCTTTATTAGAATCCCTGCTTAAAAATGAAGGTGGAAAATTCAGATTGTAGATCTGTGCTAGCAGATACTACCAAATTTAATCTCTCCTTTGTCAGTGTTGGTTAGATTGGCTGGCAGTAACAAATCACAGAGGAGAGGGGCCTTAAAAGATAACTAAAGCTTGAAGGAGCATTCTTGCAAATAGACATTGGATCTTAAAGTCATGTCAAATTGTAAACCTATACAAAAAATGAATTGAATTCTCAGTATCAGTACGGGTGGGGGGTGGGGGTGGGGGATCTGAATATTTGCTGTTCCTTGCAAGAGAAAAACATTTCCAAGACTATTTGCAGAGACTGCTCTGAACTTAATACATATGCTTTAATACCATTAAGTACTGCTCTGCTGGCAGGGTCACAGGTAGGTACTGTTCTCTGTGGATTAGAGTTCCTTCCCTTTGCAGATAAAATTAATTCATTTTGCCCAGGCTTGACTTGTGCCTTTGTTGTGCTGTGAGAGCTGGACCTGCAGTGTAAACTGCAAATGGGATGAAGACCAAATTCCAAATACTAGTCAGGTTTTAACTCCTTTAAATCATTTAGGTATGAGTGTTCTTAAGAAATGATGGACAATGCTTTATTCCTTTTTCAGATTAGAAACCATATATGAAAATAGATTGTTATGAATTTCTCCTCTTGTATTTGTCATATTATCTGCTAGTCATGATCACACTTAGTGCTTCTGTGGCACCAGAACAAGTAATTAGATAATTAATATCATTTAATGATTTTATTTCCTTTTACGGAGTCTAACAGCTGAGAGGATCTGTATAAGGTTCCTATGAAAAGCTTTTGAGCATGGGAATCTCATAGTTTTATCATCATTTGAATGTTCTGACATGTAAGTATTGGTATAGTCTGTTTTTGTTTTAAAATGTAGCATATGCTTAGAAAAGCAGAGTGCTAGGGATTAGTTGGCAGCTTGCCTGGTGCGGATCTGAAATATGGCAATGACAATAGAACATTTTCCATGTGATAGATGGCTATTGTCTTCAAAGGTTCATTCCATTTCCTCTCTAAGAATAAAACAACTATGAAAACAAATAATTTTTTAGTTAAACACAGAGAATTTACAAGGACATTAAACTGATTCCAGGGGCCTATGTTCCATATTTACAGCTGATGGTTCCCAACCACCATACATAAGATTTTTGTGGCCACATATTTAGGCCTGGTAATCAGCTGGTTATTGCCCAAACAGTCTTGTTTCAACTAAATAAAAAAGAACACGTAGGGTGTAGCATATGAAGAGAAACTGATTGAGTGTTCCAAATAAAAAGTAGCTTGGTTAAACTACACTTAATATCTATTCCAGGAATGATACTCCAGACTGAGAAGTTGTCTTTAAAGGACATGTAATCTCTGATGTTATGAAACTGCATTTCTTTCTTTTGTTCTCTTTTTCCAAGAGTATGTCTTCAATTTGTAAATCTCAGTTTGGTGAACTCACATTATTTGACCCAGTTTATGATGCTTCAGTAATATAAATAAATGAAAATATGGTTTCCACAGCCTGAGTACTACTGACGTGGCAGTGCAGGGTTCAGTGTATTAGACATCTGGAAATAACAAAACAGTACAACTAAAGGCATTTTACTTTCCACTTGGAAAATCCTTAATTGGGCAGTAAAAGATCCCCTAAACTACTTAGATTACTTTTTTTTTTTAACTGTAAATTCTGGCATGTATTTAAAGCTTTATAATCAGTCATGTTTCATTAACATGAAAAAACATTTTGGTTTTATTACTGGTCTCTGTTATGGAACATATTTATGAAAAAATAACACTACGCTGTGTTGGTACTTTACTACAAAGCACATAGGATGTTTACGTACATTGTACAGTACTCCAAGTTGCAAGTAGGAAACTCTGATTCATAGCGTGACTCTAAATTTTAGTTGATTGCTTGCAACAGTTTCCGTAAGTCTTCTCAATTATTTAAGGATGACTAATGTAATGCACAATTAACATGCAATTATTTAAACTACCATCTCAAGAACTCCTGCTTGAAATCTACTATCTTGGATGGTCTGCAAATGTTGGCAGCATGATCACTGACATGAAGATGCTGCAACCTGAAGAGCATGGTATCACGAAATTCTGATGCATGCCTCTAGGCGGTTAAAGCAGGGCGCGCAGCTCCACTGCCAACATGCAATGGGATACGAAGCACAAAGCTGTATGAAGAAGGTTCTGAGACTGAAGGAATATCTGCTTTTCCCTCCTCCCCATCTGATACATAAAAGATAAAACACTAAAATGCTAAACGCAGTAACGTGATAAAGTTCCCTTTAGCCTCACTCTAATCTCTGTAGACTCCCTTTGAATGGAATCTGAGGTGGTTTTAACGGAAATATTCACAGGATCATAGAATGGTTTGGGTTGGAAGGGACCTTAAAGACCATCTAGAAGTTTTTCCTAATATCCAATCTAAACCTCCCCTGGCACAACTAGAGGCTGCTTCCTGTCATCCTATCACTTTGTTACATAGGAGAAGAGACTGACACCCACCGGGCTACAACCTCCTTTCAGGTAGTTGTAGACAGTGATAAGGTCTCCCCTGAGCCTCCTTTTCTCCAGGTTAAACAACCCCAGTTCCCTCAGCCGCTCCTCAGAGGACTTGTGCTCTAGACCCTTCACCAGCTTCGTTGCCCTTCTCTGGACAATCTCCAGCCCCTCAATGTCTTTCTTTTAGTGAGGGGCCCAAAACTCAACACAGTATTCTACGTGTGGCCTCACCAGTGCCTTGTACAGGGGGACAATCACTCCACCAGTCCTGGTGGCCACACTATTTTTGATACAAGCCAGGATGCTATTGGCCTTCTTGGCCAGCTGTCAACCAAACATGATCTGGATGATGAGGCAGACTGTACCACCCTCAAGTACATCAACACTCCTGCCCAAATTGGTGTCATTTGCAAAGTTACTGAGGGTGCACTCGATCCCCTTGTCCAGATCATCGATAAAGCTGTTAAACAGAACTGGCCCCAATACTGAGCCCTGAACCACTTGTGACTGGCTGCCAACTGGATTTAACTCTGTTCCAGTACTTGGCCACCCTCATGGTGATTTTTTCTTCCCTAATATTTGATTGGAATTTCCCATGTTCCGACTTGTGTCTGCTGTCATTTGTCCCATCCCAACTGACTCTGACTTCTTGTGTACGTCTGAAGTGGGTTAAATGTTCTTGAACTCTCTCTTCCTCTAATGTGAGTCCTGCTTCAGTCCCACAGACTCTGCTAGTACCCTTGGAGGACTAGAGAAGCCTAAGGACAAGCCTTACCAGTGAAAACTGCGGCAAAAAAGCCATTGAGTACCTCGACCTTTCTCATGTCCTTGGTCACAAGGTCCCCTGTCCCCTTGAGCAATGGCCCCATTTTATTTTGCTGCCAATGTAATTACAAAACCCTTTCTTGTTGCCCTTCACCTCCCTTGCTAGCTTCACCTCTGGCTCAGCTTTGGCTTTGCAAACTTTACTCCGACATGTGCAGGGAAAATCTTTGTGTTCCTCTCAAATAGCCTGTCACTGCTTCCACCTTCTGGGTCCTTCTTTGTGTCTGAGCTCAGTCAGGAGCTCCAGGTTCATCCGTGCTGGCCTTCCGCCACGCTTGCTCAACTTCCCATTCTTTGGAATGGATACACACATGTATGCGTTTTGGGGTGCTTTTCTACATTCTAAAGTTCTTCAATGATCATCTTTTTTACTGTGTGTGGGGTTTTTTATAGCAATTATTACAACAGGGACCAGGGCCTGAGGGCATTACTACATTTCACCTACCAGAACTCTACTTTTCTAGGAATTGATTATTCCCCTTTCTGGAGAAAAATCTGGCTCTGCATAGTATATACTGTCTTTAATTAAAAAGCCCCCTGAGTTGATTGCAGAGCAATTATTTGTTGCAAAAGTGGTGACATCACCCTGGTTACAGAACTACAGACCAACAGCAAGCAATAACATAATTTTTCTTTGTAAAGTCAAATTTCTGCAACAAGTGTCCAATGCATAGAGAAATACATGTAAGCTCTTCCTGTTGTAATAGTAAACTGAATGACTTTGCCAGGAATGAAAGAGGAGCATAGGATTGTTCTCTTCAAACTTAAGATAAAAAATCCTTAGAACTTCTCACATAATTTTATTTTTCCCTACTTTCAAAGTTGAAAGGTGACTGAAAAGTAATGTGACAAAGGCAAAAAAATAAGCCTTTAGCATACAAAATATCCACCCTGTAGAAGTTCTTTGAGTAAGTACTAAAATTTCAGTGTGATGATTTTTTTTCTGAATCTCTGCCTAAACTGGTAACTTAAGGTAGGATCCAGTGTCCACAGTGTAGGCCCAGATGCACTTGAAATTCAGCTGACTAGTCCGGAGCAATGACAATGACACTTTTCTTGGGGTGCTGTTTCAACTTCCAATAAAATCAATAGAAAGAGATCACAGAATTACAGAATCATTGAAGCTGGAAGGGAATTCGTGAGATCATGTACTCAAGCAGAGTAACCCAGAGCAGGTTGTCCAGGACCATGTCCTGTTGTATTCTGAGTATCTCCGGAGATGGAGACTCCACAGTCTCTCTGGGCAACCTACTGCAGTGTTCAACCACCATCACAGTAAAAAAGTCTTTTCCACTTTCCACAGATCCACCTTTTGAAGTTCTCCACAGAGAGTTCCAATGTTTTATTCCCTTCATTGACAATACAGTAAAAAAGAAGAAACTTTAGTGCCACAACGTGTTAGATAAACTAAAAGGAAAGAAACTCTCTAGGTTAGAAAAACAAGGGTATAATTAGGAGATCTGTGATTCACTGCTAATATCATGGAGAAGATGAATCCTTGCTCATTGTGAAGTAGCTCCCAGTGTAATCTGTGAGCAGCTGGCTTAACACAAACAGGAAATATTTTTCATATATGTGATTAAATTGTAGGACTCATTGCCATTATGTATTGTGATGGCTAAAAATACCACGTGTTCAAGAAGGGACAAGACATAATCATGACTCTTTAGGCACTGTTACATGTGATGCAAACTCCAAACGTAAGATCCAGTTCAGGAAGTTCCTAAACAAAGGTGGGAAGGTATAAGGGAGAAATCACTCTTTAACTGCTCTTATCTCACACTGATTCCTTGAGCATCTGAAACATCCACTGCAGGCCAAGTCTAAAATGTGCTATGAGGCTGGGTGCGGCTCTGAGCTGTGCTTGGGGTCTGGTGCTCAGTGCAGAATAGAGTGATCTTGCAGCAGGGGAAAGACCTCTTTTTAACAAAGAAGAATTAAATTCCAGAAGGAGAAGGTGGTAGCAATGCTGCCAAGCATTTCTTTGGAATAAGTGAAATTCCTGACCTGACAGTATCAAGAATAAAACAGACAATGCTAACATAAGAACACATACTGTGAGGGAGAAGACAGAGGAAGAGAAAACTGATGGCTCTTTTTGCTCTGGAACCGATGAAGGTAACTGTGCACACTAAGCAATTTTTTATGAAATACAAGAGAAGAGATCAAAGTAGCCAAATCATCACATTCTGCAGATTGACTGAAAGAGACCTGTGAAGGCTGTGGTGGAAGTTTCTCCTCTGATCAAAATAAAAACAAAGCCACTGTGTAAAGCTGACATTCAGCACCAAGAGGAGATTGCAGTGGGTAAGGAAGTTTTGATGTGTGCGTCCTTGTGGACAAAAAGAATGAATCCACTAAGAAGTGAGATAAAATAAGCACACACTCATTATGTCTGGAGACCATGTAATTAGAATCTTTCCAAGATTAAAACAGTGAACAAAACCATTGCTTTATTTGCTCCAAACAGTGATCTGACCAGGTTAGGCCTATAACTTAGTCTTTTATTGCAAAAAAATGATATAGGAAATAGTAAGATAGTTCTCTTTTGAACAGCTGCTCCCACAATATGGATAACAACAGGCAGCACTTTTTAAACTTAGCTTTAGTTAGATTAGTAGGAAATAAGATGACTTGGAAAACCTTGCAGATAAGAAGTTGCAGAAGAGAGAAATAAACCAATACTTTCCACATGCAAATGTCAGAAAGCCAGTCAGCATAAATTAACCAAGTTTTCTAAACTTGCATACCTCAGGACAGGATAATACTGCTTATTGCTCGTGACTTTGTACAGATCAAAATTATTTTGTGGCAGTGATATCAGTAAAATAAGGAATTTGCATCAGAGTGCTGCTCCTCCAGCACCGTGCTTATGCAGAGGTTTCCGTCTGCAGGTGCCATGAAGTCCTTGTCACTTACTTTCTGAATTTGTGAAGAGTGCTCAGGCTTAACAAATTACCATCTGAGCAGCCCGAATTTTATACTGGCCTCATCACTGGGTTAAAAAAAAATTTAAATTCTGACATGCTGAGACTTTTAGCTTGGGAGTGTAGTTACTCAGTGCTCCCCATCTCACCAGTGGAAGACATGCACATCAAGAGCTTCAGCCAGATCTTAAATGGCCCCGAGGAAAGTCAAATTGTCTCTACTGATAACACAGGGAACAGTGGAAACCTGCATTTCTTACCTGAGCTCCCTTGAAGGGTGAAGGGAGCTCAGCAGGACAAATCAAGTCCTGGGGGAATAGAGACCTTCAGAAAGGGACTCATTTGCTTACACATAGACACCAGAGCCCTTGGAAATGTCCTGGCACAGGGTCTGTCTGTAATGACAGAGAAGAGGTTAGAAATTACTTCGATAGTGACACCCTGGCAGAGCAGGCCAGCATGGAACAGGTCACCATGGGGGTGAAACTGTGCCTCCCCCCTGAGGATTTATCAGATACAGACTGATGTTATCTGTTCTCTCTTCTCATCTCTGCAGTGGTGGTTCACACCAGAAATGCTGCCATAGATGTATTTGGTGTCATGACTGTAAATGAGCTTCCAACTGGCAAAGTGCATTGAGCCATATGTAATCAGGGAGGTAACAAGATGTCACATGTAAACCAATTCTACTTTTGACTTAGATTCTTTCCAAATGCAACCACTGCAACTAGTTTTATATTTGTTACATCTAAACCTAAAGAATAGGAGCTACTTTACAGTTACAGCCAGTGTATCAGAAGCCTTTCTGGTGACTTTAGTTTTGTTTTGCACTCCTCCCTCTGGAGCGGGCCCTGCAGGAGCCCCACTGCTGACCCAGAAACCAGCAGAGATAAGCCATCAGCACGGGAGAGCTGCTTTGTGGGACTTCTGTTTGCATGGCTGTACAGAGAACGTAAGTTATTTACAAAAGGGATACTGGAAACGTGCACACCCATTTCCAGGCTGGGTATTGATCTGCCACGTGTTCTAATCTATAAAGACAGGCTGTACTTCATTTTGCAGTTCATTGTAAAATGAGTTATAATTGAGGAAAGAAAAGCATCCTTGGCTTTCAGCGGAGGCAGGTTTTGCTGACATGTGCTATATTCATCCAATAGAAGTTCTTACTTTACCATGTGCTCTAATAAATACTTCTTACACAGAATGGTGAAAACTGGATTGTATAGAGATACAACTCATGTAAAGAAGGGAACAGTCCTTTCATTAAAGAAAACTTTTTGCTCTGTGATTTCAAATTTGAGCTTTGAGTGTGCAAGTGTGTGTAGAAATCCCACATGAGCAGACATACCCAAGTATGTATTTCGAATGCAGTTCTCAGTGAGAGAGAAGTCTGGTAAGACCGGTATAAAATAGGCTTGCAAGCATTTATTTTCCACGTGCTTTTCTCCATTGCCTCAGCTTTTCCCCAGCCTCATATGGTCTGACAGTTTTGGTTTTTATTTTTGCAGAAGACTGTCCTTGGCAGGTGGCTCACAGACAAGACTGCATAACAAAAACAAGCCCTCAGAAGCAAATACCAGGCTCAGCTTTGAGGCCAGCAAAGCTTTTGTTTCAAAAAACACTCAGAACTTCAGAGAGTTTTTCCAGGTACACCTTTCTTCTGTCAGCTGCGCAGGACTGCCAAGTGCCTCAAATCCACCCGATTTCAATCCCAGGCGTGTGACGGGAGGGAAGGCCTGCCTGGTTTTGACCCAGCGGTTTCAAATCTTCGTCAAAGCCGGCGGGATGGCCCGGCTCGAGTGGCGGCGCGGCGCGGGGCCGCCCGACACTGGGCCGCCGCCTCTCTCCCGCTGCGCGGGTCGGCCTCCGGGCCTTAACTCCTGCGACTCCGGGGATCACCGGCCCCCAGCACGCCCTGGGTAGCCCGTGGGGCCCCGCGGGGTGCGCTCCCTCCCGCCGGGCCCCGCCGCCGAACGCCCTCACCCGCCTGAGGCGCGCCCGGCGCCCGCGGGCGCTCCAGTTGCGCGGCGCCGGCCGGCAGGGGGCGCCAAAGCGCCGGGCGCCGCGCGGGATCCTCCACCGCGGCCGGACCGACGGCCGGCCCCGGCCTCGGCCTCGCTGCGCCCCCCGGCCCCGCTGCGCCCCCCCGGCCCCGGCCCCGGCCCCGGCCTCGGCCCCGCTGCGCCCCCCGGCCCTGCTGCGCCCCCGGGGCGGCAGCAGCCCCGGGACGGCGGCCCCGCCGCCTCCCCCTTCCCACAGGCGTGTTTCTGCCGTGCTGACATCTCCCTGGGAAGGCGGTGACCCGCCGGGAGAGGCTCTCTCGGGGAAGCAGGGAAGGAGTTGTACTTCCCAGCCTCGCTGGTTCCGCTTTCCAAGAAATATTTCTTATTTTACTTTATGTTATTTTCTTCTTTTTTTTTTTTTTTTCTTAGTTTTTCTTGACCCTGAGCATATTTTGTACACAGTATCCTCCAGCTGTTACCAACGTGCATGGCCCAGCCCAGGATGCCGGTGGCTGGAGGCACAGCCTGTGCTGGGCAGGTGTTTGCTTTCCATGAGAAAACCCTTAGAGCATGCACCGCCCATCAGAGCTCTCATGCTCTGTGGTTTTCATGCACGTCCTTTTAATTTTTTTTTTTTTTTATATTGTATGTTTTTGGATTGACTCTGTGCAGTGCCGTGCAATGTTTTAGGGGGTATTTTATATAGCACTAGGGAAGAGGGGCTCATGGTGATGAATCTTTGCACATAAAAGTAACTGCACTGAGTTCCCTGCAACTTGGATGTAGCACAGGCACTGAATGTTAAACAGTAAAATAGAAGGTACGAGCGTAGTTGCAGTGGACACTTCCAGGGTGACCTGAATGAGGCACCTTCATGGGGTCCATCCCCAGCACAGCACAGAGGCAGCTGTGGCTGCTACCTGCTTCTGGATGGGCGCTGGAACTTAGGGGCAGGTGCTGGAATGGCTGGGAAAAAATTAATGACCCTCTGTAGGCAATATGACACATGAAATTGGGGTAAAAAAACCCAAATAAAACAATGAAGCCACTCCCAAACTTTTCTGGAGCCCAAACAGAAGGCAGAGGGAAGAATGGGAAGTGATGTGGTCCAGTACCCTCAATATTCATCTCAGTTACATAGTGGGACCAGAGCTGATGCAAGCTGCAAAGAAAGAAGATACGAGGAAAGTAGACAAAGATTATTCAAGCTAGGGAGTGGCTTCCGCGTGGGAACAAATAAACAGATCAAAACTCTTAAATAAGTTGACTGTCTTGGGAAGCAAAGAATATAAGAAGAATCTAGAGCATCCATAATGACGTGGAAAAGGTGAAGAGGGAAGAGCTGTCGTGTATCTTTCAAACCAAGACCTAGTAAATAAAATCAACAGATGGCAAGTTCAAAATAAACAAAAAGCAGTATGTCTGTACACAATTTCTAGTGAAGCTTTGCAATTTGCTAAAAAGACAGTAAAAGTTTGAATGTATTCAGAAAGGACTTGGACGGATTCACAGAAGATGAATGTATGAAGGCTATTACGTTCACAGACATTGACACTGGATCAGAAAACTCCTGCACCAGAGGTTTCTGGAGACTGAGTGAGGCTTGTTTTATCTTGATAGCTTCCACAGGGCTCTGCTGTTGGCTCCCATCAGGCGTAGGGTTTGCTTAGATGGACCTTTGGATGAAGATTGTGTAATGGGAACGTGCAGGGTGGATAATCTGCTTCTTTAAGTGCTCAGAAGTTGCATTTGTAGAATAGATATGGGAAGTACTTCCTAGTTCCTAAGGTGGGACGGGTAAACTTTGGCAGTGGCTTGACACTGCTTGTGCTTAACTCCTCTTGTGCTTAGGTGCATGCTAGACCCTTATTCCTCTTATGCACCTGGGTTTTCATGCAGAAGTAACACGTGGTGTTTTCTAGGCAGGCATTACAGCACACTTTGACCAGGTGCTGGTCGGACCACTTGGCAGACCAGTTCTTCTGACTTCACCATGCACCCACATCTAAGTGCAGAGGGAGAAGGTGTCACCCTCTCCCTCCTTGTGCCTCTTTTCCTGGACCGTGTACAAAAATGGAGGTTTCTGTCTCAGTGCTCCAGTTCCAGCCACATGTGCTAACGTCTTCCTGCGGGCGAGCCTTACAGCCAGGCCTGTTGACTGCAGCAGTAATCAAGTTGGCACTTCTGAGAGTCACCTCTGTTTCTGCTGTATTTAACTGAGTCATTTCCTGTAAACTAACACATGAACATGTTATTCTGAGACAGCAATCCCTGAATTTTTGTTAATATTATAGTACAGTTCAGGCTGCCCTCACTATGCTTATGCACAACCTTTTGTAAATATTCACTAGCTAGGAATTTAGGAAACAGCTATCTTTGAACTGCAAATCAGGAAGCAGTTTAATTGCAGTGCCAGCAGACATCACTTTTAGGAAGTTTCATGACTATTCTGAATATAGCAAATATAAATTTATAAATGGATGCAAGAAGACATTTTCTTTATAAACTAATTTCTTCCCAACTTCTTTTTCTACTTTTCCCTTAAACTTTTCTGCGCATTGTAATTTATGTTTTCTTTCAACACTCAGTTGTCAACAAACTTCTCACAAAGCTGTTAAACTGAACCAGGGATGGGGAAACTATGAGATATGCAGGAAAATGCAGTAGATGTTTCCAGGTCTCAGCTATTTTGTAGTATGTAGCTGCAGATAAAAAATGTCAAAACCCAATTAATTTTCTACCACGAGCACATATAAAATAGAAGTTATTTTTTCTTCTGTGTTTTTTTGGTTGCAAAAGTAAATATATGAGTTATGAAACTGAGAACTCGGCACAGACACACAAGTACAAAACTAAGTATTCAAAAAATAAGGCTTCATTTTTTACGTCTCCTGCCTATGCCAACAGATTCATTTTTATATTTGCAGCTATTTTTGCCTCATAATATTCAATAAGGTCCTGCATTATTGCAAGGTTAAGTATTCTGCAAACCTTTCTAGTGCTCTAATTTAATTCTGATCCAACATAGATTGACAGTCCACTAAAATGCTGAGAAATAAACAGAACAGAATTCAGCAGACCAGAGTACAAAAGCTGAGAAGGCCCAAGTAATATAAAAGAATATTTTGATACAAATCCTGTTAGATATTACAATTTTAATAACTTTTTTCTTATTAGAAAATTGCAATCAGAAGAAAAAGCACTCTATTTTCTAGTGAAATATTTGAAGGAATCCAGCTATGTAATTTTTCAGATTTTGCTTTACATTCTTTTTCTGACATCTTTTTAGATGCTTAAACAATTTGTCTCCACTTCCTTTCTGTCCTTTTTAATTAATAATTAAAAGGCAGAAGCAGAAATAATTCCTTCATTTTAATGAAAATGAATGACTGATTAGTGTTTATCATTCTAAAACACTGTATTTATTGGGTTTGTGTGGCAAGGTTTTTGGTAGCGGGGGGGCTACAGGGGTGGCTTCTGTGAGAAGCTGCTAGAAGCTTCCCCCATGTCCAACAGAGCCAATGCCAGTTGGCTCCAAGATGGACCCACCACTGGCCAAGGCCGAGACCATCAGCGACAGCAGTAGCGCCTCTGGGATAATGTATTTAAGAAGGGAAAAAAAACCTGTGCAACTGCAGTGGTAGAGAGGAGTGAGAATGTGTGAGAGAAAAAACTCTGCAGGCACCAAGGTCAGTGAAGAAGGAGGGGCAGGAGGTGCTCCAGGCCCCGGAGCAGAGATTCCCCTGCAGCCCGTGGTGCAGCCCATGGTGAGGCAGCTGTGCCCTGCACCCATGGAGGTTCACGGTGGAGCAGAGACCCACCTGCAGCCCATGGAGGACCCCACGCTGGAGCAGGGTGATGTGCCTGAAGAAGGCTTTGACCCTGTGAAAAGCCCACGCTGGAGCAGGTTTGCTGGCAGGACTTGTGACCCCGTGGGGGACCCACGCTGAAGCACCCTGCTCCTGCAGGACTGCACCCTGTGGAAGGGACCCACTCTGGAGCAGTTTGTGAAGAACTTCAGCCCATGGGAAGGACTCACATTGGAGAAGTTCGTGGAGGATTGTCTCCCATGGGAGGGACCCCACACTGAAGCAGAGGAAGAGTGTGAGGGGTCCTCCTCTTGAGGAGACACAAGTATGTCTGAGTGGCAGACACAACGGATAATGAACTGACCACAACCCCCATTCCCCATGCCCCTGAGCCACTTGGAGGGAAGAGGCAAAGAAAATCAGGAGTGAAGATGAGCCCAGGAACCAGGGAGGAGCGGGTTTTAAGATTTGGTTTTATTTCTCATTACCCTACTCTGATTTGACTGGTAATAAATTAAACTGATTTTCTCAAGTTGAGTCTGTTTTACTCGTGACGGTAATTGTTGTGTGATTTCCCTGTCCTTATCTTGACACACACCCTTTGTTGTATTATCTCTCCCCTGTCCAGTTGAGGAGGGGAGTGACAGAGAGGCTTTGGTGGGCACCTGGTGTCCAGACAGGGTCAACCCACCACAAACACCTTTTGTTTAGAGGAGTTAAAAAAAAAAATCAGGTGTGACCTATTGTACAAATCACTGCTTTGCCATGGTGTATATCAGACAAGCACTTTAATTCCCAGTAAGATACAGACACCATTGAGGTGAAATAAAACAGTCTACTCAGTAGCCTACTCGGGACTTTGGTAATTCAAGGTAGGCAGGACCTGATTTGCACCCAGCAGCTCACCAGGGCATTTCACAACAGCTCAGCTCTGGCAATGAGTGTTAGCAAATAATATGGGGTTACCAGCAGGGATCTGTTCTATAAGGGAGAGCACCTCCTGGGTTGCCTTTATGCTCTCCCTGCTTTAGAAACAGTGGTGTGTGTAAACCCCTCTGCAATGCCATAACCTCTATGTACAAAAAATCACATTTAGTTTGGTGTGAATGCTCAGCTGGTGTGGTGAAATGCTGGTGCTTAATGGTCTAGGAGGTGCTGGAAATAGAAAGGCTTGCACTGCAATTAGGGAGTACTCCATGGGCTAAGTGGAAGCTGTCAGTCCTGTGAAGTCTCTGGCACATAAGGCACAAAATACTGGGGTGCTCAGTAGCTGGGCACAATACCCTTCCTTGCTGGGCATTGAGGTTAGTGCTTAAATTAATCTAAAAATAACAGTTACATTTTTAATGCCAGCAAACAGATGGGAGCTTGGCTTATCAATAGGCCTGGCGTGAAAAATGTATCAAAATTTCCATGTGAAGGAAGATGTAGACTCACAGGTCTTCAGCCAAAATTTTCAGACTTTCCATTTTTTTGGACAAAAAGTTAGTTTTATTTCTGGTAAAACATCTTCCTCCTGTGCTCCTCACACATGATCGAGCAGACAAGCATTGCAGGAGCCCACGGAACCCTGCAAGGCACCCCGCTGTCTCTGTGCTGGCTTGGTGGGCTTAGGTGCAGTTTTGTAAAGTGCCCTGTTTCTTAACTTTGGGAGTCTGTTCACTACTACTGTAAAACTATAGTCTCTTTTATCATCTCATTTATTTCAATAAATGGAGGTACAAGACCAGGCAGAGGCATACCTCTCAGAGTGCCGCAGCTCAGGCAGAGACCCAGGGGAGCCTGAGGTTACAGGAGTGAGAAGTAGCAGTCTGGATGTCTTGAGTTTATGGAAGTATAAGTGATATGTTGTATAATAATTAATATGAATGCATCAGCTGTGTCATCTGGGTCTCAGTTGGATAAAGAGCCAAGTAGGCAGTGGACCAAGTAAGAATACTGTGAATTGCCTTTTACTAGCAGAGGTGCTTCGTTTAAGGAAAAAACACCAATCTGTTTGGTTTTGCTCATGTGAAAGTGTCTGACTGCATGTGAACGATGGTCATCAGTCGGTGCTGTGTACAGGGGTACAGGTGGGAGAAAGTAAATAGGCATTTACACCTGTATCCCAGCCCAAGGTCCAGAAGGATGTGAGCGAGGACAGAGTGAAGCCATGACTGTGCTGCAACTTGCGGTCTCTGGGCCATCGGGCTGCTGAGCCCTCTCTGGCTGCTGACAAGCTGCTGTGAGTCTGGCATCGGCTTTGCTGTCAGGTCTGGCTTTGTGGAAGGAATTTCCTCCATGGGCCCAGACCCAGCTGAGAAGTTCCCTGTGGTCTGTCCAGACCCAGACAGTAACTATGGGCATGTTGGGGTAGGCTGTGCTTAATCCACATCCAAACACAGGAGATTCTTGAACTCTTTTATTTATAACCTTTTAGTCTGGAGCTCTTATTTTAAAAATCGGTGTGGATTTAATAATCTGCACCTCTTTATCATTTTTTTGTCTTCTGAAGAAATTTCTTTTCCTTTGGAGATTGTTGTAAAACCTCTGTCTTTTCCTATGTCACTACTTAGAGAGTTATTGAAGACAGTCATTGTATGTATGACTACAATAATAGATGTTGTTCAAGTCATCATCAGCAGATATAGTCCAATCATTTACAAAGTTGTTTTTTCAAGTTACATCAGAAAAGAAAGTGCTCAAATTCTAGATTCAACTTTTTTAGAAGCAACCCAGGAGCAAGGAAAGCTCACAAATATGCGTCACTACCTCAAGGCAAATATGTACCATTTCTGATTAGAGTTACAGGAAAAAATTCTGTGGAATATGGACTCTTCCTGTAAGAAATTTTTCTAAGTCAAGGATGTGAAGGAGGGATATATGAATCTGCTTTATGCTTGCTCCATGGTGCCTGGCATCCACAAAATAAAAATATCAGCTAAAGAGGCATGTAAACTAGCTACCTTAGGAATGTCCCCAAACTGAGCAGGGGACACCTGCCCTCCTGTGGTGGTTTGGCCCCTGCCGGGGTCTGAGACCACGCGGCCGCTGCCCCTCCCCCACAAAGGGAGTGAAATGCAAAGCCCCGGGGCTGAGATAAGGACAGGTTTAATACAACAGTGCAACAGCAACACAACAAACAACAACAATAACAATAACAGTAACAATAATAATAATGAACAGAGCAAAATATCTACCAATACAACAGTGAGAAGCGCGATGGCATAACGCACGTTAACCAACCGCCTCGCTTCGGCGCCAGGATGTGACGTCCGCATGGTATCTGAATAACCCGGCTAGAGCTCCCCCCCACTGCTGGGGAAACTTAACCCTGTCCTGGCTAAACCAGGACACCTCCCAACCCCACTTGCAGGCCTCCTGGGGAAGCCACTCCTGAGTGGAAACTGGAGAATGGGGACATGCTTTCAGGATCATGAGAAAGCCAGGGGAGGGCCAGGTTTAAGCCATGCCCTCTTTCACAGGGCTTCCCTGACTGGCTCCCCACTGTCGCATTGGAGGCCCCTCACTGTGCTGGGTCTTCACGTAGGTAGGGTGCTCAGGGCTGGGGGATCTTAGAAGGGGACCTGAAGCTTACAGACAAGCACTGTGGCTCTCACTGGCACTGTGCCTAAACCCCATTGCATAGCAGACCCAAGCTGTGCAGGCTGGACTTGGTGCAGGACAGACCGGGCGAGCAGGCAGGAGGTTTGGTTCAGCAGCTGCAGGATGGCACCAGGGCAGAGAGGGGAAGAGACTTGTGGCGCAATGTGTTGGTGGGGCGACAGAAGGAAAACACTGCTCACTGCCCACACCGCTGCTGCAGAGCTTTTTTTTTTTCCTCTTTAAATAACTTCAGAGCTGCATCTGGATTTTTTCGGGAATGCATTGGAGCACCCTGCACCAGGTGTGCTGATGGCTGTGCCTGTGTGTACGGCTGGGTTCAGTGCAGTGGTGATGAACACCTCTTCCTCTGTCACCCTGAACCTTCCTCTGCCATCGCACACTGGATTTGGGGGCTTGCTGCTGCATCAGCTGGTGCTTTCCATGCTCCTGCTGGGGTTTACTGGCCACAGGCAGCTGATGGCAGTTCTGGGTTGGGATGGACTCTCAATGTACAGTGAACTTGCAGTGAACCGATGGCACAATATAGAATCATAGAATCATAGAATCATTCAGGTTGGAAAAGACCCTTTGGATCATCGAGTCCAACCCTCAGCCCTACTCTACAAAGTTCTCCCCTACACCATATCCCCCAGCATCTCATCTAAACGACCCTTAAACACATCCAGGGATGGTGACTCCACCACCTCCCTGGGCAGCCTATTCCACTGTCTAACCACTCTTTCTGTGAAATTTTTTTTCCTAATGTCCAGTCTGAACCTCCCCTGTTGCAGTTTAAAGCTGTTCCCCCCCCCACTAATCACCTGTGAGAAGAGACCAGCACCAACCTCTCTACAATGCCCTTTCAGGTAGGCGTAGAGAGTGATGAGGTCTCCCCTCAGCCTTCTCTTCCTCAAACTGAACAGTCCCAGCTCCCTCAACCTCTCCTCACAGGATTTGTTCTCCAGGCCCTTCACCAGCTTTATTGCCCTCCTCTGCACTCGCTCCAGCATCTCGATATCTCTCTCGTATTGAGGTGCCCAAAACTGGACACAATACTCCAGGTGTGGCCTCACCAGTGCAGAGTACAGGGGGACTATCACCTCCCTACTTCTGCTGGTCACACTATTTCTAATACAAGCCAGGATGCCGTTGACTTTCTTGGCCACCCGGGCACACTGCTGGCTCATGTTCAGTTGCTTGTCAATTAGAACCCCCAGACCCTTTTCTTCCACACAGCTCTCCAGCCACACCTCCCCAAGCCTATAGCGATGCATTGGGTTGTTGTGGCCCAAGTGCAGGACCTGACACTTGGCCTTGTTGAAGCTCATCCCGTTGACGTTGGCCCACCGATGTGCAACAGAATGACTAATTTGTTTCATTTCTTTTCTCAAAAGACCAATGAATACTGTGCAAAACACACTTATGTCCACTATCTATAGCACACTGTATGATTCTGTCATGGTTTAATATGTCCTGCTTATGTTACCCCTTTGGTGGCGGAGAAGTTGTCTGTAAGCCTTTGTTTAAACAGCCATGAAATTGTGTAGCCAGTGCAGAGGAGATGTTTCAGTCATGCTGATGTAACACTTCTAATGGTTTCCTCAAACTTGAACCCAAAGTTGTTTTCAGAAACTCCTATCAACTCTGATATAACCAACTCCATTTTCTGATATTTGCTTTCCTGGGATTTAGAAGCAGAGAAGGAGGACTATGTTATACCCAAACAATTTCCGTATTTATGAGACAGCTCTTCCACTGGTTTGTGAGTCTTCAAGAAGTAAATGGAGTGAACGAACACATTTTGTCACCAGGTTGCTTTGACCTGCCAAGTATTTGAGTTATCTGGGAGTGTGTGTCAGCCAGAATGACACTGTGACAGGCTTTCTCTTAAGGTACTTTCTTGAGTTTACATTTGCTGGGAGCAGAGATGCGGTTTGACGTGGCCTGCTACAGAAATGCAGCCAGTAAGTACAGCTGCAGACATCAGTGAACCTATGTGTTAAAGAAGTAGGGCAAGAAAAGGCAGTATATGCCCAGGAAATGCACTGGATATTGATCCACAGCCTATTGAAGTCAGCAGAAAAAAATCAACTCTATAAAAATTAGATTCCTTTTGTGATGCTATATTAAAGGGCAGATCTGTAAGGATTACAGTTTAGGGAAAAGATTGGCATCTCAGGAAAGAAACAGAAATAGCTAATGTGATCTTGAACAACAGGAAAACTCAAAATCACAGCCTTTCCTGGGAGCACAGTGAAGGACAAGGGCATATTACCTGCTTTAAGCCATGGACTGGACCCTCTCCAGACAGATACTAGCAAAGAATAAAGCGGGGCTCGTGCTTGTCCTTTCACTGGGCATGAAGGATGCCTGTGAATCAATATTATCACCATGGAAGCTTTACAGAAATATGTACATTTGGGAATGATTCTCCAGTTATCAGCTAGCTGATTTTACACTCACTTTTTAGCTAGTCTCTGTTTAATTGACAAGTTAGGGTTCTAGCTTTTAGGTAACAATATTAAATAGGAGCTTCTGCCTGTGTAAATCAGGTTCATAGTCTGATCATGAAAGAAAAAGTAGTTCATATGAAGAGATCTGGCTCCTTTAAAGCCATGCAGACTGGTATTTTGCTGTTTTTGTTCTTCTGTGTTAATCAGATCCCTTGTAGAACTTGCTATATTTTTCACCTGGGATTAACATCAGGCAAATTGTCGTTGAATTCTCTTGGACAACCTGCTTGCCTTTTTTTAGTATTTGTACAACTTTTGCAGACCTTTAGTCCCCTCATGTTTCAAGATATATTGAAATTTAATACCAGTTAGTCATATTTCTCCTCATCAAAACTGTCTATGATATGTGAATGCAAATGAATGAATCCTGTTGATTTAAAATGCTTCTACCGGATAAATGCTGTTTTACCTCTCCAGTTAATAATGCTAGAACATATTTTGCCATCCTCCCGTGATATACCTATTGGGTTTACCTGTAGCCAGCTGCATTTTATCCCGGATGCTTATTTGTTAGCCACTCACTCACCCTCCCTTGCCTGGGGGATGGGGGAGAGAATTGGGGGGGGGGGGCTAAAGGTAAAGAGGCTTGTTGGTTGAGATAAAACCTGTTTAATAATTGAAATAAAATGAAATAATGATAATAATAATAGTAATAATAATTGCAATAATAGAAAATACAAATGGATAATGCACAAAGTGATTGCTCACCACCCGCTGACTGGTGCCCAGTCTGTTCCTGGCTAGTGATCCCAGAGAAGAGAAGATCCTGAAACCGTAATACTAGAAGCGAGAGCACTCACTTCCCAGCCGACCTTCCTCTATATACTGAGCATGACGTTACAGGAGATGGAATATTTCATTGGCCAGTTTGGGTCCACTGTTCTGGCCATGCTCCCTCCCAGCTTCTTGGACCACCTGCACATGGGCAGGACATGGGAAGTTGAAAAGTCCTTGATTTCTTAACAACAGCTGAAAACATCAGTGTATTATCAACATTCTTCTCATACCAAATCCCATACTGAATCCAAAACATAGCACTATCCTAGCTAATAAGAAGAAAAATTAACTCCATCCCAGCTGAAACCAGGACAGGTGGGCCCCTTTCATCCCTGTTTTGCCAATTATAAGGTCTCTTTTGTCCATGTCAACCTGCTCCCTTTGCTTGCCAAGCCAGGCCACCATGCCTTCGCTTGGTACTGGTTTGTCATCTCCCTTCCCTGTTGCTCTTAGTTTAAGGATCTCACAGAATACTCCTGAAGACTTGTAATTATGGACAAGTGAAGCAGAGCAATGCAGATCTCTTTTGAAAATCTTCTTGGGAAAGAGAGAAAAAAAGAAAAAAGTTGTGCTTCCTGAATGGAAAAGTAGAGAGCCTTGCAGTGCACTGAAGCATGTAATTTTAGATTAAGAAATGGGTTTTTTTGAAAGAAAACCTTCAAAACATTTTAACAGGGGACTACAGTATATTTTTCTGTAGTTCATAATAGTCAGGGTTATTCTGGAATCATATCTGCTGTAGAAATATGTGATTATTCTTGCTAGATTGGCAGACCTCAGCTGATCCATTTGGACCAGGTATATTTGTAAATTGTATAAGGCTTTTTTGAAGAGGCTGATCTTTAGAAAATTTCAAGTTCCTTAGATATAAAGAAAACACCAAAAATATGATGTAATTTTTTGAAGGCACTTCTGTGAAATATCCATCATTTTGAGTTCTTTACAGCTGTGAGGGTAATGAGTTGATTAAATTCTTGAGGTAGCAGGCTGTTTCTTTGTTTCTGAGTTTGCACACCTATGCAATGATTTTCTCCAAAAATACTGAAACCATTTTAAGGTGTTTGCTTGTTAGCTGAACCTCTGGACATTGTTCTTAGAGAAATTTAAAAAAAATCCTTTTTACAGCTGGGGAAACATAAATCAGTAAATTCAGTGGAGCTGGTCAGAACTTTTTTCTGACCAACAGTTTTCTATTGAAAAATGCTGGGTTTAGAAGCTGTTGGAAGCTTGTTTGTATCTTGGTTTCTATTTATTTGCTAGTTTTTCATCTAAGTTCTTCAGTTACTCTTCAGAAGCTTAGTGTGACATGAGGTCTGGGACCCAACAGGAGATCTAAAAATCTCCTTTGGCATGTGGAGCAGGAGCCCACAGTTACTTGAGAGGAGGCAAAAGCACAGGTAGCGAGCAGGCCCTGCAGCACCTCTTCTGCTCCAAGAAAATTAGCTGTACCCCAGGAGCAACTGGCTGAGAGCTGAGACTGAACAAAAGCCCTGCTCCCTGTGCATGGCTCCGCTGCCCTGTGCCAAGCCCCAGCCCCGGTGTCCCTGTCCCCTGGCAACATCGAGGCTGGGGGTGCAGGCAGCCAGCACTCTGCCTTCCCAGCCCCTGCTGCAGAAATATCTTTCCCCAACAGGATATTCTGAAATGCTGACTTGGCATTTTTTTCTAAATTAATTTGATGCCGTGTCCCTCCCACCCCCAGCATTTCCTGTGGAAGAGGATTTGGGGAAGAGAGGCTGAATTGGGACAGGATAAGATTTGCTAGAGCTTGACATGGAGTTATCTGGAGGAGGAGAAGAAAGAAGAACTGGTGGTGATTTGTTGATTCAGACAGGGTCAGGGAACCCTGCTTTCTCACATATGTCACATTTATCTTTGGCCAAGCATACTCCCTTAAAATGTTTGCATTGTCATGAAACTAAATTTGTTCACTGGATACCTAGCATGTATACCTGTCCCAGAAGGAGCCCTCTTCATCGCTCTGTCCCCTCAGTGCTCTGCCAAATGTTGGAACCATCTGATCCACATCAGGAGAGTCATCTCCTGCTTGTAGCTAGCTCTGCTTCTCGCTAGTGCTGCCTCTTGCCTTTGCTATCTTGTCGAGTCTTTCTAGTTCATCTCTGATTTCAGCCTGACCTCCAAAGCCAGTCCCTGCTCAAGTGAGGGCATGGAAGTGGTGTCTGGAGAAACAAGTCACAGGAGAAATGTGTATATTTATGTCAGTGAGCCAAGGCAGGCTTTTCCTTCCAAGATTATTGACCTGACTCCACTCTCAATACTCAGGTACTCTTCTGTATCCTCTCAGAGTGAGTAGCCCAGAAACTGGCCAATTCTGAATAATGTCCACCTTGGGATAAACATCATGACAGAGAAGTCCCTGCTCTGAGCTGATGATGATCTCATTTGAAGAGATAGAAGTCAGACAATCATAAGGGACTTATCATGAACCTGGGAGTCCAAGGAGAGTCATGAAGGCAAGACAGTGAATTTTTAAGGAACTAATATGGAGAAACAGAAAATTACCTAATGGAGAGGGCCTAGGAGTTTGTTCTATGTGTTGGCAGAAAACAAGTACAAGTACAAGTACAAAGGACAGAAGAAGGTGCAGAGGTAGTTGAGGAGAGGACTGAGCAGAAGGTAGAGATAGAGAGAGGTGGAGGATGAGACAGAACTGGAGACTAGACTACAGGCAGCACTGTCCTTGAAGAATTAAGAAGGTGAGGTCAAGAACTTTGAATCTGTTGCAAAAATGGAGATGATGTCAGTGCAGGCATGGAAAGAGTTAGGAGATGTATTTTTTGTAGCTGTGGTTAGATAAATGCAGGATATTTCTTTAATTTTTAAACTGAAGTTTTCACAGAGCTTCAGAAAAGAGAGAACCAAATTTTGTCTTTGTTAACAAAGCTTAGCTAGCATGAAAATGGTTAAGCAATACAGTAGTGTCAGTTATACACACTCTGAGTTAAATGATATCCTGTTACACTTTTCTTATAGAGCTTGGTAAACAAGTTGCCATTTTGAAAATTATTGAGGCTGGGAAAATATTCCTCCTGAGTTCTCACTTGACTTTGCACAAGGGGGAGTTTCCTGCCACTGTCATTTTCCCCTGAGGGACTGTTCTGCCCTGTCCATCAGATCTATGCCTGCTGTGAATAAAAGCATTTATATGTTCACTCACTTACTTGAACAAAACCTGTCATAAAGTCCCAGAACCCCCCCAGACAGTAGGATCATGTGAACAGAGGATGTTATTAGACTTCCCAATCAATGCTGTCTTCTTGAAATGCCAGCGATAACTTGAAGATACCTGTACCTTACATGAGTCATTCCTAACTCAAACAAGTAATGCGACATCAGTAGGATTGGTGAAACTTAAAAGCAGCAGATCCCTGAAGCAAAGAAGTTAATGGAATTTGATTTTTATTGCATTTAAAAATTAGTACACAAATACATATAATTCGCCTTTGTTTTCCACAGTGCTTCAATAAAAGGTTATCTCAGTATGGTGTCACTAAACAGCAAAGTTGTGAGGTTCATTTTTCACCATTTAACTATTAAAATGTTACAGGAAAAAATAAAATAAATGTTTCAGAACTCCTCTGAAAGGAAGCAGGGCTGCTGCAAAAAACAGAAATGCCACTGCATGTACAGGATCTCCAGCAAAGGAAGCTTTTGATATACTGATAGCAATGTCACAGGACAGGAAAAAGAGGGGGTAGCTTTTAATGTTAAAAGTCATTAATGCAAAAATTTTGTGAAGTGTTCCTCTATATATGTATAGATAGATATATGTGTGTATATATACGTAGGTTCACATTTCTCTGTATAGTTATGCATAAGTGTGTATATAGATAAATATTTTTATTGAATGATCAAAGAGTGGAAAAAAAGAGCAAAGCACTTGAAAATACATGTGTGCATGACTAAATGTTTCATGACATGATTGTGTATTCTCTTTGCAGAGGTACACTGCCTCATTCACTGCAGAAGATGGACTGACTGTGTTACACTGGCCAGTATTTTGTTTTATGTTCATTGTTCAAGCTATGGCCTTGTCCTTTATATACTATATGCTTCTCTGAAAATAAAACGAATCATTTCCTTGTGGAGGTTCCATGTCAGTCATCAGATGGAATGTAAGACTTTCTAAGATACTAATTTAGTTTCGTAAAAATACCATTAGATAAAGACTTTTTGTACCCATTGCACATCTTGGGAGCTGAGGCACACGGAGATGTCTACTAAAGACTAAGCCTTTTCAAAATACTTTGTATTATATAACACAGGTGGAAATGCACAGTGCTTCAGAAAAGTAGACCCTGGGGCTGCTTGTTAGATATACAGAAAACAAGAAACATGCAGTTTAGTTACACCTCATGAAAATCTTGTCTTGTTAGTTATGCATAATCAAATTGGCATTCAGAGGCAGATTCAGGAATAAATCAGTCTTTCAGGGCAATCATTAAGCCGATCTCTGAGACCAGCTTTATTTTTCCTCATTCAGCATCTGCAGAGCATGAGATGAAGCTCTTAGAAACAGGAGGGGCATTCCTGACTCAGCCTTCTCCCTCTTTTGCATTTAGAGAGGGAGTCCTCTCTCTAGAGTATATCTAGACCAGTCAGGAGGAAGGGTTGTTGAACCTGGAAGTGGAAAGGGGGAGGACTTGAGTATTTATCTCAATGAGATAAATGAGAACCATGTGAGACCGACTGGGAGTCACAGCCTGAAACCCTATCCCTGATTTGGGTGCCTTAATTGCCTTTTGAACTGTAGCCAACTAGTTCATACTTCATTTTCTGAATGCTGGCTGCTTTTTACAGGATGAAACAAGTGATTGGAGAGCTCAAGAAAGTAGGCTGCACCCTCCAGCCTGAGAGGGATCAAGCTTACATTTTTCCACTAGGTGCATGATTAAGTTTGATGATGCACCCAAAGGCAATATTTCATATTTCATTAAAGCTTCTGTTTCAGCTTGAACTCAGTCACCCAAGAGATTGCTCCTGCTTTGAATATCTGCTGCATATGGCAGTGATAATAATAATGATTGTGATTCTCCAGTTGAGGCTGGTCTATGTATGTGTGCCTAGAAAAGTAGGTGATCACTATTCCCACACACAAAATCCAGAAATATGGTAAATCAGACAATAGAGACCAGACTAGACACGTAGGGAAAGGTGAGTGGGGTGACTCTCTGGAAGAAATAAACAAAGAAAAACGAGAAAGAGTAGGAGAGATGATTGTAAATATCCCAAAGAAATGTGTGACACATTATTTATTTATTCATGCTGGATCCTGCTTTGTTGAAGATATTTGCAACAAAAATGTTGAACGGCAAGGGGATTTCTGTAGAAGATGAGAGGAGCACAGAGTCCTCTAAGCCAAGTTTTGCAATGAGACTATGTCAGCCATGCAGCTTCCAAGCAAATCCAGGAATGAGTACAGTCATAAGGTGATGCTGGGACATTGTAGTCACAGAACAAAGAAGTTTCATTTAAAATTTCACCAATATAACATGTTCTATGTAAGGAGAGACAGTATCTTAGTAAAATGGACAGCCATCTACAACGACTTAGAGAAGGAATGCAGAAGAGGGCTCTTTAACTTAATCTAAGCATAAACAAGTTACGTAAACTGCTTCAGCCTCATGAGAACTATGTGTAATGAACTGCAAATCCACATACATTCAGTCTAGGAATGATGCTATTGACTGGTTGCTTTGATAATGTCCAGTAATGTTCAGTCCATTGTATCTGGAACCTGTAAAAGGATCCACCTGTGCAGGTCCTTAATCTGCTCATATCAGTAAATTGATGCAGGGATGTAATCATTTACCCCTTCTGCTCTCTGTGCAGGGTCAGGCAATTTATCATCAAATCAACCCACATTACTGTAGTCACTAATAAGCATCACTAAACATGGATGAGACCATCCAGGAACATTGTGGGATGCATCCAGAGACAGTGGCTGTCCAGATTGTTATGGTTTCAAGGTACTTAGGGCCTCACATAATTTCTGCCTACACCAGGAGAACAGATCTTTGTCATATCCTTGATGATTAACTCTGTGTGGACCTTAACATTCAAATAGTTTTGGAAACAAGTTGCTACATCATTTGATTACTTTTCTGTTGCTGCAGAATGGGACAACATAGATGATATTCAGTGGGGACAGACAATATTTAGCTTTTGGTTGCATCCTGTATGACTGATTTCACTCAGCCTGATAACTTATTTAAAGAAAAAGCAGTGGTAAACATACATGTAAATTTGAATTTGGTGTTTGGTCAGCTGAACTGGCCCAACTGAAAATGAAATACCAATTCCTTGTGTAAGAATCTAAGCCAGTTCTTGCAGGGACAGAGTACCAACTCCCCAGTAAATACACCAGTAGCACATTTAGACTAATAAGATGTTCAATGAGAGGGCTTTAAGTAAAATTTCCATGAAAATAAATGTGAGATATCCACCTTTTGCCCTGCCTAACATTGTACTGTAAACTAGGTGGAGGAAACAGCTGAGGGTAGCCTGTACTGGATAGATCTCCTACTGTAATGGTTTGGTAATGTGCACCATGGAAATACCCAGGGCATGATTCTGAACTTTGTTGGTTTTACAGCAACTGAAGTCTATAGTTCTTAGTGTTACTGCCACAGTCTTCCTACAGTGTGAATAAGAAAAGAGAATCAATAATACTTAGGGGATCATATCCTTTTCTTACTTATTCTTACTGTAAAAAGGAGTGGTTTTAAATCTTTAAAAAAATGGGGAGGAAAGATCAACTCTTGGTGTTCTTAGTATTACTGGCTAAGCTGCCAAAGGCTTACAAAAGATTTACTGGACCTCTGGAAATTGTATGATTTGATTACTGGTAATGTCTTGAGAATTTTTTATGCTCTGATAAAATCTGATTTTCTCTCCAACAATATCCATTGTGTTCACCCTACTGTTTACTTATATTTGACATTTACAAGGTCACCTTCATCAGATTCATGTTCTAAATGCTTCTCTTGAGTAATTCTAGTGATCTCACACTTCTATAAATTTTACTTAACCAGTGAACAATACTGGATTGACCACTATCCAATTTCATCTTAATTATGAAAAACTGCACTTACAAATTTAGTCAATGCCTTAATGAGGCCCCACTTCTTGCTAAGTAGTTCCTGAATATACCGAATTAGTACTACAGAGCATTATTCTTTGCTTTCACTTCCTGACAAGAGTAGCAATAGTGTAATTCTATGAAGACTGATACCCAGTAAACTGAGTAATTTCTAACTCTGCATAATAATACCTACTCTCATTTACAGTGAATTACTTTATGATTTATACAAGAATCATGCTTTCTCTTATTTCCACCCAGAACAGTAGCACACATAAGGTTGGAAGCCACACAAAAATAGTGGTTTTTAACAGATGTCTTTGATTCCTCCTGAGTGAATATTGGACAGGAATTTGGTTTTTAAGAAGAAATTGCTCCAGAAGGACATCTTTAATTTATTTATATCCACATCTTGTTATACTTTAAGACTATACTACCAGTGAGTTTAAACTGAATAAACTCTTATGTAACATTGCTTTGACTCTTGAAGACAGAAATCTTTGCAATACATATGTGTATGTGTGTGTATATGTATGCAAACACACAGAGGCTATAATATACAGATAAAATATAAGAAGTTGATAGCAGTTTTTCCATCACAAATAGAAAAATACTAATGTTACAACAATGAACATATTAGCACTTAGTATCTAATATTTTTTAAACACTGCTTTTTTTCCTTCTTGGGGAAGGGTTGAAGATTTTCATGCAGAAGAACAAAACAGTGAATCAAACTGCGAAGTCAGTGTTAGTATTGGGAATGCTATTTGTGTTTTATAGGTACTTATATGGCCCTCCTCACTAGGGTAACATCTGAATGCCTTGCAGTTTTTAATATATTCTTCCCTGTTGTGTATAACAGAGGAATGCTGTTTACAATTTACCAGCTGAGAAGTTGAACCACCAAAAAAAAGCAAACACAGGGATTTAGAAGGCTTAAATTTCTCTTAGATCTCTGATCTTAATATCATTTACTGGATGTCTGTGAAGGCCATCAAGCCATCTAGAACCAAACAGCTAGAGAATTAGTCATGGGGAATTGAAGCTGTTTGACTATGGCTCTTACCTACCATCTCATGAGAAAGTTTTGGTAACAATAAGGACTCAAGAGTTTCATTTTCCAGATTCACTGTCATGCCTTTATCACTAGATCATCAGACCTAATTTTGCCCCAAAGAACAGGAGACTCACACAGTTTCATTGGATCCAACTTCCTTATTCAGTTTACTTGCAGATTTTGGTTTATACACTTAGATTTAAACAAAAAGGTCCTTCCATGAATGCTGAAACTGATGCAAAGTTGTGCTTGGAAGCTGAGCTCCTGTGTTGAGTTCTTAGATTTGTAAGAGGGACTGAGCCTGTAGCTGTTCCCTCAACAGAGGGAAATTGGAGTTACAGTAAGCTCTAAGAAGCCCCAATACATTAAAGTAAGTTCTGATTAGAACTTATTCTTATGAAAATTAGAGTTTTAATACAATTTATCTCCCTGACTGCCTAAAATTGCTATACCTCTTGTGAGATTCTTTCTGAAGTTGAATTTGACTGAAGTTGACTAATAGGTTTAAAAATTTTTGGAGAACAGAGAGAGAAGAAAGGGGGAAAAGACTGGCAAAATGACAGAGGTCTAGACAGTTAAATATCATGCATGCACAAAGAAGAGATGGGCACCAACACTACAGAACAGGATGCGTTGCTTAGAAGAACTAACTACATACGAGTTAACAGTGTGACACCACTGTAAAACATCAAGTCTTGTGTCTATGTCTATGTCTAATGTCTATGGTGTCTGACACCTAATGGCTATGGAGTTAGTAGGACTGTCCTATGTAAGACACCACAGACCGTCATGCTTGGTGCTGGCATGGTCTCTTTCTATCTGACATTCTGTCACCATTTAATATGTTTTTGACAGAAAACAGAAAAAGAATCTGTCGCTTTGTGTAAAATAAAGAATGGACAATGAGAGAATTGCATCACTTGACAAATATTTTCTACTGACTTGCCAAAAAACTGCATGCTGTAAAGACCAGTCAGGAGACCCACCCAGCCAGGGCAGGACTCAGACAGGGTGCAAAGGTGGAGCAGTGGCAATGCCTGCCTGGGTGGACGACTTTACACAGAGGAGTAGAAAAGGGTACATAACAAAAGCTGAGTGGGCCATGTAGCAATGGCACCACTTCTGAGGCCAAAGATCCAGACAGGAATTTTTCTTAAGAAGATGATATGTCAAACATGAAGGAAGGGAAAAGACCCTGGAAGGAAGGAGAGAGAGGGACAGAGTGGGTGGAGGAGAATTGTGAGGAATTTTGCTATGTTTTTACTACACACAGCACATTTTTCCTTTTTTCTGGTCACAACACCTCTCCTTTGTTGGCATGCTGGTGTACCTTAACTGCAGCTGAACTTAGAGCAATCATTTCATGTTTGACTAAAGTACTTCCTATTCCCTTTTACTCTTGTAGGGGCAATGGTCCTCTTCAGGAAAACTGCAGCATCGTTGGACATGTGCCTGTCCTATTTTCTCATCACTCTTCAGCTCTGCTGAATCTTTTGCCCAGTGTCTGGTACCGGTGGGTGCATGGGGAGGATACTATAGACAACCAGATCACCTGGCCACTGGTATTTTTATAAAAAAAATCTCCACTGTTGTGATTTCATTGTTTGAGAGGTGGAGAATCAGGCCGGAGATGACATTGCTGAATTCACTACTGAGAAGACAGTTTTATAACAGTTTCTCACTTTCCACAGGTGCTGGTGGCACCATTTGCCTCCATAGCACAGACCTAGTGATGGGAATGCAGTTGGTAATTTCTGTGATTTTCTATTGTTCTCATTAACTTTCAGCATATTATGTGAGAGAAGCTGATCCTGATCTTACACTGATGTCACATCATCCATTTCAAATGAGAGACATTGATGTAATTTTGGTGTGGTTGACTGTCAAGTTGGGGTCCTGCTTTCCATTTGTTTGATAAGAATGTCAGATATGAGAACTTGATGCTATAGGTAGATGCTAGTGCAGAAATGATTATTAATTTTATGCATAAAGGAAAGAAAAGTGTAAAAATACAAATGATTTTTCAGTTGGAATTAAAAAAAGCAAATCTTACTCTGTACTGCCCAGAGATTTTGAGCTCTAATAGCTAACAGAGAGTGGATGAAGAAAACTGAGGTTAGATTTTGACATATTGGAATATATGTAATATATATTGGAAATAACTACATATTTTCCATCAAAATAAAAAAGGGATTTACTTTCTTAACATGAGACCTGACTCTCTTCATTTTTTATTGTTGGTAAATTGAAACATTTTTGCCCCAGTGATTCATATTGCATGAGTAGATGGTACTCATTAGATATGCTTCTTTTCTCTTTAAAATAAAAACTGTCACCCACCACAAGCTATTTAAATAGTTTCTCAGTATTTAAGGTCACTGGATTTCAAACAGGAAATGCAGGCATGCTGTGGGAAAAATCTCTTGTGTAAATGTTTGAACAATACTGACATAGTGTAAAAATCAACAGCACACAATTAGAATTAGAAGTAAACTCTTAGTGTATGTGTGCACCAATGATACAAATCCAGCATTCGTTAAGATAAAAATTTAATTGTTATTATGATTCTTATGTCTATCTGTTACTATGGTTCTTCTCATTAATTAGGCATTCTCTCAGTAAAGATCATGTGGATGTATGCTATCATCTGGTATTATTTTATTTATTCACATTCTTCATAAGGTTGCTGTGTAGAACAATATTCTGATGAAATCCTGAGTCAGCCCAAGGGACGTCTAGTGCCGCTGCTGCATACCCTTCATTCCTTTGGCAAAACCCCTTGATATGAAATGGTTGGGCCACTGTTCAGAGAAGAAGGAAAGATTCAAGGGGCCAGAGACAGACTGACAGAACAAACAAGAGGAAGCTTGGGTCCCAGGTCTGGCGGACGGGGACTCCCCAGAGAGAGGAGGAATCCTGGTGTTCATCCTGTCTCTTACTGTTGACTCTCCAAGGAAAATATCTTGGCAAATTGAGGAGAAGGGATGACTCTTAGTGAAATTTGTTTCCACCTCAGGTTTGGTAATTTCTGTTTTCTTCTCATTCCCACTAGATAACCTTTGTCTCCAAGATCAACTTTGTAACTCTACATTCAGGTAAAGCAGTTATTGTGGGAACATGCTGAGATTATTTATTTTCATTCCTCAGAAACCTCATTTTTTCCTTTTCTCTCTTCCTTTATCCCTGCACTCACTGGCTTCTTTAATTATAGATTTCTTTCACATTCCTGTTTTTGCATTCTTTATAGACTTGCCATTTCTACCCACTATCTTTTTGGTTCTTAAAACTTCCATAAAATTTTTTTTTCCCCCTTTACCTAAGATACAAATTGAAGTTGCCTTTTTGGCTTGTTGATTAGATATCTGTTATCTTTTAAATCTGACATCAAGTGTGTACAGACTTTAGAACATACTTGGAGGGAAAGAATTATCAAAGATATGGAAGTGAATGGAAAATAAGTTAAAATGCTACATGGATTTACTAAAGGTACATTGTACCTTATTAGCCCAGTATCTTTGTTTGAAAAGAGTATCTCTTGACTACATAAAATAAGTAATATAGCACCATGGAAATTATTAATTACATGGAAGAAGGTGAGGATTAAGGCAGAAGTTATAAAGCAGGTGATGACACGACCAGGTGAAAGATGGCAATGTGTAGAGCTAAAAGGGTAGGAATCAGCCTTGAGGAACTTTGCTAGTGGAGTTCCTAAAAAAATATATTTTGGATTGGTTTCTTTAGTATTTTGATTCATAATTTGGACAAACAACATTTAGATTCTCAAAAATGGAGACTGATTGCTGACGTGAAGGAATGCTCAGATGACACTGAGCGTTGATATTTCAGTTTGAGGATGACCATGAGTCTCAGACCTTCTTCCTTCTGTTCTGCTTGTTGGAGGAGTCTGTCTTTCTGTGTTACCACCTTCCAGAACAGTCCTTGCAAGTTCATGACAAAAATCTCTGCACACTACTGAAGGAACTCATGGTAGCATGTGGACGGGTTGATGTGCTAGATAATCAGGAAAATGTCAGTGCTTCAGACCTCAGCTTTGTGAAGAAAAGAAATTATTTGGTTTGTCAGCCATCATGAAATCTCTGTTAAGACTATAAAAACTGGGTTTATTATACTGAAATGTAAATCTCAAGAAATCAGCTTCCATGGTTGCAGACAGACACTAGATGATGAAGTCTAATATGCTTCAAAGCAACGCAGAGTCTGATACTACTTCCAGTTGTTTCCGCTGTTCCCTACAGTTAGCAGAAGTCAATATCTAACATAAAATTATGTCAATATTGCAGCTTTTTTCTGTTCATTTTTATGCATTTCTTTCTATTACTATGTAAAACAAAATATAAGAGAAGACTACCAGAAGTTGAATTTATCCAATTTTCTTGAGACTCTTTCCCTGTTAGCAATGTAGGACATAATAAGTAACACAGGAGCAAAACTTTTTTCATGTTTTCTAAGGAGGTTTTCACAGGCAAAAACCAAACACTGCATAATTCAGAATTTAAAATCTAATTGTTATTGATAATTTTTCCAACTTTTGAACCATGTGGTGATGCAAAATTATTCCTGGAAACTAGTAACTTACATGAATAGACCCAACAGGGCAGCTCTTTAGATGGGAGCCAGATGCAGATATAAATATATTCTGGTATTTGATGCTCTACACGCTTTATATCACTGGTGGAATTGCTTGCATGAGTAGTGATTCATTAACTTAAAACAGTGTTGATTTATGCCAATTTAATTCATTCTGTACATATTCAGCATTACATAAGAGGCTTTAAATACCCTTTCAGATCCATAGAGGCAGTCCAAGAGTGCACAGACAGTGTTTAGTGTGCCGCTTATTCCATTTAAAGCATATGAAAAGCTTCATCCTGAATCCGTGCCTGCTCTCCCTGATGCTTTACAGCAAGAAGAAACAACAGAATGGCTCTCATAACCTGCCCAGACCACTGGGGCCTGAAAGGGTGAGAAGGAAACTTGTCACTTCATCTTCAGTCAGTGAGAAATGAACCAATGCCATTTCCCTGGAACAGAGATTAATTCCTAGTGGAGAAAAAGTTTTAGACTAACGGTCACACAATCCTTGAACTAGCAAACAAATGATCAAGCACGATAGCAACACGTGTCATCATTAATCAGGGATTTAAAGAGCTAGGAAGAATATAAAATTACTTTAATATTTTTTTCTCAAGGAAATTCTTGTGCTCCAAAGTAAATTGCTGTTATTTGGTAAAAAGAAGAGGAAAGTGTGTGGTGATAGACAAATCCTAAACAATTTGGATTTGCACAAAAAAAGAAAATTGCATCAGCACAAACAGTGGCTCTTTCACATGTTGTCTAAGTGGCCCTTCCTTCCTGGAATGTGAATTTGCTGGAGTCAGCTGCTTCCCTGAAGCCTATTTTCTTATTAGTTTGGATACTGTCAGTAAGACTGCTGAGAGTTTGTACGTTTTAAAGTGAAACATATGCTCAGCTAACGTTGTCCTTTCTTCTCCAGCTAATGAGCAAAATGGGCCATTTCTCTGCAGAACCACCCACTGCTCCATGGAGACCTGCTGGCTGTCCATGGTTCAACCTTGACAGTGAAGCCCAAGCACAGACTTTTTGTACCTGTAAAGTAGAAACAGGCTAAGAAGAATTTAATTAATATTAGCTTGCTTTGAACTCAGACATAAACACACTAATATAGCATAACTGGTAACCAATGTATAAGTATTTTTGTACACAGTGTCCCAGTACAAATAATATTATTGTTGCTAGTAGCAGGACACATGCCTTATGCTGTATTTTATGCTAACTGTGCCTCATGCTAACTATGTAAGCCCCAGTCCGGGCTTGTTACCAACTTGCTGCGAGAGCTTGGTGTGTGAACTGGAACTTGGTACCAGGTGTCTCCTGTTCACATCGTATGTGAAGTCAAAGCATGAGATAACAGTGAAGGCCTTGACAGTACGGGCACAGGTTGAAAAGAGAGGCCCAATGGTCACCTACTGGTTAAGAGTTGGCAAGGCTGCTTTTGCCTTAAGACAAGGTGATGCACTTAAGCAAGAAGGAAGAACAGCCAAGTGACACAATAAGGTACCAGCCTGGAAAATAACCCTACCTAAGTGTCACCCAGCCTGTAGTTCAGCAACAGAGGTAAAGGGCTCAGAACCATCCAGAGACTCACATGAAAGGAGATCTCAGATTTGAGGGCAATGGGGGGAGAGAAAGACAAGACCTGCATCAGGTCCAGCTTCCCTTGTCAAAGAGCTCTCAGTCTTGATTGCCTCCAACTGGATAACTAAGACCATCAAAGGCCATAGCCACCTGCACCAACTATGTGGCTTCAGCTTCATGATACTGTATTTTAATTAATGTCAATCCAGTAATTCTTTTGTTATGAAGTTTATCAGTGTCCCATCACAGCAATCTCCAATTTGTAGATATATATTCAGTTGCAACAATAGGCAAACAATGAAGACACATTTTGGCAGATGTTGTTATCTGTGTACCTTTTGTTGGAAGTGCTAGAAATTCCTTACTATAATCTTAAACTGTTTAAGATTAGACAAGATGAGTATGATGAGCTGCCATGTACTCTGTGAAGCGTCAGTCAAACTATTTCTGCTGTTATTGCTCCATGTCATGTGTTCATTGAAGTGCGCCTATGTTACAAGAGTGAACTTCAGTTTTTCTTTGCTATATTTTGAAAATGAAAAAATGTATCCGTTTTACCTATCCATTCCCAGAATTTTGCAGAATATATGATTTTTATGCTGATCTGCTTGAATTTTTTCTCACTTGTCTTGGATCTTACCTTGCTTTTGGTGGACTGCAATCACAGCTCAGAACTCTTTTGTAATATTTTAAAAACATAGAAACCTAAATGTTCCTTCCCACATATGCACACATATTATCAGGATTGTGTCTCACTTTCCTTGTTTTCCATCTGCTTTTGCAGAAGGTGCTAGTGGTATTTGCCTGTATTTTATGACAATATTTCTACTTGCATGCTTTTGCAAAGTCTGTGGTACCACAACTAAAGATAATTTGGTTAGCAACAACAATAGGTCTGATTTTATCAAAATTAAGAATTAACATAAAGAATATTAATGGTAAGAATAGTTCACAATCAGTCTAGACTCATTAATTTCCATGTTGCAAATCAGCAGAGGATGCAGCTAGCTTTCTTTCCAAGGACTTAATTCAACAGAGAACTTGGCCATTTAGTGTAGTAACTGAGGTACTTAAGTCCAACATTACTACTGCAATTTGTCTCACCTAACTTTAAATATATTTTTTTTTTTGACTACTACATCTGATCTAGACACCTGAGCTAGTATTTATCTTGAGCCAGTGAAAAATGCCTCATTTTTCAAGTTTAGTCCCTGGTAGCCAGTAAAAACATGAACCTCTCAGCCTGGGCAGCCCTGATTGTGTATAGCTGTAGATGCTAGGAGGCAGAATTCACCTGCCCTGAGGTAGGTCTCTATGAATAGGTAAGACCCCTGAATGACTTGATCCACTAAGACTGCTCCTTACATAAGACACTTTTGTCAATGTTGGTGTCTATCTTTTATAACACTGAGAACACTCATCCAGATCTGGGTTCAAAGCCCTGAGTGTAAGATCTTCCTTCTGTCATGCATAAGATAATAATATCACCCAAAATGCTACAGTCTAGGCTATGAGCGAATACTTTCCATCCTCTCTGCTGAAGCTGGCCATGACATTGTATTCCTCTGTAACAAGTGATTATGGTATTCAACTATGCATGTGAATGCTGAGCTCAATCCTCTTTACCTGGACCATTTAAACATCCTATCTATGGAGTGCTTAGTTGTAAAGTATCTGGATGCAGGCACAAGAAACCAGATCTTTCGCTTTCTAGCATTACAGACCTAGGTGTGCATTCCCAGTTCCCATGAATCTGGTAGTCATTGCTGCATAGCCATCCAGCTGCAGCAGGAGGGGTGGAGCTGCAGCAGGAGGGGTGGAGAATATCAGTCCAGCCTTTTTCTTCACATGCACAAGAGGTCTTATATCCCATTTCAGCAGTCACTATATTTGTTCATTTGTGAGCATCAAGCCAAGAGTATTTTAGCAATTTACAAGGTGGTCGTGTTTAAGTCTTAAAATACTGTATAGTGCTTGGGGTAGCAGTTTGCTTTCTTTTAAATAATTAATGGGTGGATTCCTATGGCTGGATTTTTATTTTAAAACCTTATATTCTTTAATCTTACTGATATAGCTAGTTTATCATGTTGGCAAAAGACTATGCTTATTCATATAATTTTACAAAAATTAAGACAATACCAATGCCCAGAGTATGGCAATGCTCAAGCTATCAAGTCCTTTTGAAACGAATCAGTAAAATCAAAGCCAAAATAAATGCCATATATTTTGAGTTGCTGCACATTGCCTAAGGTGCTTCAGCCTTTGTATTGCTGAGGGCCTTCTGCTGCAACCCTACAGTCTGCTTTCCACTCTCAGCCCTGTACACTTTCACCCAAGCTGCTGAAGCATGTTTCCCAGAGCCTCTGGGGCATTGTTTTCCCTTGTTGTTCTCATGCCCTTTCCCTTTCCTTTTCCTTGTCCCTTTTCCTTCCCACTCTCTCTTTCTGCCCTGTTTTTTTTTTTATTTCCCCAACAAATAACTTTCACTGCCAGAGTCTGTGTATGCCATCAGTTACAGATCTCACTAAGAAACATTCACAGATGTGGACTTGTCTCAGCAACTTTTGTGCATCACCATATTTTTCTTTTTTTGCTGTAGGGTACCTGTACAACACATGTACGTACTTGCATACACACAAACATGCACACACACTTTATCCCTTGATTAGCTAATTCTTACTAATGCTTCTCACTGCACCTTCTACAAGACATTTTTCCCAGAATACCTTTTTAGGACTGACTTCATATCCAGGACTGTCAAGCAGCTGGAACCCTGAAATAGCCATTTTATTACGGATTACCTTGCTTCACTTTTCCAAATTGTAAGTAGAGTTTAATTACACACATCTCCCCCAGGATCCTTCCTTGAAGAGTATTGTAAAATCTATGCACTTACAAAATATTGACCAGGAAGAGAACACGTCTTGTTAGGAAACATGTAAGGACTGGCAGTATTTTTCATTGTTAACCAGAAAGTATATTCTTAGCCTGAGGAAGAACACTGAAGACCTTAGAGAAAAGATCTGAGCTCACAGTTAGAAACAAAACATTTCAGAAACCTCTATGAAAAAGAAATCTCTAGGCCTCTGTCTTCTTTCTGTGATGCCTGTAGTATTTTTCCCTTGGTAAGCAATACAAAAAAAGTTGTTGGAATTCCAAAGAATCCTTTGGTTTCAATCCATTCAAATGATTTCCACGATGTAATGAGCTGAAACCTACACCTTTGAGTCAGACAATTCCTACATCTGTATTATGGAAAGGGAGGCAATAGAGTACATGGTCAGACAGGACTCAGTCAAATGGTTGGTCATCAGGGATGGAAAACTGATATTGCTCTGCAGTTCAGGCTAAAACATTTATGACTAAGGAATTGCAACAAAATCCTTCCTTGACAAGAGCTGTAATGCATAAAGACAAGCTCCCAGTCTTTAACACTACTCCAAATAGGGAACTTGAAGAGTCTAAGCTCTCACTAAATTCATTGGCGGCAAAAAATGCTCAGCATATTTTCCTAACAATATTAAGTATTTTAAAGACATCTTCTACCTTTCAGAGATACCTACTGAATTGGACAGCTTACATGCGGTGTTTCAATATTATATTTTTTGAGTAGATAATGGGGAGAGAAGAATGATTGGATTGTGCTGCAGGAGTAACAGAAGCTTGTTTTTCTCAGATGGAAACTGTGGAATTCCTTATGTTTTTTTGGTTAAGTAGTTGTCTTACCTTTGGTTTGTACCTCCCAAGCATACCTCCATATGGAGTCTTGCCCTTGAAAGCTGTAAAAGTTGACAGGAATCAGGACTTTCCTAGTTTTGCTAGTGCTGTGCTTTAACCATACCACTTTTTCATACTTCAATGTTCCTAGCTATAACTTTTTTTCCTAAAGGTCTGTGATGCTTTATGTGTTAATATGAGTGCTTTGAGATCTTCAGCTGAGAAATATGTAGGTTGTTGTTTTATTACTGTTATTAACTCATCTCAGTTGGAAATTACTTGCTCCATATTTTACAACTCTTTCAAAACATGCTGCACTAAAAGCTGCCTTAGTATCCTGAGAATCAAATGGTGAACATAAAGCAGGAAAAATGTAGAGGAAAAGCAGAAATATGCAGAGACATATAATTTTATTTAGCCTCTTATTTTCTACACTCTCATATTTCATATCCAACATTTTGTTGTAAATAATTGGCAATGAAAATTAAGAAATTCATACATGGAAGAAGACATTTCTGTCTGCCAAGCACTAAAAAAATATAAAACAAGAGCATATGTATGTTAAAGAGCTGTTCCATTACAGGTACTCTATTTTGATGTGTCTTCATCCATTGACACCATAGGAAGCTGGAGAGCACATACGTCTGCCATTTACTTGTTACCTGAAGATGAAGAGGCAGTGATTGCTGAGAACTTGTCTGCACTTCGATTATTTGTCTCACTTCAATTATACAAGTAAATCTAAAGTAGTAATCTTCCTGCACCTGGAAATGATAAACCTCTAAGTAAAAGCATTTTATACTGGAATGGCAACACCTACAAGAAGAGAATACAGGGCTGTTGGGAGATGTCCATTCAGCAAACAGCTTCATGGGCTGACACCATGTCTGTCCTTCTGCTGAAAGTTACTGCCTCTACGGCTCTTCCTGAAGAGTTGTTCAGCTCTGTGCCCTGCCCTCTGCTTCAAGAAAAACTCTTTTAAACAGTGTAACAAAGGGTCTGGATTATTCTGACCAAATAGACTAGGGAGCATTCACATGAACTTCCTCGTTGAAGGAAGCTGTAGGGACAGTCATCTTCAGCAGAGAAGTGATGACAGGGACCTGGACACAACCAAGCCATCAGTGTCACAGCTGGAGCCAGGAAAGTGCTGCTCACTTTTATTTTACCCCAGTATAAAAACTCTGTGACAATCAACCCATGTTCATGTGGATGGGATCTCTCTGAGGGTGGGTCCCTATGGATGACTGAACTGGATCTGTAACTGAAGGTGGGTTGGTACAGGGATAACTTGGAGAAATGCTGTGAGCTGTGATTCAGTGTTACTGAGTGCTGACTCCGTTCTTAGCTGCTTCAGCCATCAGCCTGACTGTCTGAGGTCAGCATTACTATTGTTGTGTGTCTCAATGCTCCAAAGACTAAAAGCTTCACTCCTGATATATGGTCTTTTCATTTGTCTCCAACTCCATTTTTAACATCAACAGAAGGTCAGTCAACTACTGCATGAACAAGAGTACTGGAGACTAGTATGCAGCAAATCTGTAGCCTTGAATAGACTGGCAAAAAGCAAACATAATTATGATCAACTTTATTTAAAATAACAAGCCTGAAATAATGCCTTGGCTTTACCAGCTGGTGTTTCCTATGAGCTAATTTAAAGTACGAAACCTGTTATCAGGCATTCATTCCAAATCATTTTAACTGCATTAATGGATACATGCACAAGCATATTGGCTCGATATTTACTGTCAGTGCGTCAAATGGGTCTCGTAGTGGGTGTGCATGAAATCTCATTGCTGCTAATGACAGCTGTAATGCTATGTTGAGTTTTGGGGTCCTCAGCACGTAGTGATTGTCTAGCTGTAAGTGGTATCGTATGGGTTATGCTTTAGTATTACTGCCAGTACTAGGTACATTAGCAAGTGTATTGTACCTCTTTTGTGTTCTCTCCTTCTATTTTCTCTGATAAGGAACTGAGTACAGCCTCCACTGATGCAAATTAAGTTAACTTTCATTAGTTTTGGTGGGAGCAGGCCCCTACTGACTGCATTTGTATTGTGTATGCATCCAGCACATATTGCTAGGTTTGACAGTGAAAAGGGGTGTCCAGTGGGCAGCTGGAAAATTTCAGCTTCATGTGAACACTGCTGATGTGAGATGTTCACATGAGAGGCCACTCTCATGACTAATTTCAGAAAGCCCATGGTCAAAGTCAAGCTGGTGACACTATATAGGGCTATACTGCAACAAAGTGCGTCGGTGCTCTGTCCTCTCAAGGCAGAGGTGCATGATTGCATATCTTTTGCTGATGGATGAGTGTGTGTGAGACACAAACCAAGTGGGTTGCAGCTCAGCAGAGGTCCACTTGCAGTCATTGCAGTCCTGAACCTTGTCAGGAGCTGAGCCAGCTCTTGCACCTCTTGGGCTGGGAATGGCTGGAGTATATCTCCACCAGTGAGAGCAGTCAGAGCTTAGTTCAGGCTCAACCTGGTGCCAGCAGGATGGATGAGCAGGGTGTGGAGGCACCTAGGCTGGCTTAGTATGAGCTGGTACAAATTGGGTGTAGTATAGCCACAATCATGTAGTATTAACCTAATATTGCTGTTCAGCTAAACACATGTGCCAAAAGCCAGTATTAATGGTAAGTGCTGCCTGAGCACAGCAAACCTAGTGCTGGATCTTTGCTGATCAGTGCTCCTGGCAGTGCTGTACTAGTTCAAAGATATCTGCCACAGGGTCTTTTTGCAGGGCAAATAAACTTCTATCCTTTTTCATCCTCTATGCTCTGATGTTGTAGCTGGAGTATTCAGCTCTCTCTGTTTAGAGAGGAGGCACTGTATAGCTTTTAAAAAAGATTTTTATTTTAAGGTTCCTGAGAAGCCAAAATTATCTGACATCTTGAATCAAGCACTTGCAAGTTCTATTTGACAGCCAGCAGCTGAAATATGCAGGACAGTGAACCTCACGTCCTTTCTGGAAGTTAATTTAGTTCATTTACTAGGAAAACAAAAGCCGGGTTTTTCCAGCAGGCTGAGTCATCAGAGAAGGATTTAATTTCTAAATGGTAAATAGCAAGTGATGGTCTTTACTGGTGAACACTGCTTGGAAACTGGCTTCCAAAGTAAAGGTAACACAGGAAAGAGAAAAAAGTAGGATGCAGTCAGCAAATTGTTTCAAAGACTCACTAGCTGCATGGTGATGTTGAACACTAAAAGCTTTTGATAACCACTGAGCTGAATTATTTTTGTGCATACCATCTTGCTTCTGCCAAATGGACTGTGCCTGGCCTATAAAGAGTATAAGCATGGCTCGCAACATGTAAGGCTGAGCAATCACTGTGGCTGGCTGGTGTGGCAGTCTAATAAAATACTCTGGGTCGTTTTGACTAGTGCAAATCTATCTTAAAGGAAAAAGCAACTTGTTTTTGGTAAACTTCTATGAGCTGATTGTTATCAGACTTCTGATCCCCACATACAACTAATTTCATGCTGCTGGACTCTGTCTTTGAATTAGTAATCACAGAATCATTCAGGCTGGAAAAGACCCTTGGGATCATCGAGTCCAACCATCAGCCCTACTCTACAAAGTTCTCCCCTACACCATATCCCCCAGCATCTCATCTAAACGACCCTTAAACACATCCAGGGATGGTGACTCCACCACCTCCCTGGGCAGCCTATTCCAGTCTCACCACTCTTTTTGTGAAAATTTTTTTCCTAATGTCCAGTCTAAACCTAATATTACACTCAGCACCAAATCTCTCTCCAGTGCAGGGAAGTGAGGCAACTTTGAGTGCATCTATGATAGCATCTTAATTTAGGTTAGGAGTACACTTCAGAAGTGAATCCCAGTCTTAATGCACTTACTGTGCATCAGTTCATATTGCGGTTTGGTCTCACAGCACACAGATTCAGTTGCTTCTGGAGTAACTTAAACTGGAAGATATGCTCCAAGTTCTCATCCAGTGCACTCTGCATACTAAGGGGTGTTAAATTCCAAGGGCCAGACTAACTCTAGTCTGAAGTTAAACCTCCCAGTGTGCATCTCTTGTGCACATTGGGCCATCGGTACCAAGCCACTTCCATCGCAGTGCATTGCTTTTTAATGTAGGGCGTCTTAGGATAGGATAGAGTGCGTGAAGCAACCCCAGTCCCTGTGCCCACCAGGGGAGAGGACTCAAAGCAGAAAGAACAGGGAGGGCAAGGGTGAACAGTCAGCTGTGCTCAGCCCAAGAGCCGCTCTCCTCCTGAGAACTGCAGGACAAGACCTTCTCTGGAAATAAGTGCCCACATCTTTTCCTTTTAAAAACTAGAGAAAGGGTCAGTCTTCATAAAAGAAAGCAAAACAAAAGCTGGGTGATGAGCCTTTGCTGATGCCCTTTTCCTTCTGCAGCTAGGAGGTTAGAAAATATTCTTTCCTTTCAGAAGGGTTTTAAGGTGGGAGTTGAAAGTTTCCCTTTTTGCATTTGAAAGTCAGATTTCTTGTGTTTGTATTAAAGCTCTATGGACAGTCCACTTGCTTTCCTGTATGCCTGCATTGCATATTTCTTTTGTCTCTGCTGAATCACGCAGTAGAGATATCAGACAATATTAAACACATTAAAATTAGTAATGCCACACATTCAATTATTACACAAATTCATTCTATGCACTTACTACTAATTTATTATTTTAACATCGCAATGTCATTGCCTAAAAATGTACTTAGGGACACCTTCATTTTGGTAAAAGCCTAAAAATATAGTTTGAATAGCTGGGTGACTCATTAGATAGGAATACAGCTTTTGCTTCCCATGCCCTGTCTCTATATTACGTTGAACTTGGAGGGTGTCCCTGCAAATTTTCTAGTTATCTTTTGGAATCTCCATTATAGAAAGTGAAAATAGTATACCAGTTTGGGGCCTAATCCCAAAAAAATGTTGACAAAATGTTCTGAAAATGGAAAAGCATCATTTTGGCCTTGCAGAATACAGGATTCCCAGAAGGGGATGCAGCTACATGCTGCTTCATGCTCTGTTTCTGAGAACTGGTTATTCTATATTTAAAGGATTTTTTGAAAGATTTAAATAAACTGGCTCCTTGCAGATTCAAGGCAAGAAGAAACCTCTTTGCAAGGTATAAAATCTGAAAACAGTAACAGGCCTGCGTGCTATGACCTCAGTATTTTTCTGGTCCAGTTTTCTTTTCAGACACAGAACTTCTATATCAGAGCATTAAAGACAATAGATTTACAACTGTATTATATTTCTCTAGCTGGAAAGTGGGTAGAACATCTTCTTCTCCTCTTTTTGTCTGAAGAATAGCAAAACTCCCTCTCCAAATAGGTTTTATAACAAAACTCAAAAGCCAGAGCTGAGTTTCTCATATCAGTTTAATCAGTAATTTCACTACATGGAAAAAAAAAGTAGCAGTGGAATGACAACTGAATCCAATGCTTTTACAGTTCATGTGAAGAGGCAGAACTAAAGTTTGTCTAAAACAGAAAATCTGGATTATTCCAACATGATTTATACAGAGCTTGAAGAAACTTGTTTTAAGGATTTGGACCAACTCTGTTTTCAACCAGTTTCAACCCATTCACTACTGACCAGTCTAACATTGGAAAACCATTAAGTTAACTTAGCTTGAACTTCAGTTCAAATGTGAAACTTCAGACAGTGTAAAATAAAACAAGATCCTTGTTAATAAGAACCTTAGCAAACTGAAAAGGCTGAGTTTTTCACTGCCCTGGTGTGGACTACAGCCAGCAACTCTAATTTCTAATACCATAACATTGTTAAAGCAGCTTCTAATTAGTGACTGTGATTTAAAAAATGTTTGATAAAACCACTTTGATGTAACTTGTTACAACATGACTTGGAAGGAAGATTTTGACCTTGTTTGAGTAGTGAATAAAATATCTCCCCAGAAATTGATGGTTACCTTTATAGAAATGTAAATGAAAACAAACCAGCTCCATTAAGTGCACACTTTCAAATTATGTTACAAATAGTAGCATTAAAATAAAATCAAGATCCTGAAGTTAATAGAGTAATTGTAGAAATGCAACATGAATAATGTGGATCAGTTTACATATTAAGAATGGAGAAGAAATTACTTTCCTGCCTCACAGCAAATTTTGAAAAAATTGAATCCTGTCTGAAACTATCCTTAATAGGATATCTCAGTATCTCAATGTTTTCATGAGTTACATTTAAAGATATAGTCTGTTTCAGTCTGTTTCTGTTTCAGAAACTTCTGTTTTGAATGTAACACTTCTAAAACTTTGACTTTTTTGGCTGAGAATATACTAGATTTTGTAATGAAAATTATTTGACTTAAAAGGTGAATTCTTCCTATAGAAAACTGATCACTGTGACAATTATGAAATGATTAGGCAACAGAAGCACAACATAATTTTATTTCCATCAAGTTTTCCATTAAATTCATAGCTAAAATGAAGAGATATTTTTTGACAACAAGCAGTCCTTGAAAATTTCCTAATCAGTTCTAATTTTACATTCTAATTTTAGAATACCATTCATTTGATGAGTCAATTTGAAGCACAAATCCAGTTATTTTCCATAATTTCACATTCTATGTTTTTATTTTGTTGATTCTACTCATACTGAAGCATGAACATGCATGACTTATGTTAGTTTACGTTACTCGAATGACTGCTGTGAATTACCATATCGATGTCTTCTTCATGAAGAGGCAATGCTGTTGGGGAGCAAAAGGATAACCAGTCAGAATTGTCTTGTCTTCTGTTAAAAGAGACTAGGACCACTGGGCAAGTCTGCAGTATGTGTTTTTTTAAAAGTCAGAATCAAGTGCTAGCTTTTGACCTTTTGGAGTGGTTTTCCAGTCAGTCTTTGCCTCTTTCATTTAGTACGTTTTGACCAGTCTTGAGCCCAGTTGCCAGTTCTGAAGCACCCAGTATAAAGTTGTGGAGCAATCACTCTACATAGCTCTTGAGTAAAACTTGTGCACTTGTACTAAAAACACTGTTTGTGCATGTGGAAACATTTAACTGTTCCTCAGAAAAAAAAAAATGCACACAGAAGTCTTGTAGTTCTTAGAATCTGTGTGTTAGATAGAAACCACAATGCTTGTTTTGAACATATTTCTTAAAGGGAAATTTGTGAGGAGGAGTGTAGAGTTTGAAGTCAACCATATTGATATAGGCAGATTATCTCCTGAGGGCCCTGTGGTCAACAGCAGAACTCCTGTGACTAAGATGTAGCCCAGCAAAAAATTAATACTATGCTCATACCTCTAAACAAAACATCCTTGGTCTTTGGGGGCAAGTGGCCTGGCAACACAAAATGTCATCTCTGTATCAGTGTAAGAACCATAAAAGTTCTTATAAATATTTCCTCTGACCCATTTTGTATGTCAGTTCTGGCTGAATCATCAGTTTTTTCACTGCTCACAATCTGCAGTTAAATGTGAAGCTGAAGACAGACATGGTGTTTGTACTGCTCAATACATGTTTATTTTTATCAAATGCATGATTTTACTCTGTCAAGTCCCCTTTAAGTGGATGAGATTCCTTTTCCTCTGATTTAATTCCAGCTTCACTTAGGAAGAATAATAGTCTATGGTATGATATAATGGATTCTCATGTAACAGAAAATAACTGCTATTGCCTCTCTGTGAAAACATCTCTAGTTTGGGAAAAGGTCAGAGAAGGGCTTCTGTCCAATACAAGTTTTGTCTTTACAGAACGTAACAAGAGCCAATGAAGTATAAACCAGATTTCTTTCTAGATACTCTTCAGCGTCACCTTTTTGGTTTTAATGATTTCTATGTAATTTGTTAAGTGATGGCTTCCCATTAAGCAATGTACTGTCTTAGTTGTCCATCTCAGATGCTCCATAAAGAGCAAACAGAGAGAGACATAGTAACTCAAAGGTATAATCTTGGCCTCCTGAATTTCTTAAGATTTTTGGGAGGTGTTTCCATGTGACTGGGATTTAGGCTTTGATATTTAGGCAGTGTTGACAGACCTTACCACACATGCCCTGTAATTAAACCAAGTTCTGTTGCTTAGTTTGTTACATCTTAGATGAAGAGCTACCTTTCATTTGATCACAGAATAACCATTTAATGTTTCCCACATAAAATAACTGGTGTAAAAACAGGAGTGCAAAGACACATGGAAAAACTAATTTTGGGGAGAACTGGCCCAGTGATCCTTGTAATGTTGATAGCTAGAGATTTCCTCTTTCAGAAACCTTAGTTCATTATCTGAGTATTAAATATTCATATATTATTTGGAAAACTGGCTGAATGTAGACACAAGGCAAACCAGAGACCTTTAGTAACCAGCCTTGTGATTTGCATAGTAGATACTTGCCAAAACCCTTGAGTTACGGAACCACTGGAGCCATTGGGAATAATCCGTATGTAGTGCGGTTGCACTGAATTTTTCCAGGTGGCTGGAGAAAATAGGGAGTGGTAGCTTGGAGAAGATTGTCTTAGCTGTGACTCATGGGTTTTGTGATTTAACATGTCACTGTGCATCACAGAGTAGCAATATTTGACTGCATGCATGCTTTTGCCTTCTTGTAAATGTGAGATAATGTGGCATAGCTACAATCTGCTTCATCAATATGTATTATCTTATTTTCCCCAAACTGAGAATATAAACAGATTCACAACTGTGGCTCAACTGATGAACAGCAGTTTATGAAACTGGAGAAATCTTTCCCGTGTCCCAGGCAGTAATAGGTGGTGATAGAAATTAATTGGTGGTGACAGTCCTTCAAGATGAGGTGTCTTAGCAGTGCTCCCTGCCCTTCCTCCCATATTTGGGGTTAAAGGGTAGAAATCTGTGTACAACCTGAGGGAGGGGATTTGCTTTATTTCCATACTGACTTTTGATGAATATGGTAAAATGGTATTTAGGTGGCTTTAGGGCAGAGTGCTTGGCTGCATGGCTTCTTAAATGCATGAGTTAAAAGTACCCACAGGAGGTGAAGAGACTATAAAATGTACAAGTATTCCTCTGGAGAAAACTCTGGGTTTGAAACTAGAAAAGTATCAGGCCTGTTTGGTACAGTTCTTCCAGATTACAAGGGTGGCCTTTGTTAAGAAATTGTTAGATTCTGGTTACAGTTATCATACATTTTATTCCCTCAAAAATACGGAGCACTGTTGATTTGGGCCATTTTTCAAGCTCCATTTAAAGGTAAAAAAGTCAGGAGAACTTGTTGAACTTATATTGGCCTGCTTTGGGAGCAGGTGGAGAGCATGTTCTTTGGAAGCATTTTGTTCAAATGACTCAATTTCAGGATCCTTAACCTTATGCCATAAGCCTCAGAAAATTTCAAGAGAATCTGACTAAGCCTGTGAATTTTAGAACACACTTTGATAGTGACTTTTTAAATCATTCTATGAACTGGAAATAGTAGTGTTTCACATAGAAAAGGAAGTGTACAGTACACTTCAACAAGAAGATCACAGTAGGTCGTGGAAACAAAGACCATATAACCCAAGGGAGCAATTCCACTCTGGCTCACAGCCCCTATTTGTAAACTCCATGTGGCCTGGATGTCAAAACACTTGGCATCTCTGCTTTAAATGATTTGTCATGATAGCTTTTAAAGTTCAGAGCACTTGTTCATGGCCTCTCTTGAAAACCCACAATAAATATTATCATTGCAGATGAACTTGATAGCCTTTGAAGTTGTTTTGATTCTAAAAATGGTAATAAAAAGCCTATGTGCAATATTTCATTTTCCAAAATTAAGGCTCTTGTACACTTACAGAACAAAAAATGTGTACAAAACCTTTTTTTTTTTTTTTCCGCCTGAGATTCATTACTCAAGAAGTACAGTGTTAGGCTGTACTTTGCTAGCACTTTGCATTCCAGTGTGGTTTTGCCCAGGGACTTTCATTCTGAATGGCAAATGAGATCAGGAGCCTGGTTCTGCATCATTAAAGCTCCAAACCTTTAAAGCTAGGCTTAGCAGAAGCAATATCAAAGCGAAACCCTAGGTGGTCCTTTGATGGCAGGACCACTGATGCTCCTACTGCACAGGGAAATCAGTAGAGACATGACAGTAACCAGTTTCAGAAGGATGAAAGCTGGGAAACAAATCTCACAATTTTTTTTCCTTCTTGAGTGAGTGAAAAGTAACCTCAAGAGTCATCGTAGAGTAAACTAGTTTGACAGCAGAAGGGATGATTGTGGGATGAGAACTGCTGGAAGGAAAAATGCAGTTATCTTTTTGGCAAATAACAAAGCATCTAACATGCAAAAGTATTTTTTCCCTAAGACCAGCAGAAAGAAAGGTCTAAGTCTGGAAAGCAGAACAGTGGGAAGAGTAATAAGGAGAGCCTCAGCTGACAGAAGAAAGTTATCTACAGCCATTTTGTGACTTGTGATTACCAATATTTCCAGTCCCAAATATTGAACAATGATGAGACAAGACCTTACTGATGAGAATGGCTTTAAGGTTACATTTTGTTCCAAATGTTCTCATTCATACACTAAGTTTATGCTCATCAAGCTTAAATAAGAACCACATTTATGTTGTCACAGGTTGGCAACACTTCATTTTCTTGAGACAAACAAGTTGTGTCTTATCCTTAGCAGATCTATTTTACCCAATCTATTTTGCCATAGGCAGCTAGAATTTCAAATACTATCTAAGAAAAAAGTCTGGAGGCTGTGGTCTCATTTTGCTAAGTAAATTAAAGTGAAATATTGGTGCTATGACTACTAGATGCATTTTTTGCTTTTTGCTTGTTTTGAACTAACCCACCAGGATTTCTTGTTTCTTCTTGTTCTTAATTTGTTTGATTTTTAGAATTCTCTCCTTAGGTTTGTCCTTGTTTAGTTTTGCTTTTTATTAGAATTTTGTTGGGTTTCATTAAGAGAAATCATTCTGTCATTCTCTCTTGCTTTTGAAGGTATTTCTGCTTTGTTTTGCATGAAAGATGCTGTAGAGTGAAGCTGCTGTTTTGTACAATTTCCTTGCTTGTAGCACTAGTCAGCCCCAGTATGACCTAACCCTCCTGTCACATGTGTTCAAATAGTAAAAAAAAGGCTAGGTTCAGTTTCTATGGATTTCCACTAAAAAAAGTTAAAACAATTGCAGCACATGCTCCATTCCAGACACTAAATTGCACCTTCTGGGTGTTTCAGAAAGAACACTACTCACACACATATAATGTTTGTAAAGGCCTTAAGGGAAGATAAAGGTCCCCCTTTAGCTGAGGAAAGGAAAGCAGAATTATAATCCCATCTTGGAAAAACAGCTGATAGAGTTAAAAGAGAGAAGGACTGCATTCTTGAAGAAATGGTGGTAATGGTCCTCAAATGAGTACTCCTCCAACTGAGATTTACTGACATGGTTAAAGCCATAACCCTTCTTCCTTGATTATGGTGCACTAGGTGCTCATTGCCTAGCTCTTAGTTCACTATCTCATTCGAAAAACTACTTCTTGTTTTGCCTGCTATCCTGTTGTTGCTCCTTTTACTGCCTCTGAAGACTGTTTCTATTGCTGTTTCTTGTCAGTGCTTTGCTGTTGCTATTCCCACTTTACTGAACACATCTCAGCACTGCAAGATTTCTTCTCCCTTGTGGTACAGCTATATCAGGTGTGGGTCACAGCACTTGTCTGAGCCCTAGCCCATACTTCTTGACTTTAAAACCCCAAATCAAAGTTTGACTACAGTATTTTGAATGAGATTAATCTCACATAACTTCATCCATCTCTTACAAAGACACTTGTGTTCAAGCTAATCTTCCTTGTTTCCCTCTACAATTAAAGGAGAAGTAACTACTGTTAGAGCATGATGCTTAAAGTAGGTCAGGCAAACTTCACGAAATGCATGTTTCATATGATGGGGTTCCCAAAGTGATTTTCTCAGATGTAGACATCTTTGTTGCATATGTCTAAATTTAGATGAGAACTGAATCAAGAGGGTATTAGAGTGAAGCATCATGTATGAATATCCTGTTCTTTTTCTAACAGCAGAAGATGACTAGCAAACAGAATGAGGATCGTTGCCTAAATGGGCTTTTTGTTAGACCCAGTACAGCCATTCCCATGTTCTGGAGGAAACTCACCTTTTGTGCCTAAAATTATGTTTATAGTGTATATTCAGAAAAGTGGCCACAGAGGTCTAAACTGAAAGATCAAAGGATGAGCTGTAATTTACAGTGTGAACACACTGCTAGGGAGGAATAAGTGTCACACAAGCCCTCTACTTCTTCCTTCGTGCTGACAGTGAAGAGTCTTTTTCTCTTCTGTTGTTTCTTACCTTGCTTTAGACTTTCATTCTACTGTGACAGCTGTGTCATTGCTTGGTGTTACTTTACCTCCAGCATGGAGCAGGATGTCCAATAGTCTCTTAAATAAAAATACAGATATTGTATTAATCGTATCTTTAAAATGTAGGATTTTTTAACATAAATGACCCATAATGTATGTAATGTAGAAGAAAAGAAAAAAAGGAGAGAAAGACTACAGAAAGTAGGCAAATATTAGTCAAGTCATTTCCTCTTCTCTTAAAACCGTGAAAATATCAACCTAACAAAAATGAGGCCAAGCAGACAGGTTGATATCAGATGAATTTCATGAAAGGAATGAAATATATAATGATCTTAGAATTTACTCAGATCACTTTGAATCTTCTTATGAACCTATGATGTTTTTCCCATTTTATTCAAATTGGATTATATTTTAATCTTATTTAAAATTCAACAATTCTGAAAAATCAAACATATTTTGTCTGTCAGTGAATAGGGTGGAGATAACAAAGAGACTGAGACAGCACTCATATGGTCATGACTAATAGAAAACTAAGTAAAAGAAGTCTGCTGACAAAGGATTTGACACCATATGTGGTTTCTTTCTCACAAAGCAATAATATTGCAGTGACAAAGTCATGATTATAGCCTGAAAGCAGTTTTATCAGATACACAGAATGGCTGAAGATGGAAGGCACCTCAGGAGATTGTCCAGTTCATCCGCACTGCTCAGAGCAGGGCCAGCTAGAGAAGGTTGCTCAGGGCCATATGCAGTTGGGTTTTGAATATCTCCAAGAAGGGAGTCTTCAGAAACTCTCTGGGCAATCTGTTTCAGTATCTGACCACCCTCACAGAAAAATTTTTTTTTCTTACATTTAAATGGAATGTCCTGTATTTCAGTTTTTCTCATTACCTCTTGTTCTGCCACTGGGCACCACTGGAAAGAGTCTGGCTCTGTCTTCTTTACTCCCACCATCAGGTATTTATATCCATTGCTAAGATCCCCCTGAGCCTTTGCCTCTCCAGGCTGAACAGACACAGCTCTCTCAGTCTCTCCTTGTATGGCAGATGCTTCAAGCCCTTAATGACCTTCATGGCCCTTCACTAGACTCATTCCAGTATGTTTACATCTGTCTTATACTGGGGAGCCCAGCACTGGACACAGCACTCCAGGTGTGTCTCAGCAATGCTGCACAGAGGGGAAGGGTCACCTTTCTTGACCTGCTGGCAATGCTCTGCCTGAAGCAGCCCAGGAGCTTGTTGGCCTTCTTTGCTACAAGGGCACATTGCTGGCTCATGGTCCACGTGTTCTCCACCAGGACCTCCAGGGCCTTGTCTGCAAAGCTGCTTTCCAGCCAGTTGGCCTCTGGTTGTCCAGAGCTGGTTAGCCAACTCACCAGGTCCCACTGTGGGAGGCTCCATCTTCTGACCTGATAAGAAGAGATGCTGCTGGACCTTCCCTCAGAGCAGCTGGGATTGAAGATCATGAAACTGCAGGTCTCAGAGGATCCATCCACTCTCTCCCTCATCACCCCAATGCTGTACAGGCTTCTGGCCTCCCTGCACTGTGAGAGCTTCCGGGTGGTCACAGCCTCTCTCAGCTGACCTTTCTCGGCAGCAGCAGGCACCCTGCTGTTCCTCAAAGGGTTCCCAGGAGTCCCTTGACAGTCTCCGTAAAAGTTCCCAGAAGACACAGGATCTCGAAGTGGAGCCCAGAATCCGCTGCATGAACTGTGGTGTCTGCCAACTGTGCTGTGGGGCTCTGTGGGACTGGAGGAAGGCAGCCACTGTCTGTCATGTAGTGTTTTTTGAGAAAAAAAGAAAAATTATAAGCATCAAGGAAAATAACCACAAACAGAGGAAGACAAATTATTCTTCTGCGGACAATAATACACACTTCTAAAAATACTTTTAAAGGTCTTAACAGTCCTTGAAATTTCTGAGAACGTTTGAGAATCTTGATATATGAATGTATTATTGTATTAAAGACCTCTGAAAACTTTTCTCTTTGAAAAACAAAGATCAGATTAAGTCACGCTGTTGCAGGAACTGTCAGTTCTTATAGTTGCTGTGACTAGCTTCTTAATGAGTGTTGTGATAAAGCTGAAGTGCTTTGTTCTGCCTTTATCGTGTTGACTTTTATAGTATGATTTATCACGGAAAGCTTTAGTGAGAAGAGTCTTTTTGATTTATTGAAATAAAACTCCAGATAATATCCAATATTTCTGAGGGGAACTTTTCTAGAAATTTCATCTCATGGAAGGTTTTGACATTTTATTTCAATTTCTGTCAAAAAGAACTCTTGAAGAACTAAATGGCCACACAGAACAGAAATTCCAGAATTTGACTACCTGTGACATACTTTGAGATTGTGGCGTTTCTTTCCTCTTCTGCCTATCCTATTCATTTCATGTCTCTTATCAAGTTATGTTTTAGTAATAAAATCAGTACCGGGCAAGTAGATTTCTAATGACCTTCATGTGGGAACAAAAGCAGACTTGCTTGCATAGATCTTACATTTCTGGTTGCATCTTTCATGCTTGTTGTGTTTGAGCAGCACCACTATATAAAGGTGAGATTTTCCCTGCGGTCTCTTACGAAGACTGAATTGCTTTAGGAAACAGGATGAACGTTGTTATTGAGAAACTAATAGTTTAAATGCTTTTATGTCTAATATCTCAGTGCTTTCTCCTTTCTGAAGAATAGTTAATTATAGTGAAGCTATTTTCTGTTACTCTTGACCATGAAACAATCAAAAAACTGGAGCAAACAGAACAGTGTTCCAAAGACATGTTGCATTACATTCTGTGAATTGTTGTTAGTCAGAGAATATGGACAGAACTGATTACTCAAGCAGAGGACTGTTTGGTAACTCCACTAATTGTTTTGTTTTGCAGAAAATAGTATTTGATCTGCTCTTGCAATAGCTATCTTTTTTAAAAGGTTCTTTCTGGGAAGTTATAACAATTTCATTTGAAGATATTTTTCTATTTAAAGATTATAGGATTTAAAAAAACCCCCATACTGTGAATAGTTTTTATTCCTGCTTTAGTGTGACAGGCCCATGAAAGTAGAATTGGATGTGAGGAATATAATATTTAATCATGATCATATCAATTCTCTGAATTTTCTTCATCTTTTCGTAATTATTGCTTCTTAGAGATGTCACTGTAATAGGTAGGTTTGTACGTGAAGGTGGTTTCCACCTCCTTGAGTCTTCCTCTATCAAACCTCTGATATGACTGCTTTCTAGTGATGCCTTAAACAGCCACATCACTGCGTTGTCATTTCAAATGCATCCTCCTACCCTGTAGAAAAAATTAGTATGAAGGTCTGTGGTGGGAAGAAGGTAATTTTTAGTACTGAACAGATTCCCAATCCTTGGGAATTTTCTTTCTATGATTTCCCTAAAGAGGTTCTTTATGGGGGTTCAATAATCTTTTAATAAGCAAACATGATGGGGGCTCAGGGGCTGATAAAGTCTCAGCAGTCTTTATGGACATCTCTAGGAGAAAACAAGGGAAAGAGTTTTCATTTCAAAGTTGGGGTGCTTTCCTTTGTATGCCCACATGGTGATGCCTCACTTTTTTGACAGAGCATGTAGGAAATCAGATCAATTTGCAATGTGGATGCCTGAATTAACTGCCTAGAGCTAGCTTTTATGTATCCATGCCACAGCTTCCAAATAATAACAGTGAAAAGGGCTGACATTGCTTTCCAATTCAGCGTCATCACTGGCCTTTATTTTCCTGTTAGCTGAAGGTTTCCTTTCCACTGCAATGTGTTAGGTTTTAAAATAATGTGATATACTTCTGCAGCCTTTCAAACGGTCATATATCTGAGCCCCCCAGCTCCAATGGAGGTCTGTGAGCTTTGTACGAGTTTTTGCATTACAAATGAGCATGAAGACAAGGCAAAGTGGCCAGCTAAGGTTTCCCATAGCATTAGTGGGTCACTGAAGGAGTGGTGCATATCTGGCCTGGCTGGTGCTAATCTGCCTCCCCTTCCAACCATCCAAATCTGAGGAGGAAATCAGTTGATACACCTTCAAGTGAGGGTTACAGCACCTAAGGACAGGCTACGTATCGTCAGACTAATCTAGGCTGATCTCACACATCTTGCTTGTAGAGATTGTATGATATTGAACTGCTGAGTAAGATGTTATTTTAAATTGGGACACCCAGCTGACAATAGTGGCAGAATTTAGGATTTAGTGATGTAGCAGCATATAAAATAGTTCTTTGATTGTTATAACACAATTCCAAATTTTAAGTTTCTTTTATTATGTTCTAATGTTTGTTTTAAAGCTTTTGAATTTTTTGCTGGCCTTGATTTATTTAATATTTCTAGTGCTCTGCCTATTTTTGGCAGTATACCAGGAAAAGAGCTATTAATTTCTCTATGTCAGAACTATTATTTATGAGTTTTGATGGCTCTTTTAATGCCTTTGTCACATCCTGCTCAAGCAAGGGAGACAAGTGAATTACTTAGATTTGTAAATCCCCGTCAGAATGGACAACAGTGATACAAATCTCTAAGTCCAGATATTTATTAATTTCCCACAATGTTCTAATTGGATACACAATAACTGGCTAAATGTATAACAAATTATGGCAAGTGATATAGTATGCCTTTTGTTACCTAATGATAACAAGGAAAAAGAGAAAAAAAAAAAAAAAGAAGAAAGATAGAGAGGTAGAAATAGAGATCACTGGTCTGGGTTCCTGTGTTGGTCCTGCCAATGAGGGTTCAAGGATACATCTGTCTTCCTTCACTTCTCTTCACTTCTTTTTTCTTTCTATATTTCACTCCTTGCCCCCTCTCAGAATCACACAGAATCACAGAATCATCTAGGTTGAAAAAGACCTTGAAGATCATCTAGTCCAACCATTGACCTAACACTGACAGTTCCCAACTACACCAGATCCCTCAGCGCTATGTTGACCCAACTCTTAAACACCTCCAGGGATGGGGACTCCACCACCTCCCTGGGCAGCCCATTCCAACACTTAACAACCCGTTCTGTAAAGAAATGCTTCCTAATATCCAGTCTAAACCTTCCCTGGCACAACTTGAGGCCATTACGTCTTGTCCTATCGCTTGCTACTTGGTTAAAGAGACTCATCCCCAGCTCTCTGCACCCTCCTTTCAGGTAGTTGTAGAGGGCAATGAGGTCTCCCCTCAGCCTCCTCTTCTCCAGACTAAACAACCCCAGTTCCCTCAGCCGCTCCTCGTACGACATGTGCTCCAGACCCTGCACCAGCTTCGTTGCCCTTCTCTGGACACGCTCGAGTCATTCAATGTCCTTTTTGTAGTGAGGGGCCCAAAACTGAACACAGTAATCGAGGTGCGGCCTCACCAGTGCCGAGTACAGAGGTAAGATCACTTCCCTGTCCCTGCTGGCCACACTATTTCTGATGCAAGCCAGGAAATTTATACACACTCAATACACACTCTCAATTTATACACACTTTCCTTGGGTCTGTCCCCTAGGTCAGGCCACATACCTACGTATCCCATGTATGGGGAGGAGTAAGGTGCTTCATGGGATGATGTAATTTTCTTGTTAATCTTCATTAGCATATGCAGGGTTGTAAACTTTAATATGCATTTCATAGATAATGAAGCAAATGTCATTCACCAGACAGAAGGCTCTTGAAACTTTTCAAGATGCACCTGGGCAGAACCATCCTGTCTCCACAAGGCTCCCCCCTCCAGGTGCACCCTGTGCTGTCCAGGCAGCCTTATCAGCTCAACCTTACCACTATCTACCCCATGACTATAGTTTCACTACTTGTGAGTGTTTGAGACATTCCTCATCTCAGAGGGCCTCTGCTCCCCCCCATCCCTTATCTCTTTCTCAGGCTGTTTTTCTTAGTCCTTGTTTCATGTCTCACATCCCACCCCATGGCTCAAACACTTCAAGTTCTTCTCTTTGACTGTTGTGATCTGTACATAACGAATAGGTACAGATGGAAGAGCAGACAGAAGGCGAGAGAGCATACATCTAACTGCTGCAAGGCCTATCATTAAAAGCAAAAATCCACATAATATCATAAGACTGATATTTATAAGCCATCTTCCCCACCCTGTTAAATCTTCCCCACCATTAAATCCTATGGATTTTGATAGGGATGCGATGCATGACCCAGGGGATCCCCACAGCAGCACCCGGGCAGAGGCACACAAGTGGGATTGCAGGCACTGTGGAGCTCAGTCCTTGCTAGTCAGGAAAATGAGAAGAAAGAAGAGATCTCAGGCTTGCTGCTTTTGCCTGTCTTTGATCTTGTTTCATCTCTCACATCCTTATCCCTGAAATCAAGAGTGGTGTGTTTAACTTTCTCACATTTCTTGATTATATTTTTGCCATGAGATAATGAGAAAAATTTATGGAAGAAGTGTTGTCTTCTTTAATTTTTAGAAGTTTTTATAGAAAATCAATACTGTTATTATGCAAAATGAAATGAAAATATCTTTTTGTTTATCGAAAAATACTTAAAGCAGTAAAAAAGAAAGTATACTTGAGCCTTTCTCACCAAAATTCAAATACAGTATGGTTTAACACTAATTTTAAGTTATTTATCCCATAGGATTAATCCCAGGATTAATAGTATTTCAGCGTGTGCTGGAATCAGGGGCTGGATTCATCTTCTCAGCTCAGTTATTTTCCAGTTGAGATCATGAAATGTGTTCCTACCCGGAATGAAAACAAATTCTGTGTTCCTTCCCCCAGTATGAGACCCTTCATAACACAATTTTATTTGTATGTCATGACAGTGTGTTTCAGACACATCTCTTTTCTGTGAATAATAGCAACATTTTACTGGACATCTCCAAGAGATGACTACTGTGGGTCAAGGTCACTGGAATCACATCTCCCCAGGAGACACGTTTTGAGCATCTGTCACTGAGAGACTCACAGATGTTAAGTTTATTATGCATCCTTCATTTTTTGGCACTATCATTTATTTCTCTGTAACCACTGCAAAAAGAATTCCATTATCATTTCCAGCAGTAGTCAGAAAGTTAAGCCAGAAAGTTAATCACCGAAAAAGCCATTACCAGATCATCCTACAATTCAGTTCATGCCCAAAGCAGAACTATTACTACATAGTTCCTCCCCACACCCTTCCTATTTTGTGGCTGACCCCTAAACTTTGCTCCTTGGGTCTCCCTTCTCCCCACCCCTGGTCTTGGTGGGTGCCTGAGGACTCATCCTGTCTGGCTGCCCTCCTTGTCCCATAGATGCCCTGGTCCACACCCAGGAGTATCACCTGCCTACATTTGTGAATGCAAACTGAAATCCTATTTTAGTTCCACTAGTTGGTGAGAGGGCTGCAACAAAAGGCGAAGGGGGTGAATTTGCACTTATCTTTGAAAACAAATGTTTAAATAAATGAGAATCTCACTGTATTTTAATAGAAGCTGAAAGCTAATGAGCTTATTTACCCTTTTACAAAATTGAACACTTGAAATCAATAAACAAAATTTCAGAGTAAAAAGTTACTGACTTGGCGACATAATAGTTAAAACCTCTCACAAATTTTAAAAGATTTCATCCCCATTCAGAAAAAGATGCCAAAACCTCAAAATACCTCATAGGCATACTCCAGCGCTTAGAACACCGAGCATCTTCTTTGCTGCTGCCAAACCCAGCAACTTCCACTACAAAGTATGACAGTGCAATGATCTTTAAGTGACTGTGTCTGGTAAACTGAGATCAAGAGTGACATCAGTCATGAGGCAGCTGCACCATGGGTGATGCCTGATAATTTTTTCAAGTAATTTGATTCTTCCATTAAGAGCCAGATTTTCAAAAGAGTTCATAGCTCAGTAGCACCATCTGCAGCTCCAAAAGCTAAGGCCAGGTTTGAAAAACTGTCTCCCTATGGACACTTTCTCTCAAAGTGTAGAAAAACTCACTAGTACTACACCCATGTGAGCTGATGAACACCACACTACTAACCTCGTGGAGAACTAGATGGTATCTTAGCTTTCTCATTGCTAGCTTGGAAGTATCTTATCCAGCACTGCCCTGAACCATGTATAGAAGACTTTAAATCTTGCATAATACAGTTTGGCTTCTGAAGAGGTTCTAGAAGTTGGAAAGCAATTATGTAACTCAAACCTGAAGTGCATTAACAGATTTATGTGGGGAAGTTTTTACGGTGCCTTTGTTCCGTGCCTATATTAAACCAAGGCTATTAATAGGGTGGAAACGTTTTGGGTAAGAACCATGAACTTTCACATGAAACTGAGACTGAAACTTTTTTAAGTCTTGAAAAAACTCATACATTTTTCTGTGACTTGTTTTGCTTAACCTCTGTGCTTCTTGTTTACTAGACAAAACAAGAAAGGTAAGGTCCGAAATGCAATTTGAGGAGATGTTCTCATGGTGCTCCTGACCTACCTGGCAGACAGAGCTATCAGAAATTGCCAGAGTACTTAGCTTTGCTTTATAGAAGAAAGGACCAAGCATGTTCCTGATTAGAACTGGTGACCACAATAATTAACGCAACAAATCTAGCTCTATTTTAGTTGGTAATCACTAACAACACATTCTGAGAGATGTGTTGATTGTTTGAAAGCCAGTAAATACTCTAGTCAAAAGTAACGTGTGTAAGAGATACCCTGCTAGAAACGTCTGAAATGTTGGGGGTTTGCCTTATGCCAGTGATTCACTGTTTATGACCACATGTATTACTTCAAGCATACAGCACTGTAAACTTAAACTGAATAGGCAGATTATGGTAAATTGTGAGAAGTACCTCCTGTGAAAACCTGAAGTTTTCAATCTGAAATTTGCTTTCACAGCATGATGACTTATAATTTTTCTCTTTTGAGCTATTATCATTAAATGTTCTGCAGGTCCTAAGGTATGTGTCATATGTGTAAATACAGTGCTAAACATTTATTCAGCAGTGTTCGTCATCCACAACAAATTCTTCAAACCAGCAGTTCAGCCAATACCTTAATGCTGGACTACACTGTTGGGATTTGGTTCCTAGGTGTCATCCAGCAAGACACTAAATAGGTTTCCCAATATGGGCGAATTTTTTGAGATTAAAAACTGTGATCAATATTTCAACTAATAAACAGAATTAAAATAATGTTACTCAAAAGAAGTATGACTCTGCATATACTGAAGGTTCTTAAGCAGCTTTTTCAATCTGCAAATCTTTTTCTTCTTTGTTCCAATATAAGATGCCAAGTTATGCTTAAAACTCTGCTTGTCCTTGTCATACACATATTAACATATATGAACACGTGCACATGACTGTATAGAGGAACAGTTATAGAGTGTTTGTTTCCATTGGTTTATTGCATGAGGAATGGCTAGTGTTCTGTTTCAGATATTTCTAGCTGGGTATCTCTTACAGTTACTAGCCTCTTCCCCTGATATAGTTGATTATGAATCAGAACTAAAATTAATAAATTACTAATTCAAGACATCAGTTTGTATCATTGTGAAGCATGTGCTGCTGAAAACATTCTCTGTTACCCTATGCCTGGAGAGACTGTGGAACTGTCTTTACAGAGAGTTTTCTGTGCTTTGTTATGTTTATAAAGCAGTATCATTGACATTCCCAAATCTGACCACCAGTGTATCCTTCCTTCTTGTCCACACACCCGTTTTAAGGTTAGGTTCATCTATGAGTCCCACTTTGTCCATAGTTTCTGAGTTAATTTGTAATACTTTGTCTTGGATTTTATCCATTCCCTTGAAGAAAAAGCTTGCATCATCCAAGAGCTTCTCCACACATCCCAGTCTCTCGCATTCCGTCTTCTCACTCTCATTCCCATCTTTACACATATGCAGTCTGTCCCAAAGATTATTAACATGGAAGAGACTGTCAAACAGGAAAAGAAAAAGGATGGAACTGACACTATCAGACTGAACAGAAGGACTGTTTAGAAATGTTTTAGCTTTGTTACCATGATTTTTCTTCTTAATATTTTTTCTTCCTTTCAGATTCTGTAGATTTGGCTTATAATTTCTTATGTTTGTTTTTTAGTTTGAGAAGAAACTTATAAAGCAATTTCTTCGGGTTACCTCAGAACCACCTTTTTTTTCTCAGTTTCCAGAATTTTCTGTACTAATTTATGTATATTCTTGAACCTGGTAAAGATGAACACACTATTGGTGAGTGGCAGAGTTAAGGATTAAAAGTTTCAGATAAGGGGTTCAAATCAAAGTGATCTTCTATAATTCTGATTTAAAATCCAACAACAAACTGACTGCTCAGTACAGGTAACAAGATACAAAAATGTTTATGATGATGCTTTGTAAAACTGCAGCATTATAGGTAATCAAGGTATGTATGGTAAAACAGAATTATGAATTCTTAAGTAAACAAGAAAATAACACAAAGCAAAGAAAGACCTAAAAACCAAAGCAGAACAGTAATTAGTTATAAACAGTCTTGTCTCAAAACTCTTAACTTTCTTTCTGTTTTGGAGCATATTTCACAGCAGTGTATAATATGCCTTGAAGCATAATTGGCAGAAAACATAGTACAAGGTCATGTAATGCCTGTTCTCAAATATAGTATCCTAGAACCCTGCTCTCAGCTGTGCTATAAATATAATGTTATCTCTCCCTCGAAGAGGTGATAAAACCTTGCAAGGAAGACTGCTTCAGCTCTAGTAGTGTGTGTAGCTTTGGCTGTTAGCATAATCACCCAGAGCGTGCCCACAGAGAATTCAGGTTACCAAACGCTTCCAAGAGAGTGCCCACATGTCCGACTGGACAATTCATAGGCACTACTAAAATACATAATATTGTTTGCATTCATGAGCCTGGTTGACTTCCAGGTGTTTTTTTCAGGATGGTACAAATGCTTGTTGATTGCATGTTGCTTTAGCTTGCCTATTAGTAAGTAGGAAACAGGAAATTAATATTGGTTTTGTTAATTAAACACACTGTTCTTAGCTTAGTACCCAAATAGCATCCCAGTTACATACAGCAACTCTCATTTGTTACTAAGTTTCCTGAAATAAGACTACGTGCTGCATGAGTCTTCCCTTTGTGACAATTCCTCTGTTTGTTGATATTAAAATCCTATTCCCAGGAACATAAGTATTACTCAGTTCAGAATGGCACGTAGTAAGCACAAATTCATACTGATTTTGAAAGATCTTTAACACAGCAATGGTAGCCCAAAAAAGTAATTTGTAATTTTTTTAATATGTAATTACACTGCCATAAATACAAGAGGGGTATTTATTAAACAAGGTCATTACTACCCCACTCCATGCATTTTGAATTTCAGGTGTAAAGCTTGATTACTGAAGACCCCATCTTGACTGGAAATCAATGTAGCATCTGAATAACATAAGAGCCCATATCAATAAGGCATATCTTAGAAGTGCAGAGTGTTTGTACGCTGACAGGGTGTCTGACTGGCTCTTTTTTAAGATTCTTTAGAAGTCCTATCAATCACACGTTTTGCCTGACAGTCCCTGTAAGTATGTATATTACTACTTATAGCTTTCCTAGATTTAGAATACATACCTGAAGACCCATTTTTGGCTTCATGGGTCTATATAATTCCTAAAACTGTAGGATCCTGACTAATGATTTGGAGCTGCTGATGCATTCTACAGCACAAATAATATATTGGTAATAAGGTAGTTCAGGGTAGCAGACAATTTTTGGGGGCTACTAACTCTATAAAGAGGAATCATTTCAATCACAAATAAGAATAATGCAATGAGGACACTCTAGTCAAATGTCTACAGCCCAATGAAGTGTCTCATTTACAGCCAGGCTGGACAAAATATCCTGCAGTTAGAAGCAACCCCATATTGGTAGGGAGATGAAAGCTCAAAATGCCAGACTTCTAATATTGGTTTATGTCTCTTGTTCAAACCCTAAAGGGACAAAATTAGAGCAGTTTTTAAGTATATCAGGAATGGGTTTCCCAGATATCCAACCACACATCCCCAGAAAATCATTGCACTAGGCAATGGGTGGGATAAAACCCATTTTGTGCTATTTTGTTCTACCAAGAGCTCCCAGATCACTGTCAGACACAACTCATTTTCCTTTGGTCAGTATATTCAGGTCTATGTTATTCATTTCACCACTGCCTGGGGAAGAAGAAACATTTTCATGATTACTCCGTCGTCTTGTCCTCCTGTGCAAAACCAGTGCACATAAATCATACCATATTTGTCCTCCAAATTATTTGCTGACACACACGCTGTGCAAGGTCATTAACTTTTAGTGAGGCAGCAGGAAGCATATGACCTGGATCAAGTTGAAATACATTACATTATCAAGGAATACAAAGAAATATGTGGTGCTTTGATTACTTGGGAAAAATACTAAAAAAGCTCACAAGGGAATAAAAACCTTTTGTCAGTGCAGTCAGGTATCACTGTTTTGTCAGTCCTTCTAGTACATTTACTATTCTGATGTCATAGGTACATTCTTAGTACATAGGTCATGTGAACATGACTTACAAAGCTTTATTTTTAGCCTGAATGAATACATATTTTATGAGAGGAAGAGTTTCCTTCACAAAAAGAGCTTGCAAATGATGTGAGACTTAATTTTTTCCCACAGACTCTTACACATATGTTGCAGACATCAAGAGTAACAAAAGCTTTTAATCTGGCTAGCTAGGACAGCTGCATGAGTTAAAATACAGCTCTAAATTCATTGGTATATGTCTTTGATACCAGATGTTCAACTTGCTTGCCCTGATACTGAGAACTGTGTAAATTAAAGAATAATCTGTGATTACATTATGCTCTGTCCTCTATTGCACCATAGATTGTAGCAATTCTCTCAAAAAACTGCCCAACAGTTCAGGAACTAATTATAGCTCAACGTATGCTGCATTTGCTCTGTAAACCTTCTTTTTTCTCATGCGGAAAATGGTTCGGTTAAGGCTGGCTAAATGATATTTCTATTGCCTCACAGATTCCACAAGAACCTGAGATCCTGCCTGAGGTTTCCCAGGTCGCTGCTCTATATGTATGAGCATTCTGACTCACAAGTAAAGCAGAGTCAGGTCCACAGTTATGAGAAAGCTTATATTAACTTCACACAATATACCACTCTTTCTTCTCCCTCATCCCACAAACGAAATATAAATCCCCCCAAACATGTCACAAATGAAATAGAATTTATTTCAATGCCACTTTCCAGTTTTTACTTTCCTGCTAGTTTTTTTTTTCCTTTTTTATTTTCCCCTGAAGCTCATGAAGTCCTTCTCTCCAGAAGTGGGCAAAGGTTTTTAACTGGGAGAAATGGAATAAGGGTGTCTGGCCATGCTCCGATTTTCTCCTAACATGGTCCTGGTGCCCTGAGTTCCCATCAGTGAGTTTCCCAATATTTAATGTGAGAAATCCTGAAAATGAGCCAGTCTCCAAATAGGCTTTTAACAAAGCCTAAGATACTGAGCAAATCTACTTAGAAATGAGAGGTTAGTCCTGACTTAACATGCTGGGCGGCAGTACCTTAAGCACATTGAAGCACTTGAAAATTGATCACATTGGAATCAGGGAAATTGGACTATGACCCTAGCACTGAATTTGCTGCTTGGATGTGAGATCTGCAGACATCCAAGGCAAAACTTCTTCCATTGCCTCTCAGCTCTAGCAGACTGCTGAGGGGACTAGGAGTGTCAGGGCATGTGCGTTGAGCTTCACTCACCTCTGCAAGCAGGGAAAAATTGCTTAAACTGCTACTAAAAGTTCTGCTGAACAGCAACACTTTCTGGGTGACCGGAAGGGAAAATACTCTTGAGTGCACTAACAGGCAAGAGGGAATTCAGCATGTCTGGGAGAAATACTAAGCTCTGGGATTCAGTGAGCTTCTGAGATGGCATATACTTTGGTCCTCTGTGCCTCAGATTAGGATCAGGCACGTAGTTGGATGGCCCTGTATGTATGTTTACTGTACTCCACATGACCACTCTGAAAATCCCTTCATATTATAAAATTTTGCTGGTAGATAGAAGGGAATGAATGCGACAGCTTGGGTATTTCAGCTCCAAAGTGCCAGAGATGCATCTTCTACAGATAAATAGCGCAACATTCAGAGACTTACTACTCACATGTTGCAAATATGTACTCAGACAAAAGGCCAGAGGTTGTCTCCAGGGATAGAGCATTACTAGACAGACAGGTCCTGCACTTGCCGTATTTTTATTATAGTTAGTTTGCAAAAAATGGATAAAGAACAAAGTTTCCATTCCTAAGACCTTGCAGAATCATTTTAGGTGTGAAATGACAGTGAGAGAGAATCTGATGAAGAATGGAAAGTGAGGGGTTATAGAGGTAGAATTGTGTCACTGTGCAGCACATGCATTTTCAGGCAGTTTGAGGGATTTTAAAAGATCTTTGTTGCTTCTCTAACAGTGTCCAAGAAGGAAAACTTCCAGTGAAATAACTGAGAAAGAGTCAGTGGGAGACACAAGTTTCATGTTGCACAGAGGGAAAGGGATTTTTGGCAGGAGCAGAGAAACTGCATTGATATTAGCACAATGTATCAGGAGTTTGATTTAATAAGAGGCTGGATTTGGAGAGAAGAAGAGTTATGTGAAATATTTAAGGCAAGAACAGATCATTTAATCCAAAACCAGCTATTTACACAAAATGTTGTGGTAATAGAAGTCTAAACTTGAGACATGAGTCCAACGGGTTGTTGTGTGCAGTGAAGTGTTGGAATAGGCTGCCCAGGGCAGTGGTGGAGTCCCCATCCCTGGAGGTGTTTAAGAGTCGGGTTGACATAGCGCTGAGGGATATGGTGTAGTTGGGAACTGTCAGTGTTAGGTTAATGGTTGGACTGGATGATCTTCAAGCTCTTTTCCAACCTAGATGATTCTGTGATTCTGTGAAGTTGACTGTAACTTACTGAAATGATTGCTTTAAACAAGGACAGAGTAGAGCTGGCTACAGAGAACATTCTTAAAAAAGCAGACTGAATTAATCAGGACTACATTTTTTAGCAACCCTGGCTGTCAGGCAAGTCCTTTAGAGTCTACATTGTTGAACAGACTCATACATAACAATAGGAGGATGTAAGATTTCAGTTACATATTCAGAGCAAGCTAAATCTGCTGTCACAATAATCTCTTCACTCTAAATTGACACAGCAGTCTTATTTAGTGACCTCCGTAAGTATGTCAGAGACTTTGTGCTGAAAGGATGAATCTATGTTTTATGACTTAAATCTTGGAAAATACTGTTCACTCACTGAACACTGAACCTGCCATGTTAGACAGACCTGTTTCGTTTAGCCTTTCTTCATGTCTCATAAATGACAGAGGGTTGAGAAGAGGATATAAATCCACATGTAATTCAGCACACAATGAAAAATTACACTGGGGAAAGGAAATTCTTGTACACAACAGTAATGAGAAAGAGGCAAAGACCAAAATGAAATTTAATTGGAAAGATAAAATGTTTCAAAATAACCAGTGACCTTCTAGTGATGAAAACTACAAGGTCATCATAAGTTCCTAAAAAGAAGTTGCTCAGTCAATTGGCATCACATGGTTTGCATCCCGTCAAATTTGCATCCTCTGATCCTTTTTCCCTCCTTCCTGTGATGGACAACTCTGGCAGTCAGTTCTTACAAACAGACACCTAATACTGCAAAAATTATAAGCAGTCCAGAGCACAGCGAGTGCAATGTTACATGAGCTAGGACCTGACAACATTGCATTTGATTGCCCATATTTCATACAGTACTCAAGTTGCCTAAATATAATGCAATATGAAATGATAAGGTTAAACAAATTCACAAGTGGTCAAAATAGTGAATATTTTGTATTTTTTTGAGCAGAATCATATTTTTATGCCACAATACTAAGAACAAGGGAAAACAACTAGGAAACACAATAATTCTGTAAATGCAGATCTACTTTTTTGTAATATCACATAATTTAAATTTTGAATTACTGTCAGGACTTTCTGTAAACCAAATTACCTTTCAGTGTTAAGTTTGTGAGAGTGAGCAATACCAGAGGTACCACTAACTGATTTAATTTCTTTACAAACAGGTTTGCAGGAGAAAAATGTTAAGATGGTAAGATACAGCTAATTTAATTTTGTCTCATAATCAGGTGGCTACTGCTTCCATCCTAAGTATAAAACACTGAGATGTAAATATTTTTTATAGGAGTTACAGTGAAGGAAGAGTCTAGACATTTCACTCCAGGAAGATAAACTTTGCTCTCTAGTGTGTGAAAAATACGATAGACAGCTGAGAGAATTGAATGGAGCTTGGTATGTCTTAATGATTTTTCTTTATAATCACTGTTCTCTACCTATTCTTTTCAATCAACACTGAAGCAAGAGACTTTTTTGTCTTCCTTGGCAAAGTCTGTCTTTTTTGCTTTGGCTTTGCAGGGGTGATTAGGTGTGGGGTCTTGAATCTTCCCTCTTTTTCAGATGGATTATTGAAGTTCATGGGTACAAAATGGAAATCTTTTTTATTTGGGTTTATCATTTCTCTTTATATATTCTGTAGTGTGGGAGTAAAGAGCTAGAGAACATTTAGAGCTCTGGATTGTTGTTTTCTGGAAATGTTTGTTTCATCAGAAATATGTGAGTGCTTTTCCTGTAAATTACAGGTTCTCGCTTTCTCAGACTGATTAGGGAAATAGTCTAAACCCTGGAGAACTTCTGTTTTCTGCATGAGTTATATTCTTCAGTGAGATTCTCCTAGCTGGGAATTCATATGAAGGAAATTATTATTTTATATTTATCCTGTTGCTTATAGTCTTTCCTTCAAAATTTACTGCTTTTCACTGTCGGAGACAAGATCATGTTCTTGCTGTCAACCTTTAGCTTCACCTTGCCATTCATAAGTTTTGAACATGTAAAGCCACAAAAATCCTGAAGTTTCCATTCTTGACCTATACATTTTTAAATCATCAGTCTGGACATTTGTCTTTGTTCTCTTCCAGTAAGTCATCAGCAGAGGCATGATATCTTTCCCATGATGTTGCGGAGCTAGAGAGAATACACTTGCCCTCCCAATCTTGCTTCTCCCCAGCTCCATTTCTGTGGAGCTGTGTGCCTTAATGAAGCTGGTGGCTCTTTTATTACTGGAGGAGATGATTTGATTCTTCCTCTAATGGGTACCTGGTTGAACCACTCAGTACAAGGACACATTCCATAGATTCTTGCTTCTTAATGTAGGGTATGTTCACCATAATTTCTGCATGTAAAAGACATCACACATTAACATGTCAGCACTTTCAGTTTAACATTAAATGCAATCAGTCAGCCTAAACTAAGGTGAGACCAACCTCCATAGTTAATTTTACTTCAGTGGTGGACAGCAAGTGAATCAACTCTTTCTTCTGTTTACTTCATCCTCTGTAAATGTTAATTTAAATTTTGTCAGTGGCAAATATTCTGTTTTTAATATTGACATAGTGCCCTCTTTTTGTTCTTGCTTTGCTATAAGTCTGTAGATCTCCCAAATTCGTTTGCAATTGAAAAGCTGCTAAGATATGAAGGAAATTGTTTCTTTTATTGAGGAGCTAATCGGTTTTGTCATAATAACCTTTTCTAGTGACAGCAGTAGCCTTGTTAAAAAAGGATTAGGGGAAGGAAGGAAGAAATATACAGATAAAGGAGTTTGTTGGTTTGCTGCATTACAATGTTGTTCCAGATCAGCATTATGAGCCAAATATTTAGAGTTGTATTTGAAAATTGGCATTTTTTTGAAAGTGCAAATATGGACTTGATTTTCAGGAATTCAAAAAGCATATAGTTCTTGTCACTAGCAACTATAATTGTCCAGCATTTTATAACATAGTAATTGTAACTATTATAATCATCTTATATTTATACTTCTATATTTAAATATAAGTCAGGCTAAAGGTCCATCCAAATCTGAAGACTCCACATTTCAGCTAGAAGTCCTCATAAAACAATTGACTGTTATATATTTTGGTATATGGTGGGAATCTCATTCTTATTCCATCAGAAGTACTTTAGTAACAGCTGCAAATGCAACCCCTACAGTTAATTTAGATAAGGGAATATTTATTGGGATTTAGCTTCTATGGAGAAGCTAAATCGTTTTCTCTGTATCTCAGAGAAATTGCAAGCCAATGAAATCTGGTGAATCTAACAGAATCTCACAAAAAGCACCTTGCCAAGCATATGGTGAATTGTCTTTATGTATTCTCTATTTGACTTAACTGGAATGTCTCATTCTTCTTTAATCAGTTCAAGTCAGTCAATTGTTTCCTCTTGTCCTTCTCTATTAATCCTGTGGTTTCCAATCTGTTTTCATTTAGGGAACAATAAATATTTTCCAGGGGAGCTATGGACCCTGAATTAATAATTCCAGGCCATAATAGTATAGACTTATTTTCCTTTGAGTGTAGTTGGGCTTATACTTTTTCCAATAGGAAAAATGTTGAAGAAAACTTATACCTCCCCCGCAACTGCTTCTTGTTTCTATCATGTACCACAGTTAATCATGCTTCTCAGCTTTTTTTGTATTGCAGATTTCTGAGTCAAAAAAAATGACATCATTAAAAAATAAACCTAGCAGCAGAAAAAGGGTTTTGTTTCTTTGTTTATTATTTGTTCCTTCCTTTCACCTCCTTGAATTTCATTTTGTTTCTAGGAATTACCCTCTTAGCAGCTTTCACACAATCTTCTAGAGATATGCCATAGATACCAATACCCTTATGATCATCTTGTGACTAAATTATCTTCCATAGTCTAGCTTTCTACAACTCTAGCTTGCATGTCATATCAATCAGCAGAAGGGTACTAGCAAGGGTGAAGCCTGTATTAGTAAGACTGCAGTCAGCAGGTCCAGTGATCTTCCCCCTTTATTCCACATCTGTGATACACATCTGGAGTTCTGTGTCCAGTTTTGGGCTCTCTAGTACACAAAAGACACAGGCATACAGTAGTGAGTTCAACAGAGATAGCTAAGATGGTCAGGGAGCTGGAGCACAAGATATACGAGGAGAGGCTGAGACACGTGAGTTCGTTCAGCCTGGAAAAGGTAAAGACCTTATTGCTGTTTTCAACTGATTGAGGTATAGAGAAGATGGAGCATGACTTTTTGGAGGTGTACAGTGATAGGATAGAAGGCAATGGACACAAGTGGGAACATGGGAAATTCCAGTTATGTATTAGGATTTTTTTTTTCACCTTGAGGGTAGTCAAGTACTGGAACAGTGTTCCAGACAGGTTATGGGACCTCTATCCTTGGAGTTGTTCAAGATTAGCTGGACACAACCTTGAGCAACCTGGTCTGATTTGACCTGCTTTGAGCAAGGATTTGTGCTAGATGAACTCTGGAGGTCTCTTCCAATCTAAGTTATTCTATGACTCTATTGAAAAACTATTAAAAAAATATTTCTTTAAATGAAAAGTCATCTTTGAAAACCAATTTAAAGTGTGAGACTTGTTCCACCTAAATACAGCTTCTTAAATGTGAGGGGTCTAGTCTAAGCCAGCTGCCTAAGCTCCTCCGTAGTCCCTGATGATAAAAAGGAATTTCTGTAGGTTGATTAATTGCATCCTAACTTAGGTATCTAAAACATGTGAGATCAAATATCTTTTGAAAGTGCTTGTCTCTCTTCATTACAATTCAAGAACCAACAAGGCTTTCTTAAGTTAGACTTATTTTTTAGGGCTCAGAAGGATCACACTCAACAATGAGAGGGCATTAGGACTTTTCCAGATATGGAGAGCAGTTATTTATGATTGGGTTTACAGATTTTTCAGAATATAGGAAAAGTATTTTCAATAACATGAGGCTTTTTATTTACACTGCCATAGCTTTCCTGCTGCCCTAGATGTCATGTGTCTGATGATATTTGAGATGACACAAAGACTTACAGCCTCATGGCCATAAAACACAAAAATTTAAGGGATTTTCAGAAATTATCTCAATATTACCTTCTATTTATGTAACTTCAGTGGTTCAAATGATGTGAATCACAAGATCCAAGTGATATCACCCATTGTGTTGGGTTTTTGTGTGTGTGGGGGGTTTTGATAGCAGGGGAGGGGGCTACAGAGGTGACTCCTGTAAGAAGCGTCTCAAAGCTCCCCTGGCTCCAAGTCGGACCCTCCTTTGGCCCAGGCAGAGACAATTAGCAATGGGGCTGTGCCTCTGTGATAATTTAAGAAGGGGAACATGAGAGGAGGAGGAATTATGAGGGAAATACCTATGCAAACACTGAGGTCAGCTGAAGGAAGGAGGGGGGATGGAGAAGGTGCACCAGAGTGGAAACTCATCTGCAGCCCATGGTGAGAGGGCAGGCTGTGCCCCTGCAGCACGTGGAGGTACACAGTGGAGCAGATGTCCCCCTGCAGCCCATGGAGGATCCCACACCAGAGCAGGGCTGCACCCAAAGAAGGCCATGACTCTGAGGGAAGCCTGCACTGGGGCAATTCATCACTGAGAGGACTGCAGCCTGCGGGAGGGACCCACGCTGGAGTAGTTTGGGAAGAGCTGCAGCCTGCTGGAAGGACTCTCGTCAGAGGAAGTTCGTGGAGGACTGTGTCCTGTGAGAGGGTCCACGCTGGAACCAGGGAAGAGTGTAAAGAGTGTCCCCCTGAGGAGGAATCACAGAATCATCTAGGTTGGAAAAGAGCTTGAAGATCATCCAGTCCAACCGTTAACCTAACATTGACAGTTCCCAACTACACCATATCCCTAAGTGCTATGTTGACTCTACTCTTAAACACCTCCAGGGATGGGGACTCCACCACCTCCCTGGGCAGCCAATTCCAATGCCTAACAACCTGTTCTGTAAAGAAATGTTTCCTAATATCTAGTCTAAGAAAGAAAGTAGCAGCAGAAACAATAGGTGATGAACTGACTGAGCCCCACATCCTCTTCCCCGCTGTGCTGCTGCAGGATGAGGAGGTAGAGACATCAGGAACAAAGCTGAGCCCAGGAAGAAGGGAGAGGTGGGGGGAAGGTGCTTTTAAGATGTGGTTGTAATTCTCACTGTCCTACTCTGTTTGATTGGTAAATTAAGTATTGTTGTTTGTGGTGTTTAAATTAAATTGATGCTCTTTTTCTTCCCCTAAGGAGTCTGTCTTTTGCCCTTGAACATGATGGGTGATTCATCCCTCCCTGTCCTTTTCTCGATTCCTGAGCCTTTTGTTTTATTTTCTTGTCCCCATCCTCGAGGGGGTAGGAGTAAGCAAGTAGCTGTGTGCTGCTCAGTTTCCCTCTGGGCTCAAACCACAACACCCCTATTGCCTTATAACCTTCCCATAATTTAGCGTGTGTCCACATAAAAATAACAGATCACACAACTTTTGAATACTAACATCAGAACAGCTACTTAGATATCCTTTTTAATTATTATTACCTGTCTCTCACAACTATAAAGCAATTGAGTCATATTTTTTTGCTATTCTTGAAAACACAGTCTTGAAAATAGAACGCTGAAGTGATTGGTGTGCAAAATGAAGCCATCAAGTGTATTATAAAAAACAAGATGGAAATGTCAAGACTGACATTTGGGGAAAATACTCTACATTACTTCTGTGATGTGGGTCAGAGCCCTCTCTTGCCAAAATAGGTGATTCAGGCATGCGTTATCCAAGACATCATTGGTAACTAACTTAGATTAAAAAAAAAAGAAATTCCAGTTTATTGTGAATGCTGCTAATCATTTACCTAATGAAACTATTAGTGTTCCAGAATAACTGATGTTAGCCAGCTGCTGTTCCTCAGCTAATTGCTGTGTTAATGTACAGGCGATCATGTAGCCTGTGGTGGTGTAGAGCAGGAAAGGAGCAGAGAGCTACAAAGCTTTCCAGCCAGCTGTTCTTAGCAATTGCTAACATTCTCACCCCCACTGCCAGTGGTAGGCAGAGTCCATCTGCCTGTTACCTACTAAAAGATCTTTTAAACATCTACAAACACTTTTTCTTTTTTTTTTTTGTGTTTGCAGAGTCACTTGCCAATTTATGAAAGGCTGGATGAGCACCTGTGAAATGGGAAATCAGGCCTCTGTTTACAGAACAAATGGTTGATCACAACAGGCCTTACTGGGCTCCCTTCTGCTGCCCTTTCCTCCTTGCTGTGACTGTCCGGGCTGTCAGCACCGACATTTGTATGCCTGTTCTGTCAATCAGACCAGGAACAAATCTAGGGGTTTTTTTCTAACATGTTCTTCAAGGTTTTCTTTAAAGCCTGTCCCAGGTATAGGGTGGGAATGAGCAGCGAGGAGGAGGGAGGGATATGAGGTATTTTATACCATCATCTGTATCTAACACACCATAGACTTAATCCACAGACTAAGCATGGACTGAATAGCTCTGGAAAGATTAATGTAGAAAACAGGAAAAATGAAGTTACCTGAATTGAACCAGCTCATGCTTGTCTCACTATGCAGGTAGGTTATTAACCCTAGGGGAACAGTGGGTTTTGAAACACAAGGTTAGGAGAGCCAGGACACAGGTTTGGGACTTTACCAGTTTAATTGCTAATTGGATTAGAGTTTAAAGCCTTATCTGACTCAAGCATAAAGACATGTTTTTTCCTCTGGAAAACATCACTTTCTTCTAGACTACTCAGTTTTGTGTTATGACTTTGCAGCTTAAAGAGGCAATGTTAATAAACACAGGAGCATTTCAGAAAAGTTGGAACAAGAAACAGAAAGAAAAAATATATGTCTAGTTCATATTGGTTTTTGTTCCATTATTCCGATTTGGGAATGTGGTTAAGTGCAGAATTAATTTACAAATACAAATAGTGAGTTGGTAGGTGTAGATATTTTTACTGCTACAAAGAGCAGTCAGAATACAGAATAGTTCCTTTTATATATAATTTGTCATTTAGCTTCCCTTTGAAAGTGTACAAAGGAATCTTGAGGCCTTTGAATCACTAATATCTCAGAAAGAATCTATCCAGCCTCAAAGATTGGGCTTATTTAGTACTTAAGACATTGAGCATTTAAGACACTAAGTGTTGGGCATTTGCCAATTCAGCTTTTCAGACAGCTAAAAATGTTTGATTTGACAGATAAAAATCTATTGTATATATATGTAAACTAGAGAGAGAGAGAGAGACCAAGAAAATTAGTGGATATTTATAAAAAAATTAATACTCGTACAGAGGAATTATTTTTCTTATTGGTAAAGGGAGAAATAATATCTTATAGATGCTTTCTTGTCAAAGAAACAGTGCAGGAGATTTTTTTCTTTTGGGGGACAGTTGGAAACATGGGTGTTAAGGGACAGACCAAACAATTGATGAGCTCTCCAAGTGTTTGGGTCCTTTTGCATCTTTACAGATAAATAGTGTCCCTAGCATTTCCTGTAATTGATTAGGGTATTGTAATTTTGGGGAAGATGGAAGATCCATATTAAAATATTGGCTTTACTGAGCCATGTCTATGTGGTGCCACCTGTTTTTACTCTGTTACAGTTTTCATTACTCACTGGCTATTTTTCACTTGATGCATCTGCATAAGTTCCATTAACATTAATGAAAATTCCATGTTCATGTCAGATGGAGTCTAAATCTTGAAGACTGGAAATAATAGCTTTAATATTTCCTGCAAAGATGTCTGGGGAGAAGACAGGTTTAGTTCTAATAGCTACTTCTTCCTTCCCTGCTCATTGTGTCCATGTATTTACCTCTTAATATAAATTGTTGTTTTCAAAGCTACTGTACATTTACTCAGAGGATAAATGCATTACATTTAACCAGCAGTAGAATTTAGACAGATTCTAAAATATGAAACAATTTCTAGGGTGTTTTAGGAAGTATTAGAACTGCAATTTAGATTAGAAATATCCAGAATAATTCTATAAGCACATACAGACAGATTTCTCAGAACGAATTACAAGGCTTAACCTATGCGGCATGCCAGGACAAGTCTAGGTCTTGTGATGAAATTGTGAGTCTTCTGGCTTCTCATTTACTCATACCTGTAGCTGTTCCCGACCTCATAGTCCTTTGGACACAGAAGATTAAGTACTATTAAGGATCTGCATTGCATTTATTTATCATTTACCTATCTATTCTTATTTATCATTTTAAGCTTAGCTATAAATGCAGGAAATAATTTTACTCTACTGTAGAAAGTGTATGTTGACAAAATATTTCACATCCAGAGGTGGCAAAAATATATTTTTACATTCACTCTGGGTAGGAACCAGGCTGTCAAAATCCCATCTAATTTGAGACATAGACACCTAAATCAAAGCATTTCTCCTAGACAGCAACCTAGACTTACAACTCTCAAATACTGCCTAGTCCAGTAGGTACTTACCTACTTAGCTTGAAAGTCTTCTCCAAAGTGCTTGCTTTAGGAGGATGAGCACTTATCTCCAGGCTGTATTTCCATCATAATCCAGGTTTAGGCAGACAGACATCTGCAGTCCGTGCAGCTTCTGGAAGATGTACTACATGTGTTTTTGCACTAAATATTAGTGGGTAAAGCACTCAATAGCACCTTAAACTTTCCCCAGTCTACGGTTTCCGCTCACTCTCCCACCTCTGAGAAAATGCCCTCACTACAGCACTGTGGGACGTTGGAGTGGGAATGCTTCCTAAAGCTCCTCATGGACCTGAGCCTGGGATCCAGGGATGTGAGTCACAGGGCCAAAGGGATAACAGGTACAGGGAGTATAATTCTAGCCTGGGTCTAGGCATTCCTGAGAGGCTAATACTGTGAGTCTGGACTTAGTTCCCAAAGGCATTTTTTTTTTCTGTAATCCACAATTAATTTCTCCATTCAGTGTCAGATTTGAATCAGGATAGATGCTGCACTAGAATCTGATGGTGAAAAACACCTGCAAGATCAGTCTTCCAGTCTGAAGGGTTTGAACAACAAAATCTGATTCTACTGAAATGCCACATCAGGCATCTAAAATTCTTCATCTAGCTCAGGCTTCATTTTTAATCAGGCCTGTGATTGTGATAGTTCTTCAAAGAAGAACTGAAATTTTTTGTTCCCTGCTTTTATCGGTCAAGGTTTACCTTTAGTGTTGCTGTGATGCTTTTGCAATAGTTGAAATGCCACCACTGTGTGAGCTGTAGCACGTCACAAATCTGTGTTATTCAGAGTTTGTATGTTCCATTTAGTGGTGTGGTTAAAGACAGTTTCCTCTCATAGTTCATCTCCCCTTTTACTGTGTGATTAAACTCTAATTTCTGCCAGTGCTGCAATTAGTACCGTGAAAATAATATTAGGGTAGCATTTGTAGAAACAAGACTAAAATAACCTCCACTGCAAGATTTGTTTCTTTTTGCTTATGTTTTCCCATTTTATTTTTTTTCCCCTTTCTTTTCTTTCCTGAACTGTAGATATTTGCATTAGTTAGAAACCACTCTCCCTACCCAACTCATAGCTCCTGATACTACTTGCCTTTTGTGGCAAATTCTCTAGTATTTTCTCTGTTCTTTCATATTTTGTTAATCCTGCTTTCACTTCCACAAGAACAAAAGCAACCAACCAAACAAAAAGAAAAAAACCAAAAACAATTAACCAACCAACCAGAGCAAAGCACAAGATAATTATGATCGCTTTTTTTTTTGTAAGGGGAGAAAGAATATTTTTGAGTAATGTAAAAAAATCAAGAAAACCCAGAAGCATCAGAAATAGCCAACAGTAGCACTCTTCTCTGAGAATATGGATGCGAAGGTTTGGAAACCCTTAGGCTAACAAGGATCTAAAATGAAAGACTCCCTTTTCTCTGAGTGCACTGACAATTAGGCTGCTATAAGTGCCATGAATGCATTTTAAAAAGAAAGCAGCAATAACTAGATTTGTGAGGGACCTAAACCAATTAGGGATCCCAGAAGACCCTAGTTTTTGTTTAATGATTGTTATTAGATAGGAGTTCAGAATGCAGAAACTTAGTTCTGAGTGTCCTGATTTGGATCCTTAAAGTTAAGAGAGGGGCACCCAGCAAACTTTGGAGCTTCAGGATTAGGGAGGCACTAAGCAATGGCAGTTCTGGCTTTTGGATCCAGAAGTTCAGTTAAAGAATTTGATCCAGAGTGCTGCAGCCCTTTGGTCTCTGTTCCCTAGTGTCTTCTCTTGGCTCTCCTGTACCTGAAACCTTCTTAGACAGTACTCTGAAGACAGGAATCCAAAGTACTGCAATCTACGACTATGCTCATGCTGAGTTATTAATACCTGTCCTCTGCTCACTCCACAGGCATAGCACATTAATCCTGAATTGGAAGACTTTCAGCTTTCTGTAAGACTGCTGCAAAGCAGTTTAAAGAAATCAGACCTGTTCAGAAGCTGCGATCTGATCCATTTTGGGGAAGCCATTCCAGCTAGCCACAGGGTAGCTATTTTCTTCCACCATTCAAGCAAGAAGAAACAATTAAATAAAAAAACCCTTCTACAAACCTCAACAACTGGTAGTGCTGGGGAGGGAAATTAAGTAGCTGTAGCAGCAATTTAAAGAAAAGCAGCTCAGCAAAGATTAAAAGAGAATTAAAAGCAGCACGTCTTACCCACTGCCCAATTTTACGTCAAAGATTTGTGTGGTACTTGCTGCTGAGATTTGTAGGTTTGAAGGCTAAACTCTGGAAGAAAAATACTCATCAAGTTGACTGAAGGTATTATTTCACACCTCTGGAGTTAAAGACATGCCCAGCCCCAAACCCTGCAGCCACAAGTGTCTGACAGCGCTGAGGATGTTTCAACGCACCTTTCTCTCCCTGAAATGAGCTGCAGATGTTGCCAGGGATTGTCCTGTGCTACATTCTTCAGCTGGATACTAGAACAAAAAAGATAGATTAGCTTTCATCTGCATGGTTCACTGCAGACTGTTTCATCCTCTTTAATGTTTACCAATAAATAGGATTTACAAAGCACCTCTGTTTTGGCCTCTACTGATATCTGATGAAGTTTTAACACTGGTATAAACGCAATGCAAAATCACGCTAATACCAGTCTTAAAACCTCCACAAACTTCAGTGGGAAAACATCCAGGCCAAATAGGGCTGTCACTGGAAAACAAGACCCTGTAGACAAAACCCCCACTCCCCCCAGTATAAAGATAAATAATATAAATACTTATATAAATGATATATTGTGAGCTTGAGGTCATATTTCAGGAGAAGAATCCAGCTCATAACCAGAGATGCAGGAGTATGTAACATAGAAGTTTCTTATAAATTTATTGAAACTATTTGTTAAAATAAATTTTCTTTATAAACCTTTGACAAAGTAAACTGAAGGCCTCTCAATATTTCAGTTCAGGGTGTCTTACTTCTGAGCTATTGCTTCTGCTATAAAATCCACATAGATATGTTACACCCAATTTTGATTTGACTAGTCACAAGATGGGCACCCTCTTCTGGGTTCTGGGGTGGATCAATATGGTGTTTCATTTGGATGCTCTTTTTCTTCTGTATCAAATTTACTATTTACGATTGCCTTGCTTTTTGCTGAATGGAACTGGATTTTGTTGTTGGATTTCCTAATCTCACTGACCTTTTGAAATCAATATGATTCTATAGAAAAGATCAGAAACTATGGCTCTTCTTTTTGGGCTGCTGTTCATTTGTCATCTTCTTTTCAAAGTGTTACATTGTCTTCAAATTATGTGATGCTAATGAACCGAAAAAAACAGTTAGGATATAAATAGTATTTAGGCTAAGTGTGAGGACGGGACAGAGGTCACCAGGGCAGCCCCCTGAGAACAGGGATGGTCTGAGGCTGGGCTGGGACATTGACCTGCAGTTTGGGGCCTGGATCAGTGGAGCCCTGGGCAGCCCTGGGCAGGACTGTCTTGCAGCAGAGCCATCGCCCCAAGCACAGGGGCTTCCCTGGGCCAGGGTCTGCCCTGGCCACAGCCTCCCCATGCTACTGGGAGCAGCCTCACAGTCCCCACGGACTGTGTGTGCTCAGGGCCTGGCACCAAACCTGGTGGGAATTGGGTTTTCTCAGTTGTTTTTTTTTTTTTTCTACCCCACAGCCATTATTTTTCCTCTCATAAGCCAAAGAGGCTACTTGAAGATTTCCTGAATCAGTTCATAGATTTCAAGCATTTCAGCCTAAGTTCTGTGGTATTTCATTTTAGAGATAATGGAAATCTGTGTTCCTGAGATCAGGTGATGTGAATTTGACCTTCATCTGCAGACAGTTTAGTTTGCCTCCTCATTTTTTCTCATGTTTGTCCTTCTGTTGGCCACAATCAATAAACAAAGCCTCAGGCTAAAACAAACTAAGTTGCCAGCAATGTAAAAGAGAAGATGACAAGAATGTAGAAAAACACCTTTCTAATTGTGTTGCTGTGTGGATTCTTTTGTTTAATCTAATGTGGAATTAATTCTTTAAGTTTATTGAGGTTATTGAAAACTGATTCCCAGTAATTTAAATTGCCTATTATTAATCTTTTTTGAACTAATAAACCAATTTCAATCCAGTACTTTCCCATATGAAGAAAACCTCAAAAGTTTAATTTCAAAAAATATTGGTGAATATTTCTTATATTCTCCATTGGACTTAATTTCAATTTTTATTTCAGAATGTAGCTCAAAAGGTACCATAAGAGCCTTCTAACTTTTCTCTCATGTTCTCAATGAGAACTGGCTCCAAATCAATCCCCAAAGAAGTCTTGAATCTCTTGTTTAGTAGCACAGATTGATGGCTCAGTAAAATCCAGACATCTGTAAAATAATTACATTTCTATTCTGGACTAAAGGATTAATTGGGTTAATTGCTTAAAGGCCAAGTGCAAGGTCCTGCACCTGGGTAGAGGCAATCCCAAGCACAAATAGAGGCTGGACGATGAGTGGATTGAGAGCAGCCCTGAGGAGAAGGACTTGCAGGTATTAGTGGATGGAAAACTGACTGTGAACCAGCAATGTGTGCTCACAGCCCAGAAAGCCAACCGTGTCCTGGGCTGCATCAAGAAAAGTGTGGCCAGCACTCAGATAAAACCACTTAGGGATTTAACAACACATAAACCAAAAATGAAATATTGATGGTTTATACAAGCTCTAATTGCTTAGCTTGCCCCTACACATTTTTGGAGTTGGCACTGACAGTGTATAGACAAATGTTTCCTAAATTTCTGTAATATCTGATCATCAAGTGAAATGTGTCCATATATAGTCACTGCCTCTTCTGAATGAGCAGTTGTCATTAAAAACCCTGGAAGGTATAAGCAAGAAAATAATATGATCTCTCAAAAATTAATGAATTTGGATTCTGATACCTAATATTTGACTGTAAAATTGTTACATCAGGAGACTACAAAAATCTACCGCCAACAAAACCTGAATCATGTGTCAGATGTTCTTATTCCACACCATGGTAAGTAACCCTTTGAGGTCCATCGTTATTGCTTCTCAGGGAGCCCCAACATTGAAATGTCTAGAAACTCAAGTGCAATTAAACTAGCTCCTCATAGCATGGCATGGTTTGCTGCCAACAGAACTGGTTAAAAAATGAGGAATTTTCCACTCTCTTTAGACAAAATATGGAAGAATTCAAGAAAATTGGGCTATGATGGTGGTCTATTAACATTTGACATCACCAGCCATGTGGATAAACTTTAAGGTGTTGGCTGAAAATGGCACTGTGACATCCTCTCTGCACTGACACTGCTCCTCTGCAGGCAGTGAGGGACCTGTGCTAACCTCTTTGAATGGGAGAAAAAACTGCTGGAAGGATATTTGATTATTTGAAGGCTGAGGTTTAAACTTTCAAAGACTTGTGCTCTGGGGAGTGTAGAAAAATGGAATTTATGATGGATGGGAACAATTTTATGGTAGCAAGTAGAAAGCAGGAGTGTTGTTTTGGAGGAGGTAAGGAGGCAATAATTGTCTGTGTTTTCAAATGCTGCCCAATGCATCTGCATCAGGGTATGTAGGGTTTATTTAAAAAACATGAAAAATTTTATTCTGCTAAGTCCAGCACATGTCTTGAGTTGATTTACTTTCTTCAGCAAGATGTGCAGCTGAGCCTGGGCCACTCTCAGGGAAATCATGCAGTGCTCAGAGATGCCAGAGTAGCAGTATCTCTCCTAAATCTTATGTTCAGTTTGGGAAACAAATATAAAAAGAGTTTCAAATCTACTCTATCTTGAACCGTCTAGGCACTGTCAGTGCCGGAACTGGAAGTGTCAGATGTGGCTCTCTCCATAGGCACTATTATGTATCTCCAAGGCTTTCAGACATCTGGCTAAATAAGAAGATGAATCACTGTCATCCATTTAAAAGGTGAAGAACAAAGAGCATGTCAAGGATGGTGTGAGAACCTCTCTGACAGTTACCTTTGAGCTGATACTATTATAGGCTCTATAAAGAATTGCTTGCCTACAGGCAAGGTCACTTACTTTAATTTTTATCAATTGCCACCAGTTTCTTGGATCTCATGAACTATTCAATCAAAGGCAAGCAATAAGCTTTGCTAAATCAGTCTTGCAACCTTTAATGATAATATCCACAGCTTTTATGGGATCAACTCAGTTTTCATTAAAGATTATTGAAATTGATGCAGAGCAAACTCAGGAGAATGTGAATCAATAAGTAAGGTCTTTAAAGGACAAAGTGTTACGGGAAAACTAAAAGAGCCAATGGATCACTGGATCTATATCTGGTCATGCTCTGTGCCAGGAAAGATGGTTTATTGTTCTTGGATTGCATCGGTGAGATTTCCATGGGCTCAGCTTTTCCAATCAAGAAACTTCAGGAAATTGCTAAACCACTGTATTTTCTCTTCAGGTTATTTTGATCCCCTTTTCCTGTGTTTCCGTCATTGTCTATGTGATTGCTGCTTATATAGACATGTCTGAGCTAGCCTTAAATTTACTAGTGTAATGTCAGCAACATATAGCTCACTGTAGGCTGCAACACCTAGCCCGATGTATTTGAGATGGCCTTCTACTTGACCTCCAGATACCATTCTTGAAGGACTCTGGGCTCTCACATGTTCCGTGTAATACCAGTCTGCTCTGTAAGGCTGTCCCAGGAAACTGTGGTGTCTCAAACAGCACAGCACTTGTGTTTAGGTAACTGAATTGATCTCAGATTGTCAAGGTAGCTGTTGTTGAGGAACAAATTAGAAACTCAGCCTTTTTCCTGTAAATTGGTCTGGCCATGGAAGCTTCTGTGCCCATCTGGAGCTTTCAGTAAAATACTAAGAATTGGCAGCATATGCACTAGGAAGGAGTGCTAATTTATGGTTAAAATAGTGCTGTATCACCTGCCACAGCAGCAACCATTGGGGGTCAAAAAGCAGCCATTTAATGGTTACCTAGTTTTTGTTTGAGCTCAGTTGTTACATTTCTCACACCTAATAAAAGAGAAACTTCTGAATTACAGTTTTAGAAAGCTAACAGATAAAATAAAACACTGGTTCCTGCATCCTATCTCACAATTTATATAACATAGATATAATATTCAGTCAAGTTTGAACTTTTCTTTTAAAATTTTTTTTAAGACATAGCATTCAGCTAGAAATAAATTCTACAGTTTAGTTTAGGTCTGGAAATTTATGGTGGGTTTTTTTCCACTGTGAAAAATAATCTGTCAGTTTCCACATGATCTTTTACTCAATTTCAAAACCTGAAGCCACCTCACAGTCTTGTCATTTTTCCTAAGAAGAATAAAGACATGTCTCATCACTTATCTTCATAGTTGGCATAATTAAGACCTACAGTTATTATGTCAGCCTACATCGGCTTATGAAACAGTAATAGCTGTCTGCTATGAACAATCTTATTGAAAAGTAACTTTCTAAAAAAGCAGTTACAATTAAATTCTGTAAATTACTGAGGTCATTTAGAGACCACTAAAACAATTGGATTAAACTATAACTCTTCATCTGACAGTAAAAAATGTAGCATTTTTTTCATGGGAAATAATTGCTTTTTTTCTCACTTATGATTTTTATACTGTGTTATATTGAAACAATTTCAATGAGAGAGAACACCATAATTTTATAAAACTTCCTGAGAAGAGTCCAAAACCCAAATCTTTATTTCATGTAGCCTTTCAGAAGATTCTTACTGGTATTTGAAGATGTCTGATAAAATTACATGAGAAAGATATGCACATTTCATGATCTCAAGGGCTTTACAAAAAATAGTGTTTTGCAATTTCCCATATGATCTCTTTATATGAAAACCTCGATGTAATTTCCTATTTATTTAGGAAGAACCTTGATTGCTAAGAAATGGATTTTGAGTGCTGGCGCACTATAAATCAGTGAGTGACTGTGACAGAACAGGAGTCAGAAGTTTCATCTCTCATTTCCCAGCTTCCCCCTTCTCCTATACAGTCTCTGCCATGTGCCATTTTGCACATACGCTTGGTAACAACAGCAACATGAAACTGTGAGCTGAGAGGCTCAGTGACTTGCACCCTGAGCATATCTAAGAGGGTCACACGAGGACACAAATGCAACCTCCTTGAGAGTCTGACTGCCAAAATTCTTAACCTTACTTTAGCCTGTGAGGATATGCTGAGTAGCCTTGTGGTAACAATGGCTCCTATTTTTCAGGCTGAATTTCATTTGTACTGCCATCACAGTCTTATTGTTGCAGAACTATAAGCCCTTTTGCTTTACTAAAGCAGGACTGAAGAAAGCACTCAGATAACAAGCCTCCCATGTAATTATTGCCAGGCATCTGGAAATGGAAAAGGTGGATTGTGGATTCTTCCCTTCATTTAGAGATTAGCTTAATCTGCTTTAACATTTGTGAGCAGTTGCTAACATTGAAGGGTTTTTACTAAGGAACTTAAATGTGATTAATAGATGATAAAGCTAGCTTTAAAATAAAAATTGAGCAATCAGATAATGTCAGCTATTGCCCTCATTTGCTAGCTATGTAGTAATGCTGATGCTTTAAGTGACAGTCTTGCTCTAGTCATTGCTCATCATCATATGACAGACATTTTCTGTATTTATACAAAGTTAGCAGTAGTTCTGTTTAGATATTTACTTTCTTGTGAAGATACCAGTAAAGCTAAGCCATGTAACATGATCTTGTTATTTGGCCCAGTATTATCTAGCTATATAAAGAAAAACAGGCTTCCTACTGACTCTAGCCCTAAAAGGCTCTTAAGCACCAACTTTAGTGGAACTATTACATGATGTTTTGCTACTAGGAACTTCAGCAGGGATGAAAAATGAGAGTGGCTATGTTTGGAGTAGTGCTTCTATTTACTTTTTAAGTAACTGCTGACATTATGGCTGAGAGCAAAGGTGGTCTAGAGATGATGAATGGTGCAAAACCTAGCTTTCTCCTCTACCACAGATTTACCTTAAAAAAGTCATTTTAGCTTAAGGAGCAATTTGGCAGCCTGCAGCTGACAAAAGGGGCAGTCCTATTACTTTCCCCTCTCTTGGTCATGCTTCCCTAGCTTGGCACTGGCACTTACCAGATCCTGTGATGAGCTGATTCAGCTCCTTAAACTGGCAGAAAATAATTAAGCTGTTTTTGCATGTTAGTTCTTTGCTGAATTAGTGAGCTGAATCGGATCATCCAGATGGTGACCAGAGTGGTTTCAAGGGAGGGGCTGGGATGTGAAATCAGGAGAGCTAAACTGGAAAGGGAGGAGAAAGAAGGGGAAGGGGAGGCAGGCTTTAGTTTTTGGTAATAGCTGTTAGATCTGCTCAACCTTCTTGTGAAACTTCAAACTCAGCACAGTGTCTCTGAGACCATTCCATTTCTGTAATATGTGAAGAACAAGACTTCCATTCATCATCCATTTTAATGGAGCTCCTGTTTGCCTAGGAAGTTTAGGCACTAAGAAGGTACATGCTTTAGGTACATGCTATACAAGGCAAAATATGACCCTACCTAATGTGGCTAAAATATAAAAAAGAAGTACAGGAAAGAAATTCCAAGGAGGAAGTTGTTTTTTTTTTTTCTCCTGGAATGGAGCCAAAGAATTCATTCATGTCTGGCAAATTCTACTAAGAAGCATACCTTTACAGGAGTATGAATGAAGGCAGAAAAACTTCAAGATGGAAGCTGAGATAGCTTAATATGCTTAAATGCTAGGTAAGAAAATTCATGGAGGGAAGAGAAGGACAGTGGCTGTGAGGGAGTGCTGGAGTCCTTTCTGCAGGCACTGACATAGCTGAGAGCTATTCAACTCCTGTAATGAAAGTGAGAGAGGAGCTGCCCTGAAGGTAGCGTGAACAAGGGAGTTAAAGTTAGGGTGGCTTACAGAAAGCTACAGGGACAGCCTCAAAAGAAAAACCTGAGGCTGATCCTGAGTTATTTTATATACAGGACAAAAGCCAAGCTCTAGCAAGTGAGTATATGAGCAGACATAAGGCACAAAAGCCTAAGGCATGTGTCTCTTTAGTGGGAGACAGAATTGGGACGGAGCATGTTTAGGCTTTTTTTTCTTTTCTCAGTGGTATATTATTCTTGACTTTAAAATCTGTCTCCATCTTCAACTAATGAACTAAACTGCACTTGATTGTAAAGAGTTTCAAGGAGGGGATATAGAGTATTGCAAATTTTATCCATCTATTTTTTATTCCTGTGAATTCAGTGGGCTTTCTACTATTTGTAAGTACTAGCTGAATGAGGATTTTTAGGATCAGGTCTAATAGCTGTATAGTATCAATTCTGCTGTATCAGCTTGTTGAAAAAATATGGGCTTTTCACCACTTATTTTGTAAATTCATTATTTACATTTAAAGCAAGAGTAAATATTATAGAATACATAGAGGCCAGAGTGACAGTTCTGAAAGTCCCCTGAGCTTATTGAAAGAAAATAGTCCTTGTTGTATTCTGCAGCTCTCACTAAGTAAGATAGCTAATGTATTCTGCAAAATGTTCTGTGTGCAAACAGCACCTAAATCTCTGCTCAGAGAATAACAGATATGTAAGGCCATATTTTCAATCAAATATCTAATTTCCATATACAGTATGGCAAACCAAGAGGGTATGAGAAAAAGAAAAGAGAATATCCTAGATCTCTGGAATTTAAATGGAAGGAATTTTAACCAAATAAGTCACTTAAGTGCCAAAGGATTTTACCTGTAATGGGAAAATGAGTTAGGTGTGACTGTTCACTCAGCTCCTGCTCAGATTTTGGCTAGCACACAGCTCATACTAAGGCCTGATGTATACTGGGAGCAGTGCCAATAGGTCAGAGCATGGACAACATATAGGCAGGACACAATGGCCAGAAAGGGCCACTATCACCTGCAGCTTTCTGTCTGCTGCAAGACCAATCTTCCAAGCTGGAAGGTACAAATATGTTAGCTTACCCAAAAAGTTTTTGAAGCAGATCAAACAGCAGCCGGGCTGCTGAGGCTTTTGTGCTTGCTGGTGTGCTGCAGGGGATGACTGCACTGTGACGGAGGATTAAGGATGAGCACTCTCACCACTGGCCAGATAACTTGCTCATAGGTGCACAAGTTGCAAGTTATGAGCTTCAAGTTATGAATTAGAGAACTTGTGAGTTAGAAACTTCATCAATTAAGGAATGAATTAGTGAATTCACTTGTTAGACTAGTCTGTACAAAGGCGATTGAGCCCTTGTTTTTCATGTCTGTTTGTTTTCTTTCTTAATAAACTCTTAAAATAAAGTTTAATTTACAGAGTACATTGTCCTGTAAATTTACAGGATCCAAATGGACTGTGACAGTTAGGTTCCAGGAGAGCTGTTTTCAAATACCACCACAAAAAGTGACTTTCATCACTTGGGAAATGGAAACTGAGTGTCAAGCTCTGCTCAACAATTTCATGTAATAAATGCAGAACTCTCCTTTTAGAGCATGTTCTTTCTCCCTAATCATGTTTAAAATCAGTTCTCAACTAAAGTTATCCCCTTTCTGCTGCCTCTCACTTGTTTCCAATTTTTCGGAGCTGGTTCGCATGGCCAGTCCCTGGGACAAGAGGTTGAAGCCTTCCCCAGCCCAGTTGTGCACCCAACTGCACACACAGCTGCAGAAGAGACCTCAGTGATTCAGGTGTGTGTGTTTAAAGGAGATTTTAACAGATTCTGATGGTGCTATGAGGAAATTACTGCAATCTTAAGTAATGTGAAATTTCTTTTCTTCAGTAAAATGGCTAAGTTTAGCACCAAGCAAAAAGGAGTATTGAAAACGCTGCCATAATGGCAGTGAAATTTATTTTGCATTGACAGAAAAATCATAAACCATTGTTAGAAATGTTACTTGCTGATTAAACTTCAGCACCTCCAAGAAAACACTTGAAAAACTCAGCTTTCAATATGTCAAAAATAAATTATCGTAAATAATAGTTAACAATAAATATACATGATGATAAAATGGATAATTTGAAACTATTTATGTATGAAAGGTAAACAAATAAAGAAGCAATTACATCTACCAGGATTTGCTCTCAGATTTCAGAACATCTGGGATTGCTCAGTGCTTTTTCATATAATATAAACGATATTTATAGAGAAAGAGATTATGACAGTGTCAGAAAATGTGAATCTCCAGGTGGGCTCAAGCTTTCTTTGGCTTCTCAGATAGCAGTAGGCGTAGCATTGGTGCTAACAATTTCAGCTAAAAATCTTAGTCCTTTGAAGTGACCACAAGCTGGTTTTGCAATGCTGTTTTGTTTACAATCTACTTGCATGGTCTGAGAGCAAACATATGAAAATAATCTTTAAGTTTTCATTCCTGTGTAAGCTGATCCATCCTTGGTGCAAGGCCCTTCTTAACTACAGTCTATACAATAATTGTATCAAGTTGTATAGTTACTACACAACCACTGTAGAAAAGGTATAAAAATCAATTTAATAAGGCACAGACACTCATGCAAAAGTCATTACTAGGTAACTAACATAATCTTAGGGTCCAAGAAAACCCTATGGTACTTTCAGTATTTTATAGTTTTCTACTAATAGACTTCTCTTTATTCATAAAATACACTTCAGTTTTAGAAAAGCCCAAATAAAGAAATAACATTCTAAAAGTGTAGTCTGCATTTCTGTAATTATTAAGACAACTTTATTTTGCTCAGTCAAAATCAGCACATAACACCATGGTTTTCTGAAGTGCCATGATGGAGGTCAATAACCCAATAGATGTTTAATCTGCATGATGTGATTTTTCTTTGCTTTTTACTGAAGCAACACAAAATTCAAACCTTGGTATCCTGAGGAGGGAATAAAGTCACTGCAGATTACCTTTTTATGTTCTTATTTCTGTCTTGTGGCAGAGACACTGTGAAGTCTTGAATTCAAACAGGCTTAAGTCACTGTCTAAATTATGATGGCTTATCTCTAGCTTCTGACAACCAGCAATGCCTAGACCAGGACTTGTGGCAGGATCCTTGTAAATCAGCACAACAAATTGCAGGGCAGGAAGACATGAGGAAAAGATTCCCCCTAGCTGAATCTGATATAGATAGAGTATATAGGAAAAAAAATTACAAAATCAATATATATTGCATATTTCTCTCTGTGAAAATATATGAAGATGTAGATCCTGCTATAAGTTATTATGTTGCTACATAGCACTGGCCTTCATACTATCAGATTAACTAGGTTGTGGGGTTAAAATAGTGTGTTTGGTTTTTTGTTCTCAAATATGTTTCCTTTTAGAAGCTTAACTTTGTTGTAAAACTACTTGCAATTGCTGTTTTTCCAGAGTGTTTTTTTCCCAGTACGAGGCTGAGATTGGAGACACACAAGCATTTTAATTGTCTGAGATTACTATTAAATGGGCATGCAGTGTGTGCTCCAAATAATCACTTTTCCCTCCTATTTGTTGTATTGCTATGCCAGTCGCTGTCTACCTCAGAGGACTTCCCCAGTGGACAGTTCAGCTTGCCCTGCCTGTTGTTGGTGTTGATCCTGGGCAGTGTCCACAAGACCTCCATGACTAGCTGGGGTGGAACAACATAAGGCCACCTCTCCTCAGCTTCCCCCCTCTCCCTGCTCCAAGGGATCCAAGAAAGGCTTAAGAGCATTTGCACTCCCACCTGTACTCTCACAAACTCTCTGCTGCTTAAAAGATAACAGTATGAAGGTAGTGCCCAACCCTCTGGAGTACTGGGCTACTCACCTTGCATCCCACAAAGCACTAGATTCCTGCAGGAGGCCAATACAACCCATCTAAGTGGCTCTTGGAGGGCACAAGCACTTTTGCCCAAAAAAGTAATTCATAAGGGAGATTGAAATCAGAGAGCATGGGACAATGTAAGAGCTGTTTTCTTAGAGAGAGCAGCCTTGATCCTTGCAGTATTTTTGATGATGCTTCCATAAACTTCTCTAGCAGTTTCCCAGAGCAGATTGGGATATTTCATACAATTCTGTAAATAGTTGGTGGAGGCAAGAAGGCATTGAGTTTTCTGGAAATACTAGATACAGTATCAATTTAGGAGGTAGTAGGAAAGAAAATCACTATATAATAATGTGGTGAACAGAACTTTAAGTTCCATTTTACTCTGTTGGCTAAGAGAGTACCTGAATCCAGCAGCACTTGTTCAGCTAAGCCTGACACTGCAGAGCAGCCAGAGATTGGCCTCAAGAGAATCCACATTAAGTATCTGTTTAAGTGGACTAAGACAGAAGCTGTATTCTATGAGAGTAAAACACAGTAACATCCTGGTTACATATATTGGCCAAGCTACTCTTTAATATATTAACTGTTAATCTTTTGCTTCTGGTGACTATTCTCTGTGCCAGCTGCTGCAATTCAAAACATAATTGCTAGTGAAGTGGTGAAAAAAGATTAGAGAATGCCCAGGTGCAAGCTGTTCACGGCTGGGAGGCTGTTTTTCAAGCCAATTTCAGACTGGATGATGCTTGTAGACAGCTCTGAAGCAAGAGTGAAATGGTGTAACCAAAGGAGGGGGTAAACAGCACCAATAAAAGCTGAAGGGGGCCAATATTATAGGACTTTTGTAAGCTATAGGAGGTCAATGAGAGAATTTATCCATCTTTTTTTACTCTGTGCCTAGTAACAGCAATGTCTGGGAAACTACAACATTGAACCCAGTATCAGATTTTTTTCTGATCTTTGGAAACCAAAAACATATGCTGCAAGAAGTAATTGGGTGAGAATTAATCATCCACCACTTCAATAAGTAGGAAAATTCAGCTCCTACTTGACATCTCTGCATATGAAATGGGTTATAATTGCAGTGACTTATATTTCTAGCACTGTTGTGCTGGATCCATGCTTTTTGAAGAGTTACTTCAAGGACTCCTAGGGATAACAAGTAAACTGCATTTGGACAATATACAGGTACCCATGGTGGATGTTGAGATGAAGGTGGTCTTAATATTCCTAAAACCTTATTTGTGGCCTCAATTTATTTCCTAGACTATTTCTTGAGATGGTCTGGAATAAAAATATAGGAAAACCTGATCATCACACAGTCATACTTTTAATGAAAAATCACTGCTGACTGAACAAGCAGGTGTGTTTGAAGTTAAGAGTTTCCAGGGATGACTGTTGTTGAAGCTGACTTGAAGAGTAAGTTTGAAGATGAATGTGTTTAATCATGAAAGTCATGGTTCATTATACAGTGTACAATGCTTCTGTCAGCACCTGACTGGAAGCAAAATGGGACAGTTTTAGATTTAAAGGGGTCACTGCTAACATGCTGATTTGTGCCTCCCAGCAAAAGGGAAAAAAGGAAAATTAAACTAATATTTTGATACTAAATGAGCTAGTTTTCCTCACTTGCAAGTACTAAAAATTTGCTTAACAAATATTTTTATTAAAGTAAAATGGAGAAGTCTGAAGAGGTGGACAAATTAGGTATATCTGATCTCATAGCTTGTGCTGCTGGTTGTTGCTGGTGTCGCCTCGCTGCTCCACACTGCTTCTTCCTCCTCCGTCTCCTAACTGTCCTAGTTCATCACAGCTGTGCTGCTAACAGGCATACTCCTTAGCACCACCTATGAAACACAGCTCTCCACTGCGAGAATTTTGAATTCCTTCTTTGATTTCTCTTCAGAAAGGTCTCCTTACTTTGACCTGCAGTGACTGTCGCTGATGCTGTTGTCTGGTGTTGTTGCCCTAATGCAACGCCCAGCAAGGGAGCATTACACTGAGCTCTTATGCTGCTGTAACTGGGGTTGCTCTGCAGTCCAGCTGAGTTGCCTTTGTAACAAGCACAGCATGTGCAAAATTCATGGGCTTTAGGCCTGTCCATCAATTTCTCTTCCCTTTGATCCATCAGATAGCAACAGAGTTCACCTCCTCTTGAGGGCTCCTCTGCCATCTGGGTTCACTGTTGGGGAGGGAGATGTGGGGTCTTTGCCATTCTTTAGGTCCCAGACATCAGGCTTCTGTATATATGGGTCCTAGGGGAACTGGACTGACAGACTTTTGGCCTGCTGCAATTTCCCTCTCTCATAAATCTTCCCCCCTATAACTAAGCAGATGATAGTCAGGTCCACCAATGGTGACAAACAAGTGTCAACCAACACATGCCTGTACTGAAAACCAGATGTAGCTACAAAGATGTTCCTGTACCTGGCAAAAGGAGAAGATCAAAGTCTTCCATTAACAATGTGCTTTATTTTCCTTGGAAATGTTCCCCTGTTGGTTTCTGTATTTTAGAAAGTCTTAAGATAGCCATAATGGCCTGGAACTTTATTGGTCACAGGGGTAGAGCAGAGGATGTTTATGGACCAAGAGAAAGCACCCAGGATATAAGGGACAAAGTCAGCAAAAAAAGGAGCATTTGATGCTTAGAGAATTTTTTTATATAAAGTTTCTAAGATTGTCAGTAATTTTTGAAAATCAGTAGCAAATTATTTCATGTTTTTCTATGAATTATGTGAGTACATTAAAGGAAAAACAGCCTCTTACACAGAAAGTATTCACACTCCATTTATCTGTAACCTCCAGGAAAATGAGTCCCTTGTAACTGTTTATAAATACCTCCAAGAGACATGCTGCAAGGTGAGAGTAAGGTGAAGAGAAACATAAAACCAGATAAGAATAAGCTGGTAATGACTAAATTTTGGCTAAAAATCCAAAGGCTTTTCCTAAACATGGCCACTGGAGTAGTTCTGGAGCAGTGAGGAGAGGAATAAAAAATGAACCTACTTTTAGGTGAAATTCAATAATAAATTTATGATGGGGATTATATGACATGGTGCATTCAGTAGCCTAAGTGTAACAATGCAGGAGGTCTTCTTCAAGCCTACTTCAAATGATTTGAAGTAAAGGTACTATCTGAAAATTGTTTTTTGACCAACTCCATAGTGTGCCATAATCATTTTCATTGGTGGTATAATTTTTATGTAATTTGAGTAGCACCTGTATCAAGTTATTTGTACAGCATTTGATTAAAAAAATATTTTAAAGAAAAGATGTTCCAAATTAGCTATAAATATTTCAGTTTTTGCAAAGATAGGATACCTTTTTGATCCTTAGGTTGTTTTGAGGGAGGGAAAAAGAAAGAAGAAGCATTCATTATAGCAGTCCTTGTTCTTGCATCACTAGAAGTGTTTAGTACTGAATATTACCAAGAATGGAGCAAAGACTTGTGTGTGCATATGCTCTGAAGTCATCAGCTATACACACATACATGGAAAAGTTGTGAAGTGGGCTTGCATATTTAGGTGTATAAGGTTTGTCTCAGGGCAGAATGGTGTGGTTCAAACTCTGCTGTTGTGGAACAAAATCAAACTTGAATGCTGAATAGGACTGTAGTTGATTTTATTTTTCCATATTCAACTAAGTTGTTCATTGAATCGTCCATAAAACATATGCAATAGATGCAAAGCAGTGCTTTCTGCAGATGTCTGAAGCTCTAAGATGCTGCTCTGACATAGGAAGCAGAGAGTAATTTTTCTGAAGAACTGACTTCTGAAAAGCCCCAGAGAATGACCAGAGGCATTTTAATCTTTCAAATGGACACTAACCCTAAGGAAGTTGTTAGCATGTCATGTATCTCAGCTAGAAACTGTCCACGTCTGGACAAGCAAAACCTAAATTCCTGCAGTGAAGATGAAAGGCAAAAAAAGCTGTTGGGCTAAGTGTTGCATAATGTGTGTTTATCACGGCCTCATTTCTTACTAAGAAACTATTAGAAAATACTGTAGCTGCACAACTTTGTGATTATCAAGGTAATTGGGAAAGCTTCTTGTTCTATGCAGTTTGGTCCCAGAAGCAAACAGAAAATGCATAAACTGCGAGAAAGTAACAGGAATCATCTTATGAGGAGGTTATAAGGGAATTGCCTCACTTTATGAAGCTGAGAATTGAAGGATGCAGATACCTTAGACCTATCTGGAAGCCTGGACAGCCATCATCTTTCCAAAGAATGCCTCAAACATTCATCGACACAGAAAACCTCAAGGACAAGCTGTGGCCTTTATGATTATTCTAAGGAATGTCACCCAAGGAAGTGGGAGTGTATCAAAGGATGAACCCCCACTCCCTTGCGGTAGTATTGTCAAACTCCTTAGATAAGCCTCAAAGGGGGGAAACTGGACTGAGTGAAACCTAATGTCTCTCATCAGGCACAAGGACCACCAACCACTGGCTCCATGGTGTAAGCCTGGTACTTTGTGGCTCTATAAACCTGACACCATGCAGGCCTTGCTAATGACTTTGCCACTTCACCACTGAAGAGGTGATAAGGCCTGATAAGAGGTAAACATTTCTGCCCCAGAAGCTGGATGATTGTTCAGAAAGCATGAAGTCAGTGAAAAATCTGGGAACTGAGGAAAAAATAAAGGGGGGGTGGGGGGTGGGGGTGGGGCGAGCATGACCACTGACTCAACTGGAAAAAGGAGTTGGTGCACCCCATTCTCCCTCAATACATGTGCACAACCGATGCTTCACCTTCTCATCTCATGGAATACCTGTCTCTCTTTGTCTAGTATGCTAATCAGCTGATGAAATGAACTTAAAAGGCGACAGAAAACTTTGCTCTGTGTGTACCCACCACCCAACATTACTGGACCTGAGACAAAGCTGGATCCTGGGGTGGTGACTGGATTTCTTTGACTCTCTTTTTCTTTCCTTTCCTTTTTTTTCTTTCTTATAGATTTATAAGAGACCATATTGCTTATTATCATTTTCCAAGTTTAAGTTGTTTCTACTGCAAGTAACATTTTAACCAGTCGTTTGGTGTCATTTCACCTTAATTTAACCCGAGGGGATCACAGAACCTTTACAACTCCCTGCGCTCCCAATCCGGGTCATGACGTGCTTTCAACAGAAGGTTTTTATAATTGTTTTTTTGTGGGGTTTTTTTTGTTGTGGTTTTTTTTTTTTTTTTTAATTCTGACTGTGTAAGTGACGTTAAAATATTTAAATGCATGTATTGTTTTAATAGCACTGGGGTGTCCTCATTTCTATGCTGGCTGCTGAAAAGTTTATGCTATGATTAAAGGATGGTGATGTATGCCATATTGGGAAAATGTTTGGACCACTTCATACAGGCACTATGGCTGATATTTTGCACAGTAGTAAAACTGCTAATACTGAGCAAACTGCTAATTTAAGAAGACCCTCATGGCAATCAAAAAACAGACAAGCAGACAAAAAATATTTAAAAACCAGACAAACCTTGTTGGAGCATAAAGCTTCCTCACAAGAAAAAAAAGAAAACAAAAGAGGAAGAGCTATAATCAAAGTAAATTAAATATAAATTCTTAATTTCAGAGAAAAATATGGTATTGCTTCTCTAAGTGTTTGTATTTTGATTCTACTCCTTGTATAACTTGTTATAGTGGGACTAACTGAACCAGAAATAGTCCGCTAAGATGAACTAAGAGACCACTGTCTGAAGTAAGGAGGTGTTTAACTACTGTTCCATAAGGTATTGATTCAGTGAAATGTTAAACGGAATCATGTTCATGTCTATCTAGAGTGGTGGATACCATCAGGGCCTAGAACATTACCTTCACAACACTCAGTTTTTAAAAACTACTCATTGATTTTGCGGGTTCATTTTGGATTAAACTCTATAAAAATGTAAAATATTCTGTAAATAACAGAGGAAGAAGGAAAGGAACTGTTATTGCTGATGGTGAATTGCTTTATTAACACTAATATAGTTAACTTAGTTCTTCATCATGTGCCTTAGACTGAGTAAAATATCCAGAGGGGTTTAAAATTTGATTTTTAATCTGTCACTATATTCTGTAATAAATACGAGAAACATATTTTAATGAGACTTCACTGTGGATTGTCTTGTGGCAAATTATTGCCTCCTCTACTCGCTGCACAAATGGGCAACGTGATGCCCCAACATAAAGATGTTTTTTGCAAACAGATGGCTGTTTGGGGACCAGGGCTTGCATACTAAATGAGGGATGCAGGGGAATGACACAGCATCTCCTACATCCTCAGGGGATCAAAATTGGGAGTTTCATGTACAGTCATGGGAGAGTGGTAAGCACCTTTGAGGAGGTTAATCAGAACACCGTTGTTAAATGGTTAAACAGTTTAACTCTGTTACTGACACACAATCATTGGTAGGTGAAGTTCAACTCTTATAACTGTACCAGCTCTAAAGAAATGTAAACAGGATGATACCTGTGCTTTATTTCACAGGGTGTGCAACCCTGTCTTGCTAAAGCTTTTAAGCAGTTCTGTCTGTACTTTGTGGAATCAACAGCCTGGAAATTTTTTGCAACATACTACCTTGAGATATGTTCAGGATAAATTATTTTAGATGGAAATGAGTCATGTTCCTGCAGTGAAATGCCTGTCTAAAATTGCTCAATAAGAAATAACAGGGAGTCAGTTTTATGGTGATGAAAACAACACCCTGAGAGAAAGACTGATGAGGGTAAAAGCTCTGCTTGCTTTGACATTCATGAAATGTGGAGAAGATTTACTCATACGTCACTCTGAGTCTTCAACCAGTGGGTTGCAGCATGAAAACAAGAAGTCTGAGGGTAACTACACTTCTGATGGTGGATTTTTAACAATTATTTTTAACAGCTCTCAGCTATCAGAACAGCATTGTGGTTAAATAATTAGATTTGTTTTGGATACCAACAGGAGAGGCAGAAGTGCAGACTCACACTAGGAAATAGAATTAACCCTTCAGAGTCATTAGCATTTGCCAAGAAAATTAGGACACCCCCACCCCTCCCTTCAGACTGAAGCTGATGAAGTATGGAGAGGGCTCTGACACTGTAGATATGAAAGACAATCAAAATAGAAGAAAAATGACCCAAGGTAAAAAAGTAGCATGTGTTTGCCCTGCGTAGCTGCAGAACTAGTTTAGTATTTTTTGGGTAGGGAGGCAGATTGGAAAGGAGAGAAGATAATATCAGCAATGGATTATATTATTTGTCTGGGCTTTGCAAATGACAGCAGTGTGCTCAGTGTGGACTGGGGGATTGAAGCAGTGCCCTTATTTCAAAAGAATAGGCCTAGAGGCAAAAGGTTATGCTGCAGCAAAAGACAAACTAGCAGCCTGAAAGCACACACAACATTTGTGAACTTTGAGTTAGATAAAGAAAGGTGAACAGGCAAAAGTTGTGCCAGAAACAGTGATATTAGCACTACAAAGAAGATAAACAGCTAAAAGCTGGGCTGCATAGCATTGATCTTACAATGGAGGATGTGATTATACAGGTAAATACCAGCTGGGAAAGAATCTGTTCTGTAACAATGCTGGGAAAAAAGTTAGGTTAGATAAAGGTGAAGCTCTTAGTTTCATCTAAAGTGCAGCCACTGACAGGGCATTAAAGTGACTGAGGAAGATACTGGGGACAATCCAGTAGACAGGACACAAACCTGTACAGACTAAAGCTGAAAAGCTCAATGAGTCAAAGTAAAATCGCTATGAATGCTACTGATGCACTAGAGCAATACAAGCCATTGAGGATGGGATTCAGGCTGCAATTAAAATACCTCAATTAAGAAATCTGTAAATGTTTGCTTATGAAGAAGAGGTCTAAGCTCCTATTAGAGTCAACAGAGATTTGAAGTTTAAGTTGGTTACTCATATATAAAGTATATATGAGAGCTAGTCCTCTCCAGTGAGGCATGGATTACTTACAGGTCATGTTTCATAGCTGCAAACCCCATGTGAATATCTCCACTACCCAAAGGAGATATACATTGGGCAGGATATGTTTGCTTCATCATGAACGTTTAATGCCATTGTAGGTGCAATGGCTTATTTTGCTGAGCCTCCAGCAGCTGTGCCAGCAAGGTATGGATTTCTAGTGAGTTCTGCATCACTTTGCCCATACTTTGTGGAGGTTTTTTGGTATCGCTAGAGCACCTCAGATGGCACTAGGTACCCATGGTTAGGAAAACAAATTCTGCCTCTAGCACCTGGTCATGGTATTGTAGAAAGACCTTTGGATAAAATGTGGGTTCTGATTTCCCTAGTTACCTCACAGGAAAAATCCAGGCACTTAGCATGACATAATAATATATTTTATCTCTGCATGTCAGCCGATACGGGTGTTCTGTTTAAAAGTTACAGGATAGAGACTTTTAATACTTTTCTCTAACATCTTAAAAAGAATAGTAAAAGCCAAGTGCAGAGTGTAAAAACTCTGGGAAGAAAGTCTGTGTTTTAGTCTCGCCTGAGATAAACAACTGTGCTAAAGAAGTGGTCAAGTGTCTTTAATATCTCAGGAGTTGGATGGCTGGAGCAAAACAGGCTGGGGAGAAAACTTGTAGGAATGACACCCCACCCCTAAAAGTAAATAAAAAAAAAGTCTACATTACTATTCACCCTTCCTAGTATAGCCTTATCAGAAAACATGCCAGCTGGAAAGAGCCATATCTGTAAAGGAACATGCTAGACATGTCACTCATCTCTCTCCATCTCATGTTGTCTCTGCGTTTCTCTTTACCCTAATCCCTGAATATGCACATGGTGTCTGTCGGAGGGAGGCAGGAGGGAGGCAGTGCAGAGGAGAAAAGCGGTGCCTGCAAAAGTGCCCCCAGTGTGGGGTTTGCCTTGGCTGCTCCTGAGCCCCTTCTGGCAGCCTGGCACAGCATGTACGTTGGGTGGCACGGAGGGAATGGGTGTATCTCTTGCCTACGTCGCGGCTCTATCCTCCTCAGCAAAGGGAATGGGCTGACGCTGCCACATGCATTGTACAAAATCCTGTTAACGCCAGCTGGAGGATTTCTTCTGCACCATGAATGTGCTCTTGCTGGAGTCACAGCAGTACCTTAAATGCTACTCTCCTGATGAAAGCAGTTTCATCAGGATGATTAAGTAATGAGGCAAGTGAAGCTTAGCATGTTTAAAAAAAGTTTAATGTGTGGTAAAAGTGATTTGCATTGCTTATGTAGTATACCTGCAGTTTATTTCAATGAAAAATCCAGGTGTTACAAATTATCAGCTTAGAGTATTTTGCACAGTAAAGGAATGACATTCATTCTTAATTAAATTAAATCCTTTTAATAAACAGCTGATATTGGTTTGTCAGACTACAGATACAACTTTAATTATAATTTACAAACTATTTGCCATTCTGTTTTAATGTAGCAACTATGAAATAATATCAATAAAAGTACTATAAAAGAGGTGGTCTGTGAAAAAAATAACAAACAACCCAAAATAAAAAGTTACTGTCTAGATACAGAAAAAGTGCTCTAACACAGACATACACCTCACTGGTGCAGGTGACTAGGCAGGCGGCAAAGCACTGGGAATAGAGATGTGACAAGAGAATCTTGGAGCTTAATTCCACAGTATAAAATGTTATAAATATTTACAATCCAGGAAGCTTCAGTTTCAACCGAGCTACCTGGGCCTCTTTGCATTCTTGCCTGTGTTGGTTTAATAAAGATTCTTTTCACCTCAAAGTCAGGTCTCAGTGATGCAAGTTCACAACTGAACAAATCATCTGTGTTTTTATTCCCAGAGGTGAAATTACCCAGGCTTTTGTGTTACAAGAACTGTACTTGTCAACAAATTTAATTCAAGTGGTTTAATGCAGGAAGAATGACTTTTACAATATTTTTTTTTGTGTTTTCACCTCTGTAAGACAACTGTAGTTCAGTTCTAAATTTTTTTTTCCTGCTCTCAAAATGCCAGTCAGACCTTTGCCAGTAGGAACTGGCATAGTGAGCAAGCCCAGCTGTACGTTTGGCCTTTCTAGTCCATTATTGTATTTTGAATTACTTGGACCATAGGGGATATATTTTTAACTTCTGTGTATTTCCTGCTAATTTTCTGGGTTTTTTTAAGGTGCCACTTGTTATCTGTCTAACATGACTAAAAGTTGGTGTGCTGTGGCAGTGATGCTGGAGCCTACCTTTCCATTTAACTTCTGCAGAGGAGAGGAAAATGGATGCAGACAATTTTAAATGTTACAAAAGAATTTAAATTTCTCTTCTGATATAGGCTCATCATGACTCATGAGAATAATCTTATTTTCTTGGTCTGAAAGTTCAAAGGTTTATTATATTTACTAATAGAACTAGTCTGTCTGTGTTTTCACTCTGGTGAAATGTTCTTGTCCCAAGAATGCCGCAGCCTTGCCTCTACTCTGGCTCTTACTACACCAAAGAAACTTAAGTACCTTTTTTTGTCCCTTTGAAAGAGCACAGATGTTTTACATGGAATATGGGAAGTCTAGGCATAAGGACAAAAGCTGTTAACAGAGGGAAAAAACCCAACCGTCTGTTGTAAAATCTCCATGTTACATCATATACCAGTGTTATCTGCTATCTGGAGATATGATGCACCATAGATTAAAATTCTGAAGAGATCTGAAACCCGTTATTTAGTTCTGGGAATAAATCACTGTCAAGAATTTCCACACTCTTTTCTGGTAGATGTAGGGTATGGATATCCAGTTCTGGTATATGTTACTTAATCTCATCTTTGAAATTAGACTTTGGTTCAGCTTCACACTGGTATCATCACTATGATTTACATTTCAACCTCAGTGGACCTCCACTTATCTCCTCAAGTGAGGAACGTCTAGGAGAATAAAAAAGTTGTAGCCCTCTAATAACACTGCCCAGACTGGGGTATGCATAAGGGCATATTATGCATCTAAACATTTTTCGTGATAGCTATTGTCTTGTTTCACTACTCAGAACATCTTAGAAAAACAGTTGAAAGAAATGTAATGAGTTTGACTTGCCTGGTCCCTTGCTCCATATCAGAATCAGTTATTCCAGCTAAATTTCCCAGGCAGTATTGAAAGCCACATTACTAGCAAGGTTTTCCTGCTATCCAACACAAACTTTTCCAACTTGTCTAACATGAAACTTTCAATCCTGTTACTACTGGAATCATTGGGCATAGACATGAAAATTAATTGTTTCCTTCCTTTTTCATAAACCAGTTATTCTTTTCTTCTCTAAAATATCCCTAGTATCCAGTGGCTTTCCTTAAAAAACAATTTTCCAAACTAGGCACAGTATTAGAGCAAAGGCTTTACCAGTGGGGTGCAGAGAGTAAGGACTGCTTCCTATGTCTTGCAGGCCATATTCTATTACATACTCTCTTTTTAACATTAAGATGTTCCTAACTGTTTTCAGCTTGTGATCTCCCATGATTTCTTGAGTTTCTAACAAAATATTTCTAATGAACTGTTTCCCTAGGCATTTGTAAATTTCAGTATCCTTACATAAATAACTCGTACATATCCGTGTTGAATGTTGCCCTTGTTTTCTAGAACCCTCCATAGTATCTCATATTTCATTGCAGTTCTGTCCCTAAGGCAGTCTTTTTTTCTTAGCCTCTTTGTTATCTTCAAATTTAATAGCATGTACTTTCTGTTCAGTCACCCAGGTGGTAAACGTGGTTATTAAATAGTACTGGATCCAGGACATATCCCTACTCAATAGTACATCATTCCATATTGATAATCTACAACAGATAACTACTATCTGAATGAAGTTTTCTGACTAATGTTATGTCCAACCCATGGTAGTTTTATCATGTTTTAGAAAAGGGAAGCCTAATCCTTGTTTTGCTTATGAAATTACATGTGATATTTGACAAGCACATTAAGAGCTTGTGTTAAAACAATTATTTCTGCCTGTTATACAGTCATGGGAAAAGTCGTGCTGGATTCAGAGTACTTGTTCATAACAAGTTTGTGTTTGTACGTCTTCACTTAAGTGCTTATTTAATTATTTTTAGCAGAATTTTTATGATAAACTAAGTGGATTAGTTTATAAAACCTTTACTCTTCCTTTTTAAGGAGAGGCGTCGTGTTTGTCATCTTTCCCTATCCTCCACAACTTCTCAAATACAGCAGCCACTTCTCTGAGGCTGCTTTAGCTAGTTCTAAGGCTGACATTTATCAAGAATGCTCCTCCTCTACTTCATTTGGTCTAAGCTGTAGTTATAGACTGAAAAATGAATGTGTGAGCACTTGCATTTTATTGTATCCTGCCTGTATATAGTTTTTGTCAGGACACAGAGCAGGTACAGCTATAATGATGACTGGTGGTGTAGAAAAATGGGTTCTGCATTCACACAGTTACTTTTTTGCCATGTGCCATGGGTTGAAACCTGCACTAGAAAGTACTGATGTCGGAGTGAATGCCTCCTTCCCTATTCCCTTCCTCAAGAGAAGAGAGAAGAAGAGGAGAAGAGGAGAAGAAGAGAAGAGAAGAGAAGAGAAGAGAAGAGAAGAGAAGAGAAGAGAAGAGAAGAGAAGAGAAGAGAAGAGAAGAGAAGAGAAGAGAAGAGAAGAGAAGAGAAGAGAAGAGAAGAGAAGAGAAGAGAAGAGAAGAAAAGAAAAGAAAAGAAAAGAAAAGAAAAGAAAAGAAAAGAAAAGAAAAGAAAAGAAAAGAAAAGAAAAGAAAAGAAAAGAAAAGAAAAGAAAAGAAAAGGAGGCAAAACAAAACCAGGAGCATGTTACATTTTGCACTGCAAAGACAATATTGCTTTCCAAGTGCCAGCTGGATTCTCTTCTGAATTGGGAAGTAATTGCCTGAAACACCCTAATCTAACTGTGAATTTCTTATTGAGATTGTAAGAAGGTAATTAGAAAGTAGTTTGATTTTATTTATTTAATTTGCTACATTTGGTATTCCCTGTTCCAATAAGATTATGTCCAATTAAAATGCAATTACTTCTAGACTTCCTCAGACAAATAACTGCACAAGGGAGCCCTTTTTGCACTCAGGGAAACCCTTTCTTGTCCCCATTCACCCTTTCCTATCAGAGTGTCGTGCAGTTTCTGGGTTTTTTTTGGTTGGGGTTTTGTCATGGAGATAAATCAGCGAGTGACATCAGCTGGTGAAAGTAAATGTGAGAGTCATCAAAGGGGTCTTTGAACATTTAGAGGATTTTCTGCAGTAATAACTAGACTTTCCTTTCCCTCTTGGCATCTGTCTTCAGCCTCCTTTCTGTTCAATTTCTTGATGTCAGCATCCTTCCACAGCCTTCCAGGCTTCCTTTTTATGTAGTCTCCAGCATAGAAAGCTTTCATTCTTGTGGCTTTGAGGCACGACCACAAAAACAAGATCATTAATATTAAGTGAAAAACTGTGGCAATTCAAATTGAGTCAGTCAAGGTGAAGAGCTAAGCTATAAAGATCTGTGAATTTCATGGAAAGAATGGTAGTTCTTTTTCTTTCACCAGGTTGTGTATCCTCTTCTGGAAGTCCTTCTGCTAAAACACTAGAAGTTTGTGGTGGCTCTGTAAAACTTGTGGTGACCAGATTTCATTGTTAGTTTGGGGCAATAGATTCATATTGCAAACAATAATTTGACAGACTTCTTTCTTGTCTTCCATGTTTTCCATTGTCAACATTCTCACAATTATAAAGTGATCCTTAGGGTGAGGAATGTTTTCTCCAGAAACAACAGGAGTTTGGAGGGAGCTCATGAACTCATATGCAGATTTGGGCTAGCTCTGGCAAAAGTGAGGAAAAAAAATGGAGAGGAATTGCTTGTATACTGGAACAAGGAGTGGCATTTTCACAAGCCAGCTGCAGTCAGTTGACCTTCAGGATGATACTCTAGTAGGTTTGAAGAACAAGAGGAAGTATAGCAGCTGCTCCAAAGCAAATGTTCAAATATATGAAACAATATGTTCACCAAATACCAGCACTCTCTGTCTTTTCCTTCCACTCCACTGGGCTTATGTATAGCAAGCATGAGATTCTCTGGCAATAAAAATTATTTTTGACCTTAGGAGATGTGTTATCAAAGGCCTAGAATAGCCAATACAGTCTGCCCTTCCTCTAGAAAACACGTAAGTAAGGCTGACTTGGAATGCCAACCATCAGCGTATATCTAAGTGAAAAGCTGGCTGTCCTGTGGATGTTCTCTTTTTCATTTCCTTCCAAGAAATATTAAAAATGTAACTCTATGAGTTCACTGAGTTTCATATTTTTGGATGTGAGAAGTCTTGACAAAGGGAAAGACAGACACCCTGATGAGAGCAGTCTTCATTTGGGTGTGCAAAGAAAACCTGTATTTGTGGTGGTTGAATATGAGCATGTATGGTGGACCTTACCGGCATTCGGAAAGTTAAGTCTTGGGAAAGCTTAGGAGATTTGTATTCTGTTTCCCATGCTCTTGCAAAAGTTTGGGTGAAGCTTTCAGTGTATCTGTAACCAGCTCATGAAGCACAATATAAACTATATTTCAGTTCACTTTGGCATATCTCCATTTATTAAAAGAAACATCAAAGCAGCATTTATGAGCTTTAAATGCTTTCACTTCCTAATGAGATGGAGAGTGCCCCTCAGAAGATGTAGTTTCATTTAAAGTAAAGCCAAAAATATTTTGATGAGACACATTAAACATTGTTTCTTTGCTTTTAGAAGAAAGTTTTACTTTGAGGAAAATAAAATTTCTTGTTGCATGGGAATAAAATGAAGTGCTTGAAAAGTTGTGGGCCTAAAGAAATAGTTTCACTAATTCTGGAGGACAAAGTTGAAGACATGTCCTTTTGTTGGACTCCATTCTCTTCCTTTTCATTATTATAGATAATGAACCCAAAGAGATACAAATCCCAGGGTACATTTCATTTTCCTAAACATCTGTGACAAGTGCAATATGAGATGATGTCTTATTTAGCTTCCCATTGCCATTCATAGATCAGGCATTGACTATTATCAAATATGTCATATTCATGAAGATGTCTCAGACACGTCAGTGCATTGCAAATAACTGCTTGAGTTTAGGCAACAGAATTGAGTCTGCAGTGACCCAGTTAGTACTTCTGTTTCTCTACAGGAAACACTTTGACTGCAATAGGCTAGAATTGTATTTCTTCTGTCATGTTTATAAAGACTGGTGACTCACCTTCATGCCAAGATTTGATTTAGAAAATTAGATCTCTCCTACTTGTCAAATTCCATCTGAGTTCCTCTGCTGCAGTAAAAATCACATTTATTAATCCTTCTATTAGTGATTTGGATGTTATAGAGCAACATTTCATCCCAATTCCTAATACCCTCATCTTCAAAATACCTGTTTTTCCTATATCTGATATCCCAGGCCTTTTTCTCATTAACAACATCATCTAACTTTCTCATCAGGAAATTTCAAGGACATAATTTTTAAGCCAAGGTGAAATATTTAAAATTATTCTGAAGGCCATTCCTAACGTGACTGAATCAGTAACAATCCAGTTGCTGTCTCTCAGTCTTTTATCTCTTCTTTAGTTCTTACAGTAAACCTCATTTTTTCCAACTGACATCTTGAAGAACCTCTGGTGAGGATTGCTGCTGACTGTCTTTTGGAACAGACCAGGTCGAATAAATCTCCCTTGTCCACATACATGCTGACTTCTCCAAAGAAGTCTGACAGGAAAATGAGACCATACCACTCCTTACAAAATCTGAGTTCCCTCTTCCACAGGTTACTCTATTTATCCATGCCCACTAATTCTATTCTTTATTTGATAGGTCCCTGGCTGACCACTCAAGTCTTAAAATGTGGTGGATTATCAGCCACTTTCTAGACATACGATATCAAAATTGTTTTAAGCTAACAGCTGAACACCATAGTTAAATAATTCAGGTATTTCATCTTAGCATTCCTCTAGGTCTCTTGGACATGTAACATCTAGCACTGCTCATTTGTCTAAATTCTCCATAAGATCAGTCAACACCTTCATATAAAATAGTTTTCTGTAGGAAGGAAAAAGACATGTGAGATATTGTTCACATAGCATATCATGGTTTAAAAGGTTAAAAGTCAGAGAAAAATGGGCTCAGTAGAGTTCTCAGAGAGTATTGGGACCTGAATAAATGATGTGGAGAAAAGGGTGTAAAATGAACAAGTCTATTGGTGATACTCATTGAATCAGAGAAAGAAGGGTGAGGGCCAGCTATGAAAAACAGTGGAATGAATAACTAGGAGATACTGTGGCAGATGAAATTCAGTGCAGACAAAGGCAAAAATTGTCTTAACTTCACAATACAATGTCAGATGCCAAGCTAAATCTTGCAACTCAGGAGCAACACTTTAGCTTTAAAGTATATACTGCCGGGAAAACATAATTTCAAAGCTCAAAAATGGTCCAAAAATCAAATATGACATTAGGAGTTATTTAAATCAGAATAAAAATTTTATGCCATTGTTTAATGATATGGTGTACCTACAACCTGAGAACTATTTGAGTCCTGGTCCTTTCCATTTCAGGAAGTATATAGCAGAATGGAACTGAAAAGGTGAGAGTGATGTTCTAGAGGCAGGAATGACTTCTGTACATGGATTGATTACACAGACTAAGGTTCTGAACTTGGAAATAGAGACTACAAAAGAAATACAAAGTCATGAATGGAGCAGAGAAGATCACTAACTCTTCTAATACAAGAACTAGAGAGCACCAAGTGAAATGATCAGGAAGCAAGTTCTAAACAAGTGAACAAAAGTAATTCTTCATCCAGTATAGAGCTAAGCTTTGGCACAGATTGCCCTGTAATATTGTGCATGATAACATTTTATATTAGATTATCAAGTCACTCACAAAAATATGGGTAAGATTCCATTTGGGGCTACTATAAATACATTATTTCCTGCTTAAGTACAACATATCAGAAAGTTCCTGATAGCTCATTATCAAGAATATTTAATTCTACAACAAGCTTCTTTTGTTCTTACTCTCTTCCCTTGTGTTCCACTACTGACAACTACTGGAGACCAAATAGTGGGCCAAAGGAATGCAGAGTCTCATTGTCTATATATCTCCATCTATGATGTCATGTATTCATGACATTTTTCTGATCAATTTTGTTTATTGGATTTCTACAGCTTAATTATGATTTTGCCATGTGGTGGGTTAACCCTGGCTGGATGCCAGGTGCCCAGCAAAGCCGCTCTATCACTCCCCTCCTCATCTGGACAGGGAAGAGAAAATATAACGAAAGGCTCATGGGTCAAGATAAGGACAAGGAGATCACTCAGTAATAACCGTCATGGGCAAAACAGACTTGACTCGGGGAATTGAACTTAATTTATTACAAATCAAATTAGACTAGGGTAATGAGAAATAAAATCAAATCTTAAAAACACCTTCCCCCTACCCCTCCCTCTTCCCGGCTTCAACTTCACTCCTGATTTCTCTACCTCCTCCCCCTGTGCGGCTCAGGGGGGATGGGAAATAGGGGTTGAGATCAGTTCATTACACATTGTCTCTGCTGCTCCTTCCTCCTCAGGGGCAGGATTCCTCACACTCTTACCCAGCTCCAGCGTGGGATCCCTCCTACAGAAGACAGTTCTTCATGAACTGCTCCAGTGTGGGTCCTTTCCAAAGGGTGTAGTCCTTCATGAAGAGACTGCTCCAGCATGGGTCTCCCATGGGGTCACAAGTCCTGCCAGCAAACCTGCTCCAGTGTGGGCTTCCCAAGGGGTCACAGTCTCCTTTGGGCATCCACCTGCTCCAGCGTGGGGTCCTCCATGGGCTGCAGGTGGGTCTCTGCTCCACCATGGACCTCCATGGGTGCAGGGCACAGCTGCCTCACCATGGGCTGCACCACGGGCTGCAGAGGAATCTCTGCTCTGGCACCTGGAGCACCTCCTCCCCCTCCTCCTTCACTGACTTTGGTGTCTGCAGAGTTTTTTCTCTCACACATTCTCACTCTTCTCTACCACTGCAGTTGCACAGGTTTTTTTCTCCTTCTTAAATATGTTATGCCAGAGGCGCTACCGCTGTCGCTGATGGTCTCGGCCTTGGCCAGTGGTGGGTCCATCTTGGAGCCGACTGGCATTGGATCTATCAGACATGAGGGAAGCTTCTAGAAGCTTCTTACAGAAGCCACCCCTGTAGCCCCACCACCACCAAAATCTTGTCATGCAAACCCAATACATCCCAAAATGACATTTCTTTTGGCATTTATTCTTCTTTCTGATTAGATTTGTCTTCTTTCTATACAGGACAGTTCACTATGTTTATACTTATCTTGGTGTTCTTTTTCTTTTTCTGAATTTTGTTTCCAAATAAATAAACATGCTGCTTAGGCTATTTTAACAAGTTTATGTGATTACATGCTGTCCTGCATGTTCTAGTGCTGAGGGATATGGTGTAGTTGGGAACTGTCAGTGCTAGGTTAACGGTTGGACTAGATGATCTTCAAGGTCCTTTCCAACCTAGATGATTCTGTGATTCTGCACAACATCCTTGTCTCTAAATTAGAGAGACATGGATTTGATGGACGGACCACTCTGTGGATAAGGAATTGGCTGGATGGTCACACTCAAAGTGTTCTAGTCAATGGCTCAATGTCCAAGTGCAGAGAAGTGAGAGTGGTGTTCCTCAGGGGTCAGTACTGGGACTGGTGTTGTTTAACATCTTTGTTGGAGACATGGACAGTGGGATTGAGTGCACCCTCAGCAAGTTTGCCAATGACACCGAGCTGTGTGGTGCGGTTGACATGCTGGAGGGAAGGGATGTGCCATCCAGAGGGACCTTGAGAGGCTTCCAGATGTGGACAGGTGCAAACCTCATGAAGTTCAACAAGTCCAAGTGCAAGGTCCTGCACATGGGTCAGGGCAATCCCAAGCACAAATACAGGCTGGGCTGTGAGTGGATTGAGTGCAGCCCTGCGGAGAAGGACTTGGGGGTATTAGTGGATGGAAAACTGACTGTGAGCCAGCAATGTGAGCTCATAGCCCAGAAAGCCAACTGTGTCCTGGGCTGCATCAAGAGAAGTGTGGCCAGCAGGTTGAGGGAGGTGATTCTCACCCTCTCTGCTCTTGTGACACTCCACCTGCAGTGCTGTGTCCAGCTCTGGGCCCCCACCAACATAAGAAGGACATGGACCTACTCGAGTGGCTTCAGAGGAGGGCCATGAGGATGGTCAGGGGGCTGCAGCACCTCCCATATGAGGACAGGCTGAGAGAGTTGGGGTTGTTCAGCCTGGAGAAGAGAAGGCTCCAGGGAGACCTTATTGCAGCCTTCCAGTATTTGAAGGGGACTTACAGAAAAGATGGCAAGAGACTTTTCACGAGGGCCTGTAGTGATAGGATGAGGGGTAATGGCTTTAAACTGAAAGAGGGTAGATTTACATTAGCTATAAGGAAGAAATTCTTTCCTGTGAGGGTGGTGAGACACTGGAACAGGTTGCCCAGAGAGGTTGTGGCTGCCCCCTCCCTGGCAGTGTTCAAGGCCAGGTTGGACGGGGCTTTGAGCAACCTGGTCTAGTGGAAGGTGTCCCTGCACATGGCAGGGGGGTTGGAACTAGGTGATCTTTAAGGTCCCTTCCAACCAAACCATTCTATGATTCTATGATTCCATGATTCCATTCTCATCCTTTTACTGATTCTATTGAGCAGAAAGAACTACCTCAATGATTCTAACCCTAATCACCTATTGATAATCATGATTTATCAGTAGTCCAAGCATTGCTGTTCTTACATGAAAGCAAAATTAAATTCTATTTTCTTCCCTACAGGCCTGTCTAAATAGAAGTGCAGATTTTTCTTTCTTTTTTTTTTTTTTTTTTTTTTTTTTACTGCAGTCCCTCTTCTATAAACTGTAATATTCTTTCAGGCCGTTGACACTTTTCATCCCATGTATTATGGTTTGTTAGTACTTTCCTTGAACAGCAGCTTCTAAACAATCCAAACCAGTCTTTTATAAACCTTAATAAAAATTCTGTTTGCTAACATAACCTGAAATTTCTTCTATGAAAAAAATTATTCCAATTTTCACATTACTACCTAAATGAATTATTTTAGCCATCAACAGCTCTTGATGCCTTTTGAAAAAGTCTGTATTAAAATAAATAATAAAACAGCTCCCGAGTAAAAGAGTTTAGATAACTAATTACAATTATATTCTCAATTTGAAAAACAACTGACCTCCCATGATGAGATGACTTCTATGCATTTACACTAATAAACAACTTGCTTTCATATTCATGGCTATGTTTTTTTTAATCAAGTACTCTGCACTAGTGGTGAAGTGCTTATGATCAGTCCATGCACTGGGAGAACTGCGTAAGTACATCCCACCTGAGGCAAGAACATCTGTGAGATGCCATCAGTCTTAACTGTTTCAGTCTTCAGTTTCATATTATTTTTGTACTATGATTCAGAACTACATTCAGTCATATTGACAGGTGGCAAGTCTGCAGTTCCCTTTGACAGAATGTTCCACTACTGAGACATCTTATCAGAAACCATTTCCAAACATACTAAGGACAAGAAGGTGATTTGGAGTAGTCAGCACGGATTTATAAAGGGGAAATCATGACTGTTCAACCTGACAGCCTTCTATGATGAGATGACTGACTTGGTTATATGAGGAGAATGGACTCTCAGCATGTTTGCAGGTGATACAAAACTCAAAGGAGTGACTGATAAACTTGTGAAGTTTAACAAAAGGAAATGCCAAGTCCTGCCCCTGGGGAGGAATAACCCCAGGACAGGCTGGGGCCAACTGGCTGTAAAACAACTTTATAGGAAAGGACCTGTAGATTTTGGTCAACATCAAGTTGACCATGAGCTAACAATGTGCCCTTGAGGTTAAGATGGCCATCAGCCTCCTGGGCTGCATCAGGCACAGCGTGGCCAGCAGGTCAATGGAGGTGATCCTCCCCCTCTGCTCAGCACTGGTAAGACACATCTGGAGTGCTGTGTCCAGGGTTGGGCTCCCCAGTACAAGAGAGATGTGGACATACTGGAGGGACTCCAGAGAGCACATATGAGGAGAGCTTGAGAGGGCTGGGACTGTTCAGCCTGGAGAAGGGAAGGCTCAGGGGGCTTATATCGGTATGCATAAATATCTGACGGCTCTGTAAAGAATACAGAGCCAGACCCTTCTCAGTGGTGTCCAGTGGGAGAACAAGAGGCAATGGCCACAAATTGTTATACAAGAAATTCCATTTAAACATAAGAAAAAATTTGTTTATTGTTGGGGTGGTCCAACAATGGAACAGGTTGCCCAGAGAGGCTGTGGAGTCTTCATCCTCAGAGATATTCAAAATTCAACTGAACGTGGCCCTGAGCATCCTGCTGTAACTGTCTCTTCTCTGAGCAGGCAGTTGGATGATACTATTTCCAGAGGTGTCTTCCCACCTCAGCCAGTCTGTGATTGTGTGGTTCTGTAATTCTGTTGTTTTCCAGACCAAGAGAACACAGTCAAAAGCAGGGCAATATACTGGATGTTTTAATGCATAATGTAATAAATAGTCCATATGTTATATCACCAAGCAAAAGAAAAAAACGGGACTTTATTTTCTTCACATGTGATAAATGTATGGACTTTTACTTTGTTTAATGCGTCTGTGTTTCTTATTTACCCAAATGTTTGCTATCCTTTTTTAAATCCTTTGTTGTCAACTTGTATTGCTATAGGTGGAATTAGCTGACTCTCTAGTTTAGGCACCAGAGCACTTACTCTGAGAACCGTGTCCTTATTTAATCTTTCATAAGCCTTTGCTACTGAAACATGTGAAGAAGTGTAATTATGAATGTAGTAGAAAAGGAAAGAGTATTTTCTCAAGCATCTGGACTTAATTACTGGAGTCAAAAGTGTTCCATTTTAGATTACTCAAATTGTTTGTATTAAAATATTTTCTGGTTCCCAGTTTAGCAAGACCATACTTGTTCCAAGAGGACCATTTTCATAAGTTGAAATATTATTTCTGTATGATTTTAGTAATTTACACACTCAAAATGTAAGACATGATTTTAAAATAAGGAAAGAAGAAGTATTAAGACATGTGTCTAAGAGTTCTCATATTTCTGGTATATTTTCATGGATGTCATCTGAGCCTAAGTCCTTTGAAGAGGACACCAGTGTAAACCTGAATTGTTACCAGCACTGTCTTTTCTTTTTCCTTCTCTTGCAATTTTTGTGATGGCGCTGATTACTATAACATCCCATAAGAAGTTTAATGACTAAGCTTCCTATACAACTGGTAGAACTTTTAGGCTGTCAGGTTAATCTTCCCAAAGTAAATTAAAAAATCTCCGAAGAAAAGGAATTGTGTAGAAAGCCAAAGTGAGTAATCGGTGGCTGTGTCCAATAAATAGAACCAAGAAATATATTTGCTCAAAATATGTAATTCAGATCCAAAGATGATCCAAAATATATGCGAAAGTTAAGAATGTTTTCATTTATGCTGGCTTGAGTTCTGAGACTAAATTCTCCAGGAAAAATGTCTCTCAAGTTATCCAGGCCTGTTAATACTCCAATAAAACTATTATTTAATCTGATAACATTTAAAAATATTTAGATGAGATCTAACATTTGAAAGATACAGAAAGTGGCAGCCTATCTTGTAATTAGCTTGTAGACCAAAAGAACAGTTTATAACCTGAAAGATTATAGTAATACCCACTTTCAAGTACTGTAAATTGATGCATAACTCAAACATAAAAGCACTATGATGAAAACAATTGAGGTTGCTAAGAGACAAAAATACCATGAAAAGTAAATCACTACTTTCATCATATGTTTATTCAAGCAATAAAGTCATGTGTATTGTTGTATCACTATCTCATACATGCATACCAAACTCTGAGATTATACCCTCAGAACTTACAATTCAAGCACGTATATGCATAATAATAATGTTCTTTCATATAAGCATTTCACAGCTTGAAAAAAGGCTAAAGTTTCAATCATAGGAATTCACATTCTCCATAGATCTCCAGTGTATCTCCAATTATGCATTGAAATGACTGACACTTTAACTCCAATGAAAAAGTTAATAGGTCTCTGTGCCTTATGCCTGAGGAGTAATTGTCGGTTATACAATACTATTTTTTCCCAAACAAGGAAAATTTTGCTTCAGTCTGTAACAGTGCTATGGTATAGAACCATATTTAGAAGGCCGTAATTGAAACTGAGACCTAGCGAAAGATGATTGATGAATAAAAAAAATAAATTATAAGTTATTAGTTAAAATGCACAATTAAAAATTATTAAACATCTAGGAGAAGAAAACTGTCACAGTATTCTCCACACATTTAACTTAAGCTGAATTCTTGGGTGCTAAGCATTGACACAGAAAACTGCTGCTGCAGTAACTTTAGGCATAGGCCAGTTCAGATGCTTCCAAATCAAATGAGTTGCAATTGAGCATGCCTTGGTGCTCTTCTAGAGCTCCTAATCATTATGGTTTCTGAGCACCTCAGTGTTTAATGCTCTGTCACAATGGTGTTCTCCTTCATGAGATGGGAAAATAGTAGGGCTTTTAATTTTTTCTGGTGCTGGTGCAATCAAACATTCAGGCTCTTCACTGTTGTAGTGAAATCCCCCATACCTGCCTATATGCTTATTGTCCCCATAAAGTGCCTGGGAAGGAAAAGCAGTGCCCAAAACAGAGTGTGCCCAAAGATGAGAGCAGCTAAAACACAGTGCACTGACTGGGAAGCCACCTAATGTCAGCTTGTGGGGAAACACTGAAAATAGGGTACGTATTAAATGTCATTTCTCCCCAGGGCTGAGATGGCTAATGCAGGGTGGCAGATAAGTGCTTCTCTCCACTTGAGACTCTCATCTCTGAATCCTTCAGCAGGGATGACACCTCTTCTTTCTCTCTAAAGCAGAAGTAGGAACAGTTACTTCTTTTCAAACTGAGTCTTCAGTATTTGCTGCTGCTCTTGTGTATTATTTTAGCACACGGTCAGAATGTGGCATCCTCACATTTAATTCCCTCGTACCCAAGTGAATTGAGGCCTCTTTTGTCCCTGGAAACATGCTAGCTTTAAGTTATTCTTGGGATATGACGTTCTCCACTTCTCCAGGTTTTGTGCTTGCTGAGAAGCAACAATTCCCAATCGGAGGTGGAGTAAGATTCAATTTCTGCCCAGCTCAGTGGGGTGTGAGGAGTGGAGCTGCAACTACTTCATGTCTCTGTTCCTACAAAATCAAATGGCAGAAAGAACAGGCCCTATAATTCTATAAACTAATTCACCTACACAATTTCCCAGCTTTGCTTTATCGCTAATTACAGTCCTCCACAAATGCAATTATAGGTCATTATATTTTACCAAGGCAGCAGAATTTTCCGTGAGCAATAGGCTATGTGCAGCTGATGGCTGCGGCTCTGAGCACCTTTGTGTGGTGTGGCTCTGAGCACAATGTCACATACAGCCTGACATTATGAAGTGCAGAAAAATTGGATATACTGGGGCTAGGCGATAATTTTAGACCTTTGACTTGGATGCCTGTGTTGGGACCCCAGAGACCCTTTGTAGTAAAGGTAGCCTTTAGAGAGTAATTGAGAACAGCTGCATTGGGAGCCGCCCTCACTCCCCGGCTCCACGCAGTGCACAGGCTCCCACCTTAGGCACAAAGTTAAATGCCTCAAGTAAGGAGGGTTAATGTTGCCATTTTCATTAAGCTTAGCAGAAATGACAAAAAGGCCAAATTATCATGTGCTGATGCCCTAGCAACCTTTTGATGTAGTGCCCTTGCTGTAACAGCAGAGAATTTCGTCCCATAAGATTACTCCTACTGTTTGTCAAGAGAAAGGTTAGGAACAGATGAGAACAAATATCCTGAGATAACAAAATCTTTATGATTTTGCATTGGATTATTCCTCAAATAGTGCAAAGCTACATGGAAGGCCTGAAGCTAAATGTTCCAAATTTCCATTTTGCTGGTGGAAATTAACCCCTTCAGGAAAAGAGTAACCCAGGATCCATACCATCTCCTCAATGTGTGTGTCTCAGCTGCAGGACTTGGCGTTCAGGCAGCAGCTTACCTGCTTTATGAGACATAGCATGTGTTTACGAAATGGCAGGTGGCTGCTGGTACCATTTATAGTCCCAGTGCTACTGCTTTCAGTATCTAAAGCTGTAGTGTTTCAACTACCTTTGCTTGCAGTGGCTGTAGACAAAGGAGCACACAAAACTGGTTTTAATTCTGCAGTTTCACGTTAATGCAACGAATGCAAAAATACATAGGTCTTTACTGAGGCTTTAGAGTGGGTTTTTCTGAAACTATGTGTATAGTAATACTGCAGGGTAACTTGAGCTAATGCTAACTGGGTTAATGGGATACTGGAAGCTACGTGTCCATCCTGGCAGAGTACACTAGCTCATGAGAAGCTCAGCAGCTCCTTTTGAGACCAGAACTAGTTCAAGTTAGCTCAGTTGTTGAGTAGGTGATTTTCCTATGGAAAGTCCAAATGGGATTTGCGATCCTCATTCACACTGGTGTCCTAAAAAAATCTTCCCCTTATGGGAGGCTTATGCTATGCAGTTTCTGTTAAAGGTGCCATAAAATTGTGTTTTACCATCAAGATTTCTGTTTGTTCCTGTGGTAACTTTTTGAAAAAGAGCTGTGGATATGCAAAGGATTGTTCAGAACACCTTATCTGAGATGCTGTAGCACTTCTTTAGTTTATAGTTGTGATTTTAGTAACTATTCTTGTTTTGAGGATGGTAAGACTACAGCAAATATGCAACCAGCATAGGAAAAGCATGCATAGGTAAGAAATCAAAAGTAACACTGCCCATCTATTGTTGAAATGGATAAAAGGTATGTAATATTTTTCCTCACACAGAATTAAAAAATATAATATTAAATTAATGAGTGCACAAGAAGGAAGGAGTAGCATTGCAATACGGTCACAATTACTTTGGAAAAACATTTTCATGAATTGCAGTTACATTTGGCTTTGGAATATTGCACTTAGTGCTTCTAATGTCTCATAAGTATGTAGCTACTAGGTACATATTAATAGATTGTGTGAGATATATGTATATAACAGAATATATTTCAAAATGCAGCATTATTTAGATGATTTAATGCTGAAATAACTAACTAGAACTGGAAATCACTGAGCTAATGTAAGTATGAGAAAATCTGTGTTATCCTTTCCTTTCTCTCAAGAACTATATTATACCCATGACTTTACAATCAAGAATTCAGATTGGATTTGGATATCACCAAAAAGCAGAAATATCAGGAACTTCTTGAAGATATCTGAAATATGTTCTGGCCTTTCTCTAATTTAAAGATTTGTTGGAATGTTCCAAAATCAAGAAAAATATAAATGAAAAAGAAATTTAAAACTATTTTCTACTGTGTTGTTTTGTTTTGTTTTGTTTTTAATCAAGGTGAGAGAAAATAGAGAAAATAAAGCAGATAAGCAATTCTTGACCTGATCTAGTCTTGGTGTTAGTCCTACTGAGAGTAGAAGAATGGACTAGATGACCTTCAGAGATCCATTCCAACCAACATTTCTGTGAGTAAGTTAAAATATATTTAACCAAACTACATTACATAATTTTGCACTTACATCCCATTAAAGCAAGAATGCTTGCCTCAGTGGTGAGCAAGCCTGGGACTTCATTGTCCCGGATTCAACTTTGTGCTCTGTTACAGACTTCCTGTGAGAAGCTTTCTGGGATTTGAAAAGCCCTTTAATTCATTTCAGAGCATGTCTCTACAGACATGTAAAGGCATAACTGCTGGATGTGATCCCTCCTTAGTCCAGAAGCCTGTAACAGCATCGCCCCTGTACTGAGCTCAAGATAAAGCAGAATCATAACCCCTAACACTTCTGGAATAGCACAAAGGAAGCATATCAACACTGACTGATCTGATTTTTAGTCAACTGTGCATATACTAGCTGGTCTTTATTACGGTAGGATTTAATGCATTTCCTAACCTCAGCCTTATATAGTTGGTGACAAAAAATAGGCCTTTTCTTAGCAAGTAGCTGTATCTTAGCACAAAGGTTTTTCAAAAGCCTCCTGAATGCTGGTACACTAAATATTTGAAATAGCTGCTCTCATGGAGAGTAAAGGTAGGTAAAAGGGAAAAAAAAAGGAATTTTATAAAGGATGGATACCCTTCTCCACTCAGTGCTTTCTTTATTCTTGACTTTTTTTTATCAATAGATTTTCTTTCAAAGGGGATTGTCCCTAAAATTTTGTTTAACACATATTTGGGATACTGCAAAGTAATGATAAGTTAGAAGAACCAAACTCTGACATACAAAATGCAGGTGGGATCTACATAAAACTTTTGAATATTCTACAATAGTCACATAGATATGAAACTGGTGCATTGTGGACTGACAAAACAGAATGCCTGCAAATGCCTGCAAACGTGAGCTCTGCAAAAGAGATCCCTATTTGTGGATTGCCACAGTAACACATACCAGTGTCTCTAGTCATACTTAAGAAATCTCAGATTTGATAAACACATTCAGGTTTTCAAGGTAATTCTCTTGTAAAACAGAAGAAGAAGGAAAAAAATGACCATGGCCAATAATGATTTACATATGTTAAAGCAAATTAAACTAGAAAATGCTACTAATCTCACAAAGTACTTGTGAGATACAGTGTCTAGCAATCTGAGTCAGAAAACGTTGAGCAAACTGTTTTAGAAAAGATTGTCAAGAATGTGATCAGTTCTTCATCACCTGGAATCTTTAAATTGAGATTAAATATATTTGAAGACATGCTTAGTTTAAGCATGAACTGCTAAGGGGGGTGCAAGAGTTGTTGAGTGAAATACTGTCATAAATTACCTAGAAGATCAAATTAAATTTCCATGATATATGGCTTTAAAATCTATGAAATGGCGCAACTGACACTCATAAGAAAAAAGTGGTTTAAATGCATTGGAGTGCATGAAACGTGAGCAGCTCCAGGAGTTAATTTTAATATTTTCAGTAGAAAATAAGGTCTTGGAAGGTTATGTTACTGACATGCAAATCTTTATAGGCAATTTTTGAAAACATACAAAGATGTGATGTATCACATGCTACAGCTCAATTCCTACTTACTTAAATGAGTGTCACAATTTCTGATCTGCAATACAGAGAAATTTTTTCATTCTCAGAAAAACTTGCCATTTCTCATTTTAGGCAGATTAAATATTCTTAGGAAGAGAAATTAAGAAAAAAAAAAAGAAAAAGTTAAAAACTATAACCCTGATTGAAAAATACTGTTTCAAATTTACTGAGTGACTTTGAAAGATTTGGCAATTGTCCTGGTTTTGACCAGGATGGAGTTAACTTTCATTGGAGTATTTTGTACCATGTGATGTCATGCCCAGGGACATAGCAGGGCGGGCTCTCTCGGGCGGGCATGGGATTTTCAGTCCAGCCCAGGTGTGTGTTGCTGTGGGGGCAGTCGCCACTCTCGGTAAGCCACTGCTGCATTTTACCCATTTCTTTTTTGGACTCACTATTGTTACCATTGTTCTCTTGTTATATTTAGTAAATTCTTTCTTTTTTATTCAGCCTACGAATTCTCTTCTTTTTGTCCTTCCCCTCTTTCACCGGGGAGGGGGGAGCGGCCGGCCGGCCGGCCACGTGGCATCTGGCTGCCCACTGAGTTCAAACCTCTACAATTTTTGGCACCCAACATGGGGCACTGAGGTTTTTTGTTTGAGATAACAACAAAACGGGTGGTTACAGCAGTGGAAACGGAGCAACTGGCAGCGCAGAGGCAAACCTGTCTGGGCTGCTGAATTATAGCAAGATATTGCTGCTCGAGTACACCATGTAGACGCTCATGTACCCAAGAGCCAGGCCACTGAAGAACATCAGAACAACCAACAGGCGGATCAGGCTGCCAAGATCAAGGTGGCTCAACTAGATCTGGACTGGCAACATAAGGGTGAACAATTTATGGCTCACTGGGCCCATGACCCCTCAGGCCATCAGGGAAGAGATGCAACATATAGATGGGCTCGTGATCGAGGGGTGGATTTAACCATGGATGTTATTGCACAGGTAATCCATGAATGTGAGACATGTGCTACGATCAAGCAAGCCAAATGGTTAAAGCCCATTTGGTATGGAGGATGATGGTCAAAGTATAAATATGGGGAGGCCTGGCAGATTGATTATACCACGCTCTCACAAACTCGGCATGGCAAACACTATGTGCTTACAATGGTGGAAGCAGCCACTGGTTGGTTGGAAACTTATGCCGTGTCCCATGCCACTGCCCGGAACACCATTTTAGGTCTTGAGGAGAAAGTCTTATGGTGGCATGGCACACCAGAAAGAACTGAGTCAGATAATGGGACACATTTCCGAAACAACCTCATAGTTGCCTGGGCCAAAGAACATGGTATTGAGTGGATACATCACATTCCCTATCATGCACCAGCCTCTGGAAAAATTGAGCGATACAATGGATTGCTGAAAACTACACTGAGAGCAATGGGTGGTGGAACTTTCAAACACTGGGACGTGCATTTAGCAAAAGCCACCTGGTTAGTCAATACCAGAGGATCTGCCAAGCAAGCTGGCCCTGCTCAATCAAACTTCCTACATACCGTGGATGGGGATAAAGCCCCCATAGTGCACATTAGGAATATGTTCGGGAAGACTGTCTGGGTTACTCCTGCATTGGGTGAAGGTAAACTCATGTGTGGGATTACTTTTGCCCAAGGACCTGGGTGCACTTGGTGGGTAATGCAGAAGGATGGAGAAGTCCAATGTGTGCCTCAGGGAGATTTGATTTTAGGTGAGAATAGCCAATGAACCGGACTGTCAAATAACCCTGTTATGGCAATTGGTGCCTTGCAACATCCCTGTGCCACATCCAAAGCCTCCTGCTCCACCGACTGAGCCAACTCCGCCTCATTTCTCCAGCCTTGTATACTGTCATGACAGATGGAACCCGAAGTTATGGACTAAATGAACTCAGCAGACATTGTGGAAGGATGGCCCATAAACTAAGGCAATGACATCTGTGAGACCTGGGAAAAAAGGGTGGTGATTCCTTAAGATGTATTTAGAAACCTGAGCATAATGTCAATGGTATGGAATAAGGGGTGGAGACTGTCCTGGTTTCGACCAGGATGGAGTTAACATTCATTGGAGTATTTCATACCATGTGATGTCATGCCCAGGGATATAGGGGGGTTGGCTCTCTCGAGTGGGCACAGGGTTTTCGGGTCTGGCCTGGGTGTGTGTTGCTGAGGTGGTGGTCGCCAAGCTCGGTAAGCCACTGCTGCATTTTACCCATTTCTTTTTGGACTCACTATTGTTACTGTTGTTCTCTTGTTATATTTAGTAAATTCTTTCTTTTTTTATTCAATCTTCGAATTCTCTTATTTTGAACCTCCACTATTTCACCAGAGAGGGAGGGGGAGATGAACGGCCCGTCACGTGGCATCTGGCTGCCCACTGAATTCAAACCTCCACAGCAATATAGGAATATCTTTTGTTTGTTCTATGTGTTACAATAGGATTAGCAACGATCAGTATCATGGGACAGATGTATTATCTGTATAAATAATGCTTACTGCCTTGATGTGGTTCAGGACTCCACCATTCATTCCAATAATGTTGCACAGCAACATTTAGTCAGTACAGTCAATACTGAAGAAAAGTATTTTTTGTGACCTGTTATTGGACTATGAGGCTCTTTTAAGTAAACAGGCCTGCCACACTCAGAAATGTATGAATTGTTGTTCATATGTTCAGAGACTGATGCAGAGGAAAATTTACAGAAAGTCACATTGACTTTTCTTTTAAGAATCTTCTTAATGATTCTAAGTTTTCTTGCCATGAACGTGTTTTTCTTGGTAATTTTTCTCACTACTAGATGTTAATAACACTGTACTGGGTCTGACTGAGCTGGAATTGGTTTTCCCCTATAGCAGCCCTCATGGTGCTGAGTTTTATGTTGGGAGCTGGCAGGGTGTTGATAGCACACTGGTGTTGTGGCTACTGCTGAGTAGTGCTTACACAGCACCAAGGCTCTTTCTGACATTTCCCCCCCACAGTGGGACGGGGTGGGCAAGATCTTGTGAGGGGACACAACCAGGACAGCTGACCCGAACTGACCAAAGGGATATTCCAGACCATATGACGTCTGCTCAGTATAAAGCTGGGAGAAAGGAGGAAGGGGGTGGGGTCACCCTTGGTCCTCCGAGGCAACCACTACACGTATGGGAGCCCTGCTTCCTGAGAAGGCCCGACAGTGCCTGTTCATGGGAAGTAGAGAACAAATCTGGTTTCTTTTTTGTTTCCGCGTGTGGACCTTTGCTTTGCTTTGCTTATATTAAAACTGCTTTTGTTTTACCACAAGGGTTGGGTTTCTTTTCCCTATCTTATTTTCTTTCCCCTCTTTGCCCTGTTGAGAAAAAAAGGGGAGAGGGGGGGAAGTGATAGAGCGACTTGGTGGGTACCCGGCATTTAGCCAAGGTCAAACCACCACAAACACAAAAAAATCCATTCATCTATCTATCTATCTGTCTGTCTGTCTGTCTGTCTGTCTATCTATCTATCTATCTATCTATCTATCTTTCTTCTACCTACAGGTATAGATCTATCTATCTATTTGTCTATTTCTATCTACCTATAGGTATAGACGGATGATTGATAGATAGATAGATAGATAGATAGATAGATAGATAGATAGATAGATAGACTTTATTTCCAGAGCACTTAAAAATGTCAGAAACACATAAATTACCTGAAAATAATTGCATACACCATGAGATCAGATAACTGTGTGGCTGATCTGCATTTGCAGCTACTGTGATTTTTGAAGTGACTTCACAAACACTCCAAGCTGAGTCACTTCAGTGTTATAATTGCACATGAATCAAGGCACAGAATGTGTAAGAGATGCACACACAGAGACACATTGTAAAATGGGAAACATGTTCCCTGGCACAGAGCAGAACACCAAGTAGGGACTGGCCTTCATGAAGGTGAGCACTGCTCAGAACCACTGTTGGAAGGGAATGGAGATGGGGACCAAGAGAAGCGTGTGACTTTATCCCTCCACAAAAATATATAAAGTTAAAAAGAATAAGAACTTTGAAAAGAATAAGAGTGTAGTTAAAGAAGGTAGACACTTTGTTCAAGTGTACCTTAAGAATTAATTAGATCATGATGTCTTTGTTAAAATGTACAGGCTAAAGCCTTGCAGTGAACTGGTGCACCCTCATGCCAAGAGCCAGTCCTGCAGGTTGTTATTAAACATTGTGTGAACAGAGAAGTCACTGGGCTGAGCCTGGGGCTGACTGGAAATGAATATTGTGAGGCCACGTATTTCAAGAACTTATAGTTGGTTTTAATTCTGTAACAGAATGGAATTAATCTCTTTTTTTTTCTTTTTAATGAAAAATCCAAGGAAAGTCTAACACAGCTAAAAATCTTTAGTATTTTTTGCAGTACAGAATTAGGATCCGGTGGATGATTTAGACTAGTGATTTGAACCTAGATTTTGTTTCTATATAGGATAAACATTGGATTATTGACTCAGATGTAACATCAGTGTGTCTTGCTATTTTCTCACTTTTTTCTCTCATTCTCTCATTTTGACCAAAATTTTCATCCAAGATGTAATAAACCTTTACAGAACAGAAATATATGTTTCAGGGAAACATTTTGTTTCATTAAAGAACAAGTTTTCTTCAGGTCTAGTGGACATTACAAGAATACATTCTCCCCAGATCTTCTGGAAAAAAATAAATACCTCTAGTTTTAGACAAATAGAGCAGAAGAATTAATCTGTTTCTGCTCTTAACTCACCCATTGATGGTTATCTTCAGGTTACTCTGCTTCTGCTTCTGTTAATGTCGCTGATTGCACTGACCAAATAATTTTCCTTTGTTGAGGCAATGCTGAAATGTTTTTATTTTATTTTTAAATCAGTACAAAATATATGTTTTAGGAGATCTTCATTACATTAAGAAGTAGCATTTTGCCATTATCAGGCTAAAGTTTTTCAGTTCTGTCCTGTTTTTCATGGTGGAAAATATCAAAATTTTGATCATGCATTCCAGTTTGAAATTTAATTTTAAATGTAAGTTTTTTTTGAACTTTTTTCAAAGAGTTCTCCCACCAGGGGCAAGTTAGATCCATTTATTCCTGCTGTGAGAGGCACAACATATGAGAAGAATTTACCCACAAATCTATATGAGCAGTTTTAGTAGTTTCCTTTTTCTAGAGACTTCAGGGCTTTAGATTACTGCCCAAGGCTATCTTAGGTTCCTAAAAAGAGGAATAGGCAAGTTGAGGAATTGTTATAATCCTCTGAAAGCATTTAAATACTTAAACTACTTTTGAAAATTCCATGGCATGGTTGTTTTACATCATTAGATACACACATGCTTTTGAAAGCCTTTCCATTAGCAATTAATAATATGACCACTTTTTAAAGCTCACATTATCCCACATATGTTTATAATAATGATACATATAGTTTGGGAATTCTATATTTGTGAATTATGTTATTAATCATAGTTCATACATGTTCTGTTCAGAAGAATGGCTGAGCATACCTGGCAGTTTCTTTTTGAATTGATTCAGTTTGAGACTTCAAGTATCTTTTGTTTCTTAGAAGATGTACTTATGAATATTACCTTGATGAAGACAGATTTTTTTTTTTTTATTTTAACAGAGTTAAGTCCCTTGAGTGTTGGAACTGCTCTTTAAGGCACTTGGCTGAGAGCAGAATAATTACTTATGGTGGTTAATTCTTTCTCTTTTAAAAGATACCAGGTAGATGAAAATTGCTATTTTTTGAAGGCTTTAAGAGCTAGTCTTTTAGTGATGAGCGTAAACATTATATAGTAAAAACAAAAATATAATCTCTCAGGACCCCTTAAATACTGGCTTAAACTGGATGTGCAGAGTAATTACTTGGCACATTTAATTTTTTAAACTGAGTACAAGAATCAGAGTGAAGATCATATCTTGCTAAATGTATTTTCTATTAAACACCAATATTTTGACATACCCATCTCTGACAATGGATTTCTTTAGAATCAGAATTTAAAAACTGAAATAATAGCACAAAAGCTTGTAGAATGAGTATAGGTATGGAAAATCAGAGCTGTGTGATCATTTCATATTTCAGTTTTTCAGCAAAATTTAAAACAAAGTGTATTATTTGATTCATTCAATATAAATTGCCTTATAAAAGAAAAAAAAAAAAAAAGAAGCCACCAAAAATGGATATGGTTCTGTTTCACCCAGTTGCTCATAATAATCAGTCAGGAAATTAAAAATGTAGGATCAGTTTTAACTTGTTTACCAGGGTATTCTTAAAAATATCTTCCTTCTCCAATTGAAACTGGTCAAAGAGTCAAAGTTATTACAAAGTTATCATATTTCTGTGCTTTTTGTCAATATTATTCCACTGTCTGAGAACAGTTAAGCATTCACTGGAGCATAACTAGGCACTGGGATCCAAGTATCTCACTTCTGCAAGGTCTGAACTAGTGGGCTAAATTATCATTTGCCTTTTACTCCCCCTAATACTCACTGAGCATTTTATAAAAAGTCTGAAGCATTCCAGCAGAGAAACTGAAATTAATACCCAACTGGCTGCTGATGAAATGTACATAAGTGATAGAAGATGTAAACTTTCTTAAAGAGAGAAGAATTGAATCTAGGTCTCCCATGTTCTGAATGAATGCTACAACCTTTGTCAGATAATAAAAGGGCAGCATCAGACAAAGGTGAATCTGACACCTTAACTTAGGTGCCAACATGTGACCTAAGTGTCTAGGTTCATATCAATGGGATGTCTAGCCAACAGGGAGCCAGTGGAGCCTGGAGAGTAATTAATTTGTCTTTACAGAGGAATTCAGTGTTGCATTCTTCATACTAGTAGGAGACGGGCAAGTAGAAGGTCGCGGAGATGGACGAGTGTGTGATGAGGGACAGAAACTCTTCTGCTCAGAGGCAGTGAGTAGTTTGGTTAGCTCACCCCCTTCCATAAAACAGTATCTGGAGTAAAGTGACACAGATGTTTCATGCGCAGAATTGCATTTATAACTTTCATTGTCTGCATCTGAACAAGAAAGTCCAGACGTGTGGCAAAACAGCTGTAAATGATCAGCAGTGTCCAGTTACCTGACAGATCCTGTAAAACAGACTTCCTGGCTCAGCTCTAAAGAAGGGCAGAAATGACAATCATTTTAGCTTGATTTTGGTAAAAATCAGGAAAGCATTAATTTTGAAAGCATTCAAAATATACATTTTGAATAGTCATGTATCAGTGTGTACTATCACTTTTCAGGTACCCCCTAATGATCAAATGAGATTCCACAGAGATTTTTTAAGAAATCATTTTTTGTGCAGAGACGGTCATAAAGGGTTTTCTAACTAAGAGTATTGGAAAAAAGTTATGCATGTACGTACAATGACCCTTTCTTCACACCTGAAGATGAGACACTAAATTTCAAGACAGGCACAGATTTGTAACAGGTGCTCAGTTTCACCAAGCTATACTAATATTTTTAAACCTTCGTTAGGCATGTGCTGATTTATGTAGTGTTGAGGAGGTTTGGTAAGGTTGTCTTGGAAGTGTGCTCAGCAGAAATCCAAGAAAATTGATCACAAAAGTGGCTAGTAATGACATGTGATGCAGATATGAAATGAAATAGCCTTGGGCTCCTTCATCCAGGTGCATTTACATAAAACAGAGCAAGAATAGGAATCACCTTGTCTTGCTGGCCCTGCAACAAGCTCTGGGTTGTGGGGATAGGACTTGTTCAGTCCTTTGGTTCAGGTTAAAGTCTCCACAAACATAAAAAAGCCCAGCACAGTGGAGATGGGACAAGTGCTGCACAGTGAGGGAACTGTAGGCAGGCAGGGCGGGGGAACTGCTAATACTTCAAAAGAGCTTTTATTGCCAACTAGCAGAGTTTCAAAATATGTTTTGGTATTGGGGCCTGTGTAGTTATACAGAGCTGGCTTTTCCCCAGGGAAGTTAATCTCCACTTTTCAGATGTCATTGCAGACTTGAGCACTTTTGTCTCGATTTGTCATTTTTTAAAGGTAAACTCTGCTCCTGTGAATGGAGAACAAAATCATAATTGCACTGTAATGTACCTGATAAAGTCCCACTGAATAAATATTGTCCTGTTTCAGGCCTGAAGAATTTCGTTTTCCTGTGCAACTATTTCCTTAGCTCTTTGCCAAAATGTTTTAATTAAATATTTCTTTGTCAGAACTGCCAGAGGCATGAGGTGGGCATTCTCAGCTCTCTCAGCTTGGCTCACCCTCTCTGGGTGGGGTGGGATGTGGCGTACTGTCTGTAGAACAGGGTGACTTCTTTGCATAAATTGAACAGGAATCAGGCGTTTCCAGAAGAATGAAACATTTTGGGTTAATATGAAATGAATTTTTCCAGAGTTTTAAAAAAGTGCTAAAATATTCCCATTTCATATCAACTTTGTTTCAGCTGTTGGGGTTTTTTTCTTCTTCATTTGGACACTGAACTAAAGAGGCATTATTCATACAGCTGTACATTTAAGTCACTTGTATATTTTACAGTGCACATACCATCATTGAGGATAAAGACTTCTGTCTCTAATCCTTTCTAAACATTGTATCATATTGTGTTTATAAAATTCAAGCCAAGGAAAATAATCCAGAATTTGTGTATTATGATACTTCCAGGAGAGATGACTATTAGTATCTCTGGGTTTGCAGGTGGAAAGCCTGAAATCCCCAGAGATTATGAGAACTCACTCTGGGCCACACAAATAGCCCAAATGGGATTCTGCATCATTTTTCTGGCTTTTGGCATAGCACGCAGTCATCTGTGTTTCCTTCTCTGTAGGAAGTGTAATTACAGAAGTTTGTGCAGATAAACTTCAAGTGCACTTTATCAATTTTTTTTTTTCCCTGAGATGTGGCTCTGGGAAAACAACCTAAACAAGCAGCAAATAGCAATTGATTTACGCTGAGTTTTTACTAATGCCCTCCATATTTTTTTACGTTATAAATTTTCTTTATTTTATGGCATTCTCCAACTTCAACATTTGGATAGGAGTACATACAATACATACATAGTTTGGCTCAAAAAATGTACAAAGCAAAAGCCTTTCATCTTACTCTATGAAAAGATCATGTGTTTTTCAAGCAAACAGAGACTGATGATGCATAGAAGCAGCCTCATGCATTTCTTTATTCTTGTTAGTTTTACCTTTCACTGTAGTATTTCCATGATCAACAACTTGATTTATATCTCTCAGTTGCTGTTCTTTTCCTTTACAGGCAAAAACATTGTTTAATGGCTCTGTTCACTTTACGTGTATTATGGCCTGAACATTTCTATCCGTGGGATGCATTTTAAATTGTCAGATAAAAATGTACTTCATGAAGTACTAGAAAAAAAATTCAAATGTAATGAAGCCTCTGTCAACTTGTGAAACATTTCATTTTGGGAATGTTTGTATAAAAAGGAAATACTGTGTTTGACTTTTCCAAAATACCACGTGATTAACTGAAATGTAAGTGTAGCCTGCTACTCTTTCAAGGCACCACTACAACCAGAAGGTGGAAGGATAGGTCTGCCAGACGTTCCTGATTAATCATGGGTAAATCATGGCACTTTGCTCTTTCTCCATTCTTGGTTATAGACTGTAGATAATCTGGGCCTCATAAATACTTGACATGCTTAGAAATATTTCCTTGTAGTCCTTTCTTACAAGCGGATATAGAATAAAGCTCAGATGGAGTCAGAAGATTTTTCTTCACATTAATTTTTCATGTAATGAGTATCTTTTTAAAAAAAAATCAAAGCTTTTTCAAGTTTTATTATTCTTTCCATAGGAACACCTGCAATGTGGTACAAAAATTTACTATAACTTTAACAGAAATCTTTTCTCCCCCAAAATGCTGAACTATACACAAGCCAAAACCAGATTTGTATGGATTGCATATTTTGCATGTCAAAAGTTATATAATAATCTGCAAGTCTCACCTAATTTTGAAAGATGGTTTGCTTGTGTAAAATAATATAAAAAATAGTAACAAATTATGAAGATAAAATTTCTGAATTTTCTTTCTTCAGTAAAAGATTTCAGTAACATCAAAAACGCTCATCCACATCACGGAGCTATAAACATTTCAGGCCAGTATCGGATCTGCAAAACAGCACAGAGCATGAATTAGTTTCAAGAAATCTGCTGAAAATTATTCTAAGGCACTGAATGCTTCATCAAGTTGGGAAAATGAGAAAAGATATAGTTATTTAAATCAGACTTTTGTAAAATATTGTCATCAGAAAACTGAATTGTTGCATAAAATCAATGGAAACAAATGTGTTCTTATCACTCAGTGCTTGAGTTGATGCTGTTGTGTTGGTGCATCATCCGCTAGTCTGTACATGCTAAAAAGACAGGGCTGAGCTTCTGCATCAGCCAAGTAAGGGAGTTCTCTGTTCCTGCTGCTGTAAAGACCGTGTGCAGCTCCGAGCAGTGCAGCCAGAGACCGTCGGGAGATGACAAGGAAGTATTAAGGTATATTCCATTAGAGGACAAATACATCTGTCTGGAAGTGGGATTCCCCTCTTAAGAAGTAGTTTTACACTGGGTAGTGGATATCCAGCCAGAGAACAATTGCTATTGGGGTTGGGTTGGAATTCACTTCATCCAGCCTCAACTACCTGGTCTGTGCAAGTTGTCTAGTGTCAACAATAGAATCAATATAGGAAAGGAAAGGAGCTACGAACAACAATGGAAACAGCAATCATAATCCTTGTGTGACTGACTGTAGCTCTTAGACCACCCAAAGGAGAAAGCAGAAATACTTTAATGAAGTTTTAAGGTTTACTATTTAAAGGTTTCTTCTCAGCAAAATGAACTTTTAAAGTTCATTTAATGAAACATAAACAAATTTACAGTGTCCTATTAAGCACTGAGGAATCAGCAGTAGTTAGCTAAGTCTGTGCATATGCATGGGCTCTGGTGCACACTCATCTAAACACATGGACAGAGCTCAGAGGTTCCTCCTCAGCCTTTTCACACCCAGAACTGAGACATCTCTGAAATGAGTATCCCCTGCTTGAAGACCTGTTTTCAAAGCTGCTAATGTATAGAGCATCTGCCTTCAAATTGTCTTCCACCTGACAGAAAAAGGACATTGCTGTTCTGTATAGAAGAACCTTCTTAACATGTTGGTTGCTTAAGGCACTGTGTTAGAAGTACTTAAGAGGTGGCAATGTTTTTGTATACTTTGAATGGGAAAGGGGAGTCTTTCTCAAGAAAACAATTTAATTTAGTAAGCAAAAACATTACTGACCTGAGGAACTGGAACAAGATCAGACCTTCGCTCTCGTGTTTGAAATTATTTTTAATAATTTAAAACTTATTTCTATTTTGAAAGACTACAATAGGCTAAAAAATGTGGTTTTCAAACTAAGGTAGTCATCTCCTATGAAAGGGGATTGGCTGTACCTTTTATTGAACAAGCCCCATTGCATTAAAAATTTGGACAGATCTTTATATCTGAGTCCGCCTGCACATTGCTTTCTGCAAAGTGCTCATATCTTGGTCTGTTCTGGCAGAGACTCCAGCATCCTTCATAAAAAAGCAGGATGGGGGAGAAGGATGTGTGCAGACCTCGCAGCATTACTTTCTATAACTCAGTAATAGGGGACATTTACAACCTGCTTATTAGAAGTTAACTGTCACCAATGTTTGCTTTTCTTTCAGCAGATCAACACAGTGTTTCTTGATAAAGTGCACCAATTCTTTGTTCCTATTATGACTTTGTTATTCTGATCTATGTATTATTAATATTTATATGTCTTGATATTATTTAATCTTAATACTTGTTTTTATGTTTCAGGTACTGTTCATATATACTCACAACTTTAGACTACATAGATAAGATAGGTTGACATTTTAATCAGTTGCTATGTTTTGATTATGTTCCAATAATTAAAAGGGGCTTATAAGAAAGATGGAGGCAGGCTTTTTAGTAAGGCCTGCAGCTATAGGACAAGTGGTAATGTTTTTAAACTAAATGAGGGTAGATTTAGACTAGATATAAACAAGAAAATTTTTACAGTGAGGGTGGTAAAACACTGGAATTGGTTGCCCAGAGAAGTGGTAGATGCCCCATCCCTGGAAACATTCAAGGCCAGGCTGGACGAGGCTCTGAGCAACCTGATCTAGCTGAAGATGTCCTTGCTCATTGCCAGGGGGTTAGACTAGATGACCTTTAAAGGTCCCTTCCAACCCAAACCATTCTATGATTCCATGATTTTTGCTAAGTTATTACACTCAGATGGGGTGGACAGTTGGTGATAGAAACACTTCAAAATCACAGAGATAAATCTGGAAGAGTCTATGTGCAACAGCCTTTAGAAGGATAAGATTTTAAAATTCTAATTACACGGTATTATTGTGAATTAGTATGAAATTTGACAAACCATTCTTACAATCTTAGACAGCCCAACTGGAAAATTTATCTTTTTTTTACATCAGATGCTTGGTTTGTGCAAATCACACATACAGCAACCGATGAGCAGTGTTTCTCTTTTGCAGAAGCTAACTACTGAATACACAGATGCCTATTTGCAAGAAAGTTTTGAAAGAGTAATAGTCTAAATTTCTGCTTTTCTGTTATTTATTCCTAGGTGGGAGCCCAGAAGAGAAACAAGAGAAACATGTAGTTCTGTTTAGATGAATTCCCTAAGGGTTTTTTCCCTGCACCTCTGTGGTCTGTGATGATGCTCTTGAATCCCACCAGGCCCTGCATGCACAGTGACTAAGCGTCTCTTTATTGGCCCCTCATCCAACCTGTTGGCAGTTTGAACACCAGTGTTTTCCTGGAAAAATTTCAGAGGAATCAGGAAAACAGATTCACAAAGAAGTAGCTCAACTCTTCTGGTTTTTTTTTTCTGTGATTCTGGTGGGGAAGCAGGAACGATGAATTGTCTTCAGGCTCACTGCATATTAGTGACTTTAAAACACCCGGAGCCCTGGACTTGTGGTGGATTTGGATGTCTCCACAGACTCTGGAAAGGTCAGAATGAAGCAAAGAGCAAAATGTTGGCTTGCTCCCCCTTGCTTTGGATCATATTCTTACAGTGGATCCCTGCTGCACAATCAGCTGGACATGGAATAAAGCAGAATATGAACCTCAGAATCTGATTCAATACTTCACTATTTTAGTTGGATTTATTCTGAGGCCTTCACTTCAGTAGGCCGAATATGGCTCTAATATGGTTGGAGTCTCATTCCCCAAAGCTAAATTTGTCCTATTCCTCAACACTAAGAAGATGAAGAGATGCTGATGAGTTGATTGGTAATTGAGTTAATTTTGTATGGCTTTGGCCTGATTATTTTGTTTTGCTTTAAGAACATTTTTTTTTCTTAGTCAGAAAACAGATAGAATTCAATTGCTAACCAGAGTAGGTCTCCTGAATTTAACTGTGATAATCTAAAGTAACAAGTTTTATCCAGATATTTTAAAGCATTTAATTGCCTATCTAAGGAAGGATTTAAATGCATATGGACTACACTGCAATGCACTAGCAAAAGTGTTTGTGTGTAACAGCTTTCTTGGCTCCACAGCCTAAATGGCTGTGAAGGAGCAATTCAATCTTTTCTTCAGTGTATTTGTGTAATTATTATTATGTTATTAAAATATATTTTTCTGCTATGTAGATGACTACATATTTCATAGATCCCTTGACTCAGATTCAGGGAAAATAGATTGAAAATTGACTGAAATGTGTTGCTTATTATCTTAATTAGCATAATTGTAAATGTGGCAGCAAGTACTTATATCTGCTGTTTGCAGACTTTCTATGGGCATTTATCTGGTAAAGGAAGCATCTCTCAAATCCATTTCAACCTTCCGCGGTGGAAACTTCAGAGGGGGCAGGGAGGTGGATTCATACAAAAAATAGCTCAGAAACAATACAGGCTCTTAGATAAACTCCAGCTAGCATCAACAAAGACTCAAAGGTGTAAACGCCATTGATTGTACTGACAAAGGGTTGTTAAATAGGCATGAAGCATAAGCTAGCTAAAGAAATGAAATCCAGACCTGCATAGAATACTCTTAGAAAGCTTGCCCTTTCCACCGTGGTCAGTCAAAGTATTACCTTTTCAGGTTTTCAAACAGTTGTCTTGTCAGAGCCCAATTAAAAGTGTATTTTTATTCCATATCTAGTTAGCCTCGTTCTCATTTGCCCCACTAACTGGGCTTTGGTTATGCAAATGTAGGATGTACCTGATGTTTGCAGTCCCTTTCAAACAGTTTTACATTGTTGAAGTGGTGGGAAGGGCTCTTTGTAGGAGAATCAAGCCTAGCATGTCTGTTAATATTTTGTTATGAATTTATCATGAAAGAGATTATCGCTGGGATGGGTTTCAGGAAGCCCAGCAGGAATGTGCTTGCATACAATTGGTGACTGCTGCCTTTGAGAGGCTTTTCAAGACAAAGACTCATATCTTACAGGAAATATTGTAATACCGCATGTGATAACTCATGAAATGGAAGGAGCAGGGAAAGAGTTAGTATTCATAATAGAAACAGAGGAAATGTATTTGGGTGAGTTGCAAAGACATCTAGGAGTCTTGATGCAGACAGCGCTGTTATTCCTTCTGCTCCTCATTTGTTATTGAAATTTAGCAAATCAAAATTCTTCTGTGACTTCATTTATCCATAATTCATTCCTGTCTCCCAAAGTTGCTTCAAAGATTCATTAATTAATTGGTGTTCATGTAGTAATTAAAGTCCTTAGCTGAAGTAATTTGTAAGTGCTGTCTTGAAAGACAAAATACATATTGGACCCTGTAGAAACTGAGGGGGGAAGTTCAGCAATAGTGCATTTCATCAGATGTCAAAACAAGGACTGTAGGACTGTGGGCAGTTTTGGATGGTGTGAGAATGGGACTGTAAAGTACAAAAACACGGATACAGAATCAAGGAAGTAATTTTATGTGATGACAGTTAAACATAATAGCACACTAGACTTGAAAATGTTTTATACAAGCCATCTCTGAAATGCTAATTCCTCCAACTGAATTATTTAACACAGATGGTTGAACCATTCAGTTTTAACAATATAAAGCCATGCACAACAAAACTTATTGTGTGTTACACAGGAGGTATTAAATTCTCTGGGATAAGCCCTGAGATCTTTGCTCAGCCTTCACTCTCACAAGAAACCTTTAGTGGAACATTTGTTGAGTGAGGGCCACACTAGAGCATTCTGTGAGGATTTTGCAGTAGCTGAAGAAGGTTTAGATGAAAATCAGTACCTTTTGTTTAGGGTTTGATGATTGAGAGAGGAGAAACAAAGTTCTTAAAACTTCTCAGAACTAAGGATTTCACAGGGCAATTAAAGTTTGGCCAGGCTGTTCCTCTAATATCTTAATGGTAATTAAGAATTAAGGGTTTAATATGACACCTTTAATGTGTATATGTAAACTGTGATGCAGCACTAAATTAGTGTCATAAAACACTGGAACAGACTCATAAAACATTGAGGAAAGAGCATGTAACAGCTTAATACCGTGTTTCAGTATCTTCAGAAACAGATTGCATAATGATGACTTACTGCTAATGGATGATTAATCAGGAACTTAGATTGCCTTATTTAAATACCATATATCATGATCTCACTTAATTAGGACCATTGAATGGGTTCACTTTCTACTGTATACCAGAAGTAACATCTAATAGCCTAGTAAAAAGCAGTCAATATGCTTGGGAAATGGTGCGGTTTTACAAAATACCACCAGCATTTTTAGGCTTTTGTCACAGCGTCAGAAGTGCCAGTGGCTTCTGCCTAAATGATACAATGAAAAAGTTAGTAATATTTTAAATTATTGCGGGTTCCTATTCAGATAAACTTTGGTACCTCCTTTCTTTCCTTGAATAAGATGAAAAAAAGTAGTTAGTTCTTCTTCAGCATTTGTTTTTGGCATGCTTGAGAGCATTATCTGTGTCATACAGATGGAGAATTTAAGATGTGGAGAAACAAAACAATTTAACATCACACAGCAGCTAATGGCAAAATTAGGAACAGTTCCCAGGTCAGGTGCCAATAGGTCCCAAGCCCATATTCAACCCAGTAGACTGTGTTTCATCTGTTACTGAACTCCTTTCATGAAGTCCAAATAAATGGCTTCAGAAGGACTGAAGATGAGAATGGGAATCCTTTCCATAACTCTCCTGAATGGAGGCTTTGTAATCCCTCTGTTGCTATGGTGGTAAATGAGATCCTGTGCATTCCGTGAAAAAGAAGGGTAAGTATGGTAGTCAGAGATCCCTTTGTACTGAGGCAATTACAATATTTGCACCTGAATCTTAATGTTGTAGAGAAGACCTTTTTCTCTTTTGACTCAACCTGTCACTAGCCTTGTCATGACTTGTCATTCCCCAAATGAGTGCATTATTTACAGCCACAAGGCAGGAAGGTGTTGGTGTTCAAATGAATCATATAAAAACCAGCATTACCACCAAAATAGCTTGGAGAACTGCCATATGCCTGTTTAACTCATCCCTTTGCTTCAGGAAGAACTGCTACAAGAGATTTTCCAGGTGGAAGTTTCTATTCCAAATGTGAAATGCAGAATATTTCACTTCAGGTAAAATTTTCAAAAGCATCTAAGGTGCAGTTTCAGAAGACAAACAGCAAGGCAGATGAGCATAGGACTGTACCTTTATAGGCACCTGAACTAATTTAAAGCTACTCTGTCACTGAATAGAAGGCTGATCTGTACATGTTCATTAGGAGATCAGGGTGCTTTTCTGCATTGTTCTGTGCACAGAAATTTATCCCACCTTCAATTTGACTTGGGCTCAAAAACACATACATCATTTTTGACACTGTGTCTTGAATGTCTAAGACACCTCTCCACTTCCGAAAATCTGTCCAAGATCTATTTATCCAGAAGGGAGGCAAGATACAAGAGAGTTCCTGACATGTGTCGTACAAATCCTATGAGTATCATATTGATTTTTCTCAGAAGGGGCAATTGTTTCTGCAAAGCAGAGCTTAGCAACACATTACATCTAAAACTGAAATGAGAAATGTAAGTAAGGAGCAGCAGAAGAGGAAAGGAACTGTGACTATAGTGGTAATAGGATCAAATTTAAAATACAGAGCAAACAAATCTGGGAAAGGTCACTTCACGAAACACCTTGCTAAAGTATATGTGTATTGCAGTTGATTTATGGGATCATAGCATCTCAGCTAGGTTTAACCAAACTAACACAGATACTGATGATGACAACAAGACAAGATCATGAGTTTCATCACAGACAGCATGAAAATACCAAGGGACACCAGCTTACACTCACAGTCCATTCCAAAGCCTGCACTGTTACCTGGGCACTCAGTCCCCTTTGCGTTTCCCCCATCACAGAGTAGATGGCTGTGAAAATACTTTTGTAGATACAGATGTCAAGATGCTCTCTTGGTTCTCTTTGTTCGCCAGCTTGCAAGTTCCTTGTCTTCTATAACCCAAATGAATATCAATACAGACATATGTTGCCATACATAATAGATGTAATCTGGCTGGATGACAGCACAATAATAATTTCCTTCATATTGGGAAATGACAGAGAAAAAGATCAACAGGTAAATAAGTCCTGCTAATGTGTAAGAATGCAATCAGTCGGAACAAAGAGAACCATAGTATTTAACATGCTACACAAGCGTCACTGATGATATATTGTTAAGAAAAAATGTTAATTCTTCTCCATCGTTTCCATACAAACTGTACTTCCTGTTTGCACCTGCCTCTTGATGTAATAATTTTGGCATCTGGAGTTTACACAGCTAAATTTTATTCATGTTTTTTTAATATTTATAGTTCTTTTTGATGCAATAATGTGGGCATATTATGATTATGATTATGATTCAACATTATCAAAATCCATTACATCAATTTGGCGAATTTGTATAGCTTGCAAATTCCAGTTTGATTTTATGAGCCAGTGCTTTTATCCTTTTCCATATTAAAGATAGTAGGAAGTTTTCCTGCCTTCTGAGGATTTTGGAGTTTTCCAACATTTTCTTGTTTGCTTCAGGATAAAGTTTTTAAAAGTTTTCCATGAAAAAAGGGAATGACGTCTCCTGGTTGAAAATGGTATTCAAAACCCTTGTATAGAGCAGGAACTTGTATTTGACTGTTTCACATATTCTTTCATATTTTTCTCCTTTTTGTTTTATTTTGAACAAATTCTAATTTCCAATCAAAAACCCCAATTTTTTTTCAATGGGTAAACACCTCTCTCCTTTTCACAAAAATTTCCCCACCAGTTGCACAACCAATTTTTAATCATTGTCTTTTATTTTCTTGCCTTTGGAGATAGCAAGGAAATGGTCTGGGGTATGGTAAGCATCGGTGGGGTAGCGAGCAGCCAATTCAAACCTACTGCAAGTTGAATCGAGCTATCTGGAAATACAATATATTTTCAAACCAAGATCAAGAATGTTGACAGGTACATAAGGAACAGGACTGCGTTCTGAATCACCTAGGGAGAATTTTGATCAACTGACAAGCCTGATCTCTTAAAAGATAAGAAAAATATCTAAACTGGCTTTCTGTGGTATGAAATACTTTTTGCAAGACAGTAGTGATTGTTGGTTGCAAGACAACAAACACTCAAACTACATACATTGGGAGAAAAAACAAGTATAGGGAAGAGATCTGGACATCCATCCAGATGCCAAAGAATAATTTTCAGTGATGGGAACACAGAGGCAACAAATGATTCTTTTGGTCTTATGGTATCCAAAAGAATCAATAGTTGTGTTAGAAATCTTTGATGTGAAGAGATTTAGCTAGTACCTGTCCCTAGGGATACCTTTAAGCTACTACAAAGCCATCAGATACCTGTCCTTGCCACTGGAACCCAGAGCAGTTGGGCTGTGAGTAGGGACTCCGGACATAGAAATGTCCCAGAAACACAAAGAAGGTGCATCAGGTTGAAATGCAAGTTTAGCACTTACTGTGAGTGTCCAGGCGAAGGGTCAGGACTAAAGCCGTTACACCTGCCCTATTAGGGTTCTTCAGGTAACTGTTAAAAGACAGCAAGCAAGTAAAAGTGGGTTCACAAAACAATCATTACTATAGGAACGTATCCTAGAGTTGTAACAGCTCTGTTCAGGACAAACTTGTTTCAGACTTTTGATCCACTTTCTGCTTTTGGCTTGGATGTTTCTAGAACAGGTGGATTTTGCTCTCAGTTACTCAAGAAAGACAAGGCACTGGGGGAGGCTGTGCAGCCTCACAGCTGTGGCACAAGAGCATTGATGACACTGGCCAGTGTTAATTACAGAGGCCACATTTTCTCTAGAAAGTAGTTCTGGACTATATTATGTTCTGTTTTAATCAGGACGAAAGTCAAGAGCATAGGAAAAAATATTTATGAGTGTTGCTAAGAGCAGAATTTGGAACATATGAATTGTGGACTAGCCAGTTGTCAGAGATATAAAACATACCAAACACACATTGGGTATTCTTCTATTTCCTACTTGCATCCTATGCACTGTAGCAATATCTTTGTGTTTGGAAATATATACTTTCTTCTGTCCTTGAGCAGCCACTACTTGTTCTCAGCAGGATCGCATTGTATGTTGCTTAACATACAATTTTAAACATAACTATATAATTGTATTTGCTACTGATAAACTGTATAGATTTTCTAAATTTATTATGACTGATTGTCAAAAACCAAGTTTGAGATTTCTCAATTCCACAACTGGAAATCCAGCTCTTCTAATTTAAATCCCCAAACCTGTCAAAAGAGCATCTCAGCTCTTCTCAGTTGCAAGATATATTTTGAAGAAGCATTCTCACTTTGAACACATCACTTCATAAATGAGTGGAATTTAGTGCTAATTTTAACCTATGTGAAAAAAGAGCTTCTTCTGGAGTACTGATGGGCTTAGAAAGGCCCTTTCATTGCTGCATCAGTGGATAAGAATGGAGGACACACACACGCACAGAGGGAACTTTCCAGAACTGTTGTCTCCGACCTGGAGTTCTACTGCATTTATTTTCCCGTTATAACTGCAACCAATTCCTGCTCTGCTTGAAGTCAAAATCAATTTCAACATTAAAACCTGAAAACTATTTTTAACATTAATCCCAAGAGGAATATGAAGTGGATTCTTATTTTCAAGTGTCTTTGCAGCCCATAGGACTAGAAGCTTTTTTCACTGAGAACCCTCATGCAAGTAACATGATCCCAAGAGATGATGAGTGAAGAAGATTCTTTAAGACTCAAGTTTCTAAATAGCAATTTGCGACATGCAACACTGTACTCAGAGACAAATAGCAGCAGTCTTGTGTTCAGAAAGCAGTACCATGGGAGTTTTATCCAAGAATTTATTAAATAAATCAGTTAAGCCACATCAATTTATTATGTCCAGTGAAAGCAAATTTCTGAAGCAAACTGTTGGCTGAAGAACCCTCTCTAGAATGCTATTGTGGTCTTGGCAACCTTAGCACTTCTTAAAAATTTCAGTATTTCAGAAAAAAACTGAAGGGGACAGAACCTGAGGATTAATTTTTGCAGAGATTTTCTATTCCCAGCCTGATAGGCTCGTATGTTCCCTTCTAATGGAAAAACATAGACTCAGAAAAGCACCACAACTGAAGTGACTTCTAAACATTCATCCACTGTATGTACCTTAGCACAGAAAAAGGATACAACACATTATTAAATATGGAATTTGAAGAGCAATTCCAAAGACCTTCAGTCCTTCAAAGATCATGTATTTAGCTCTAAGCATGTACATAGTGCCACTACAGTGAACAAGGTTGCCTACATAGACCTAAAAATCCTGTAGGATTTCAGCTATTACTAGGTGTAAAATGACATGATATAGCAACCCATTAGGTCCTCTGGAATTTGTTGGCTGGATTTATAACTGATGATTCTAAAAGCATCTATTGAACATTCATGATATTACAGAATATAATATTGCAAGCACAAATAACTTAATTCATACAATGATAATTTTCAAAGTAATTTTCAACAATTCTTAGCAAGCAAGGCCAAAACAATAAAATGGAATTCCACTGGGCTGGCTCATAGTTGTGGGAGAGTTTTTAGTATTATTCCAAACTATTAATAACATAAAGATGCTGATCTAGCTATCCAGACAGCTGAGATTTGCTTAAAGCTTTTGTCCCACTCCTGCTAATACTCAGAATAAACTCTTGGTTCTGTTGCAGCCTGTTGATGGCCCAATTTCCATGGATTCCAGTTGGATCAGAATTTCATATCAATAATTAGTTTTCTGGTGGACTATCTATGGAGGGTGACATCATTAATTTGTTTCTTTATCAGTAATTCAAACAGTTTAAACTAAGTGTCACTGTCTGAAAAGATAAAAATGTTCCAGTGCTTAATTGATGGGAAAAAAATCAAGTTTATTTGGCTTCTTGAAGTATTTCACTCTGAGAGCATTTAAAGTACTTCAGGGTGATTTCAAATTTTCATATGTAATTACTAAAAGTAAAATGAATTGCAAAAAAGATGATCAAGGGGATACATTTTGAAGTGATCAAGAATGGCTGTTTTTCAGTTGGGGATTTAATTGCTTTCCAAGACAAAAAAAACCCCTGTCTTTTTGTATGAGTGAGTTTATTGTTGTTATTAATTGATATTATGAAGTAAAACTAAGGGTGTTGCTTACTTGACACAATATGGATAGTTCTGTGGGTGCTACTTTTTTCAGGTAAGTTTTTGGTTTGTCCTTGTTATACACTTTTTTTGTCAGCTAAGAGAGACCTACCAAAACGATCCTGTGCAGACCAGCAGAATATTCTGTTAGTCATCTTTTCAAAGACACCATGCAGAATTAAAAATACAGTCATTCATCTATTTATAACAATGAGCAGGATTTTTCTAATCCAAAAGAGATTAATCCATGGTGTAGTTTGGAGGACCCAGACAGGATTAAAAACATATCATACAACTGTGGCTCCATATAGGTGACACGGAATTTAACAGAGTCTGTGCAGGACAGTTTCAGAGTTTTTATTGCAAAGGTACTCCCATTGGATCTCAGTAAAATCTAATTCAGTAAAAAAAAATCTCAGAATTGAGGTGAACTGTGCAGAACAATCTGTTCCACATAACTGATGTGTGTATAGCTGTGTGCAGTAGATCACTGCTGTAGTTTGCATACATTTAATGTATTTTTTGTAGTCTGTTTTCTTAAGCACTGAGGAATCAGCAGACTGGTGAGAAGCTGAGAACTGTGAAGTCTGGGACAAGATGTTTTGCAACTGCAACTTGTCTTGCAACTTCAGCTTGGTGAAGAAAACACAGAGACCTGCTGAGTAGACAATCAAAAATATGTTACGCTTTACCTGAAAATACTGAGTGAATAATTTTAGCTAGTCTCTCAGGAGGCCTGGCTTATTCAAAACTATTTTTTTAAACTTTTTACTCAGAGAAAATTTTGGTGGGAGAATTTCTTCACAGTACTGAACATCAGTACTTTTTCAAACATAGATCATGTCCGTAAGACTTACAACCCAGTCTTGCTTTTTACATACATATTTATCCATTCCTCATTAATCCTACTTGTCAGGAATGAACTGAATACCCCAGATTCCTTTTGTGGTGTTTGTGCACATTGATACTTTGCAGAGTCTCATTACATGTGGCACATCTGGTCTCAGGGGATAAAAGATCCCTGCATATTTAGTGAAAGGGAAATAAGCATAACAATTCAATGCACTCATTTTCACATTTTATTTTTTTGCTAGTGTTATTTACAAATACACCAACCACGTGGACATTTTGTAAAGCCTGAACAAAGAGAATCCAACCAGATTTTAATATTGTAATTTTATTAATTATTACTACCAAATGTAAGAGATCAGTATTTTGGAAAGATTTCATACTGTATATCAGTTGTTATAAGAAAATGGTTAAAAAAAAAAACTCTAAACATGTAGATTTTCTCCAATTCTTAATATTTTTAATCAGAAGGGGAAAATAGTATTCCTTAGAGCTGCTGTGTCTGTCCCTCTGCCCTAACCTCATCCCACTCCTTTATGGCCTAATTTTATGTTAAAGAGCCTCTACTAAATTCTAGAATTGCTTTTTGGTTTTTTTCTTTTGAGGGTTAAGTGACCATGGGATGAAATACAGATAACAGCTCTTCATTGCCATTTGCAAAAGGAGAGTCTGGAAACAAATATTTCTGTTTAACACATTTCCCAGTTTTGTGTATCATAACTTCATGGGACATGCATGCATCTATTATTACAACATGGTCTAAGTTTTATGTGATGACTATTGTCTGGGGGGGCCTAAAAAGTAATAAGTGAATGCTGAACTGTGGAGCAGAATTTATTTTGCTTAACTTTTACACATTTGTCATATAAAACCATCTACTTTTGGGGTACTTATCTAGGCTTCCCAGAAGATCTGTGGGGGAAAATTTCTGCCTGCAGCATGCAGTTAGTCTTAACCTAAGTGGTTAAGACAATTATCTATAAAAGAAGCCTAAATAGCTATGTGTATATGTTGTAAACTGTTGAAAGAACACAGTGGGAGCCCAGCCATCATTTAATGCACAAAGGCTCAACTTTATTAGTACTCACACTTCTTTTATATCCACAATAATTAGTTCATACATATTGCAAAAAGCAAGCTCCTTATAGGTTGCTAAGGTTAGATACATTGGTTGCTAAGGTTAAATACCAATCTCTCCCTTTATGATTTCTGCAAGGCCTTCTACATAGTCCTGCTTCTGTTCTTTGTTCTTCTTTGATACTTTTCGGTATTCTCCCATCACGTCGCCGTTGTCAGCAGTTCCTCGGTGCTGTGCCCTTTCTCACGTAGCCAGTTGTTAGCAAACTGCTCCACATCTCCCCCGTTTTCTTTTTGCACTTGTGCTAGAAATATTGCAGAGGCAGTCTTCTGCAGGGCCCTTTGCAGAAGACTGACAATACATGGCAACATCAAAAGCACAGTCACAATTACCAAGATCATGACCCCCACAGACTTGATCAGAGATATTAACCATCCTGAAAGTCCCCAACCTTTAAACATCCTTGTTAACCAATCTAATCCATCTTCTTCTGTTAAATGTTTGACACCATCCTTTAGCTGCTGTATGCTTTTAAAAATAGATTCTGAGTGGTCAGACAAATTCATGCAACACATTCCTTCAAAATCTTCACATCCATGTCCTTGCGCTAAAAGCAAAAAATCAATTGCAGCTCTGTTCTGTAAAGTAGCATGTCTAACACTATTAACATCAGTTAAAAGACCACTTAAAGCTAAAGAAGTAGCGTTAGTCTGTTTGCTAAGCCAACCAAAGTTACCCAGGTATTCTGCTTGGGTTGTGGAACTACCCATCCTTCAGCCTGATGCAGGTTCCAGCACAGGCCGAACACACCGAGCAGGAACCCAGCGAGGGCCGGCATCTGTAGAGACACAAGCATAACCCCTGCCCCAGGTTAATCAATTGTTCTTTGTGCTTCTATCCTTTATTGCTAAGTATCGCCTTTGCATCTGCCCCCACCTACGGGGAGCAATCTGTATCCATGTAGGAATAGCACTATGTATGAAACACTCAGTCTGTAAGCATGCAGATTTTGATTCCTGTTCTAACCGTTGTTTATGATGCTGCAGCCACCAAACAGCCGCTGCCAGGGATAACGACTCTCGATTTTCCCACAAACCGAAACACTCTTGAATTGGCTGCCCTGCAAACCTTGCTAATGCCCTCTGTGGGTTGTCATTAATCCATGTGTTACGACAGTTAATACATCTTAACCCAAAATATAGCTGTGATTGGTGTATCCAATATCTTTTTTCACATCCTCCACAAAACACCTTTACCCACGCTTGATGATCTGGATTGTTGCAGTTTAAACAATTTTGCCCACTTCTTATTACATTCCCATTTAACCCCTCTATAATTCTCCATACATCTGACAATGTTGCCCAGTAAAGTGAATGTCCGAGTAGACCCTCAAGTTGGGTCAAAACAGGCTGGATCTTCAGCCGCTGTCGATGAGCTTGTCTCTCCTCTGGTGTCATTGGGAGGTGCGGCAGGTTTCGCCCATCTCGCTGGAACCCATACGGTGCCTGTTGGTGTAGAAACACAAAGATATCCCCTTCCCCATATTACTACTTTAGCTGGTCCTTTCCACAATCCATCTTTTGGATCCTTATAATTTACCCATATCTCTTTCTTTCCCTCACTTACTTTTGCCTTTTCATAATGTAACATAGCTGGTGGTTGTTCTGCGTCTCCAAATATACACAAATGATTCATTACAAATAATGTTTTTGCTAATCTTTCTTGTACATCCTGTATTTCCTGATATTTTGTTACATAACGTTTCAAGGTACCATTTGCTCTCTCAACTATGGCCTGTCCTGTGGGAGAATGCGGTATCCCTGTTACATGCTTCACTCCCCACTTGCTTAAAAATCTTTGCATTCGACTTCCGACATATGCTGGTCCATTGTCTGTCTTTATAGTATTCGGGACTCCCATTATTGCAAAACAACATGTTAAGTGTCTGATTACCTGTATGGCCTTTTCCCCACTCTGTGCAGAGGCCCATATATATTTGCTATAAGTATCTATAGTAACATGTACATATTTAAGTCTACCAAAGCTTTGTATGTGAGTCACATCCATTTGCCATACTTCATTAGATTTCGTCCCTCTAGGATTAACTCCTATTCCAATACCAACCCCTTTATTGTGAAAACTACAAACAGGGCATGTTTTTACTATGGCCGTGGCCTCCGCCATCGTGATGCCAAATTGTGTTTTTAGCCCTTTTGCATTCTGGTGGAATATGTCATGTGCTTCTTTTGCCAATTTGTCTTTCGGCATGGGAACATGTACAACAGTGGATACCAACTTGTCCGCTCGAGCATTACCTTCCCCAAGTCCTATATCCCATTTATGACTCCTAACATGGATTACAGCATACGGTTGTTCCCTTATTTTTATGGCCCTCTGTAATTGTAAGAACAACTCATAGAGACGCTTATTTTGTACTTCCCTGACTTCTGCATCTTCTATCCTTGCTACTATTCCTGCTACATACATAGAATCAGTTACAATATTCAATGGTTCATTAAACTTAACCATCGCCCAAACTACTGCCAACAGTTCCAAAGTTTGTAGTGTGTCTTGTGCTGTGGCTTTTAATATCTCGTGTTTCCATGTATTATCTTCCTGCCACGTTATAGCTGCTGTCCGAGATTTCTTTCCTGCATCTGTATAAACTGTGATGGCATTCGGAATCGGCGCCTGTTGTCTTTTTGGCTGTTCAATCCAATGTAATTGTCCTAACCATCTCAAAGGTTCCATAGATAATTGATCAGTTGACAACATCATTGGCCCATTTAACATGGCTTCCTGCAATGCTGTGCTATTTGCCAGGTACCACTGCATGGTTTCCTTCTGCATTGGACAGTATATGAATTGAGGTTCTCTTCCACTTATTTGAATAACTCGCACACGACCTTTCTTTACTAAATTTGCTAGTGCCTCAATTCTTTGAAGTAAAGATTTTGACTGTTGTAATGCTGGCGTGATCCATTCTAGCACCCATGTCTCCCCCGTTTTCTTTTTAGACTGCGTAATAGCTCCGAGCAAATGCTGTGAACCCATCCACACAAGTATGTCCAGGGGGAGCTCAGCGTCTCTCCGACGCACTTGTCCAGAAGTAATACGATCCATAATCTGTTGTAGCACTCGCTTCTGGTCTGCTGATAAAGACACCACCTGTGCAGGGTCATTTCCTTTTAACAGTGGTCGTAATTGCTGTAAAAGTTCGTTTGGAATGCCCACTATAGGTTTTAGCCATTGTAAATCTCCTAATAGCTTCTGAGCATCGTGCAGTGTTGAAATTTCAGGATTAATTGTCAATTTTTGTGGTGTTACTATTTGTTTCATTAAAGACAATCCCAAATATTTCCATGGAGCTGTTTTTTGTATCTTTTCTGGTGCAATTACCAATCTTTGCTTTGCAAGGGTGTTTACAATTTCTTTTATCTGTGTTTCTGTAAATGGTTCTTTCTGTGCAAATAATATATCATCCATATAGTGATAAATTATAACATTAGTCCATTTTTGACGTAATGGCTGTAAGGCTGCATCTACAAAAATCTGACATAAAGTTGGACTATTTCTCATTCCTTGTGGTAAAACTGTCCATTCAAACCGTTGATCTGGCCCTTCTCTATTTATTGTTGGTAAAGTGAAAGCAAATCGGCGCATGTCCTTTTCATGAAGCGGAATCGTAAAGAAACAATCTTTTAAGTCCACAATCAATATAGGCCATTCATAAGGTAACATAGCTGGATTCGGCATACCTGGTTGTAAAGCCCCCATTGGTTCCATTTGTTTGTTTACTTCCCTAAGGTCATGCAAAAGTCGATATTTGCCTGATTTCTTTTTTATGACAAATATCGGAGTATTCCAAGGACTAGTAGATAATCTTAAATGTCCTTGCTGATATTGTTCTTGTACTAGCAGGTGTGCTTGCTCAAGACTTTCCCTTTTTAGTGGCCACTGCTTTACCCATATTGGATTGTCAGATGTCCAAGTTATAGGGATCGGGAAAGTCCAAGCAATGGCCATTAGAATAAATGGTGATCGTTTGTCAAAACTATTCCCATTTGTGCTAACACATCTCTTCCAATTAAACAGTTTACCCCTGGAGGTAATTGCACTACAGCAAGCACCGCTGTGACTGTTTGTCCTTCAATTGTTAATTGTAGGGGCGGCGTTCGATTAGCTAAAGTTAGACCACCCACGCCAGTAATGGTGGTGGTATGCTCTTGTAACGGCCAGCCTTGTGGCCAAGAAGAAGGCGACAGTATGCTGGAATCTGCGCCTGTGTCTAACAACCCTTCCACAGTTATTGCGTTACCTTGAAATGACAGATGAACAGTCTTCCTGGGTCTCGTACTCAGATTCAGTGTTAGCAGGGTCAGGCTTCCTGTAGATCCGAAGCCTTTGTTTCCGCGACTCTTTTCAGTCACTGGTCGTATTGTTTGAGTCACTTGTGGCAAGGGCACCAGCTGTGCAATCCGTTGTCCCTGTGCAATCTTTACTGGTGGATTCAGTGTATATGCCATAATATAGATCTCACCTTCATAATCTGCATCAATAACTCCCGGTAAAACAAATAGTCCACATTGTGATGCTGATGATCTTCCTAATAATAAAGCTCCCATGGCTCTCCCATTAATAATGATAGGTCCTCATACATTCGTAGATATTGTTTGAGGATTATTTGTTAACAGGATAACATCTACTGCTGCTGCCAGGTCCAACCCGAGACTTCCCCGGGTGGCGGGTTGAAGGACTGCGCTGCGGCTGCAATTTTCGTCATTGCGCGGCGGCCGGCGAACGCGCTCCGTGTGGAGTTTCCCGACCGTCTGCAGCAAGCCCCCTCATTATGGGAGTTGGATCGGCAAGTTTGACACCATACATTTCTGGCTGTACAACTCTTTCGTACATGCCCTGGAGCTCCGCATCGGTAACACCGCAGCTGCCCCTTTTGAGGTGTTTGCACTCTAACTGCTGCTGCTGCTGAAGTCTGGAGAGGCGCAAGGGCTGCCATAACCTGACTTTGAGTAGCCTGAGCCTGTTCTTTCATTCCTTCCCCTAATTTCTTTATTGCCTCTACAAGAAAAGCCTGAGGTCCAGTGGGTATCGATGACGCCTTTTCAAGTGCCTCCTCTACAGTCCAATTTGCCCTTAATGTATTCAGCAAACTCTTTGTAGCAGGATTGCCATTTTGTGAAATACATTGTTTTAAGAGAGCACCCTGCATGTAGAGAGGTACTCTTGCTCTTTCAATTGCATTTACCAACTTATCTACAAAACTGCCCAAAGTTTCTTCTCTCCCTTGTTTAATTCCCATATACATTGGAACTCCGCCTGGCTCTTTCACTTGCTCTATGGCCTCTCTCACTAACCTCATTGCCTCTCTCACCTTATCCGGACCGAGCAATGCTTGAGCTTCTACTCTAGCATAAGGTCCTAACCCCATTAATTCATCCATTGTAATCCCTTGTAATGGATCTCCTGCTTGCCGCTGTATCGCTATCGACTCTAATACTCTCGCTTGCCAATGCGCATTAAACAACAACCACTGACTAGGAGAGAAAATTAACTTTGCTATACCCCGACAATCTGCAGGCAAAAGAAGTTGAGTGCTCCAGAGATAATCTAACATTTGACGAGTCGGTTCACCAGTAACACCATAAGAACTCACTGTAGAGCGCAATTGTGATAAAAGCTTCCAATCTAATGCCGTAACAGTAGCATTTATTCCACCAGCAGGGTTCGGCTGAAACTGAACTGGAAAAGCCATTTCTGTCGCCATCTGAGTCATCTCCTCATCCCCCCTTTCTAACCCCTCTCGTGCCAACGCATTCCAAGCCCGACACCTTTCTTTAGCGATCTCTATCCCCAGCCCATCTTCTGAGCCAGGAGTAGAATTCTCGCCTTCCGGCGTCACAGTCTGGCTGGATGCGTCAGGGCTACTCAGGGCAGAAACGGGGGGAGCGGTAGGGAGAACTCGTTCTGAGCTTTCCTGTCCCGTCTCTTCGGAACGTAAAGGTGGTAAAACAAGCTCACGAAACGTAGGCGGTAATGGCCATCTAGTTTCCTCCTCCCCATATCTGGTGTTTTTCTCTTTTGCCGCAATTGCGCTCTGTGCAGCTCTTTTTTCCGCCTGATACCTTAGCAATTCATTATGAACCATCCTCCATAACTTTCCCAACTTTTTTGCTGTCTTATCATCATTCAATGTTAATTCCCATAACTTATCTCCAAATTTTCGCCATTCCGATAACTCATGAACTGTATGTGGATTAATAAAACAACCTTGCTCTACCCCATAAGCTAAAAGCCCCTGAAGATCCTTTTTTACATCTATTCCCTCAACCCGGCGTTGTGTCAGCCAGGATGCAAATAAATCATATGCTGCTTGCCTGTCCATACCTGAATTTTTCCGTTGCAGCCTTTCCAGGTCTCGGCAGCACGTATCAGCAGGGCTCACCTCTTATGACACCCTGGGCGCGGGCCTTTTTAGTCGCCTTTCGCCGTCCTCGCTGCTTAAGGACCTGAACAACCTTCTCTGGTCTTTATCCTTAGTGGTGCCCTATACGTCCTTTGGCACGTATCACGTCGTTAGCAGATCACGTCCTTTGGCACGGATCACGTCGGGGTCACCATTTGTTGAAAGAACACAGTGGGAGCCCAGCCATCATTTAATGCACAAAGGCTCAACTTTATTAGTACTCACACTTCTTTTATATCCACAATAATTAGTTCATACATATTGCAAAAAGCAAGCTCCTTATAGGTTGCTAAGGTTAGATACATTGGTTGCTAAGGTTAAATACCAATCTCTCCCTTTATGATTTCTGCAAGGCCTTCTACATAGTCCTGCTTCTGTTCTTTGTTCTTCTTTGATACTTTTCGGTATTCTCCCATCACGTCGCCGTTGTCAGCAGTTCCTCGGTGCTGTGCCCTTTCTCACGTAGCCAGTTGTTAGCAAACTGCTCCACAGTAAACATCTAAGGTAAGTGAAAATTACTTTCCACCTATATGATATTCTTAAAAGCCCAAGGATGATGTATCTCTACCTCCAAACATACCTTCTCTCTTCTATACCCAGTCAGTATCACTTCATTGATACTGCAGATAGTTTGATAAAGTGTTAGGCAGATGAACACTGCGATGCATTTTGTAAAGTCCATCAGAAGGAAAATTTTCTTTAGAGAAACTCCAGATGTGCCATGATCTGTTTCATAGTTTAACTTTCTAGATTGAAATTTATTTTAGTTACATGATGCTGTGTTTAATGAATATATTTCTTGTAGCTTTCCATGGACTGCATGTGCCTTAAATTTCTTAGTTCTATGTTATGGTGTTATCTAAATCCTTCCATACTATCAGAATTTTCACAGAACAAATAATAGCAAATTTCTCAAAGTAAACTTTCTGACTATAAAAGGGCAGTGATCCACTCAAAAAGACGTATCTTGTATCCTGAAGTGAAAATGAAAGTATGTTAAAGCACAGTCCGTTTTATGGGCTCTGCCCTTACTTGGAAATGGAAGAAAATCCTCAAACCATTAGACTTGACCATTGCTTGTAAGTCATAGTTATGTCAAACCTAGAGGTAGCAAGCTTAAATCTATTCATCAGCTAAGCTAATAATACCAGTGTAGGATATATAACACACTTCAACAGTGGAAGTAGCTTCATTGTATCTAACAAAGGAGTATGACTCAGTCTAATTTTTTTAACTAGGTGGTTTGGCCTGGATCAAAGAAATTTCAGAAGCTAAGTAGTGACCACCATTCCTGAAGTGCCATGATGTAAGAGTAGTAGGCAAATGTTATGCATTATGATGTAGTCAAACCAGAGGCCTGTGGCATCTGTGAATTACTAAAATAGTGTAATCAATAACAGTATAAAGTATTTTGTGACACTGTGGTGGCAGTGCCAGACACAAAAAATAAGCATCTTGTGCAAGTATGTCAGTGATGTAACCTCTGAAAGGGATAATCATAGAATCATGGAATGGTTTGGGTTGGAAGGGACCTTAAAGATCCCTAGTTCCAACCCCCCTGCCATGGGCTGGGACACCTTCCACTAGATCAGGTTGCTCAAAGCCCTGTCCAACCTGGCCTTGAACACTGCCAGGGAGGGGGCAGCCACAACTTCTCTGGGCAACCTGTGCCAGTGTATCACCACTCTCACTGTGAAGAATTTCTTCCTTACATCTAATCTAAATCTACCCTCTTTCAGTTTAGAGCCATTACCCCTTGTCCTATAATTTAATCTTTCAAGAATGATCATGTTTGACAAGACCAAGTAATCTGTCAAACTTAGTGTTCTGCATCTGAAAGTAATAGATTCCTAAAGACAGTGCAAAATAAGGCAAAGACAAAATGATATCTCCTTCCCCCCCCCCCCCCCCCCCGCCAAAAGGTCCAGTGAGTTGTGTCTCCTCAGAAGCATTTCTGGAGTCAGAGTTAATATCCTTTTGCTTAGTGAAAATTGGTATTAATGCATTTAACTAAAAACTCAGCTGTCAGGATAGCAATGTTCTCTGATTATAAAGACCGAGCTTTCACCATCTGGCAGCTCTACAGTGCCCATTCACTAGCACTTATGCTGTCTCAGGGATGCCCAGAACAGTGAGGCTGGTGCTCATGGAACAAGGCATATGAGTTTCCCTCCCAGATGTGCAATGATTGCTAGATCTGTTGTCCCAGGAGCAGAGAAATAGCCATGATGACTCCAAGAAAACAAAACCTACAGAAACGCGGCATATTTTCTATCCTGAAGTCATGCCATTTTTTCCCAAAACAATATTGTAACAGTCCAACACTTGTGTACAGACCAGTAGCATCTAATACATTTTAACATTTCATATTCCAGTTTGTATTTATCTGGGTTTTAGAAAGCAAGCCTAGCACTTGAAGAATAAATGAGGGGAATAAGACCCTGTCTTCTTTGGCTTATTACTACAGCAACCAACCAATTTCTCAAAACAGATCATTAACAGAAATGTTATGATATAAAACTGAGGGGAAGGAATTACATGAAAATCTGTGTTCCGTATCACAGTTGCTAGTTCACATACCAATGCCACATGCAGTTTAAGTTTCACAAACTACAGGTAAAATGCAATTAAACACCTGACTGTCCTGTCCGGCACCAGGACACAGAGTGACTGCTCATTGAGATCTGAAGTAACAATGGGTAGAACTGATCGTCAAAGTGTGTAATTGAATTTCAACAGGGTCAAGTGAAAGGTCCTGCACATGGGTTGGGACAATCCCAAGCACAAATACAGGCTGGGCAGGGGATGAATTAAGAGCAGCCCTGCGGAGAAGGACTTGGGGGTATTAGTGGATGAAAACTGACTATGGGCCAGCAATGTGTGCTCACAGCCCAGAAATCCAACCATATCCTGGTCTGCATCAAGAGAAGTGTGGCCAGCAGGTCGAGGGAGAGGATTCTCACCCTCTACTCTGCTTTGTGAGACCCCACCTGCAGTGCTGTGTCCAGCTCTGGGACCCCCAACATAAGAACGACATGGACCTGCTCGAGTGGGTCCAGAGAAGGGCCATGAAGATGATCAGGGGGCTGGAGCACCTCCCCTGTGAGGACAGGCTGAGAGAGTTGGGGTTGTTCAGTCTAGAGAAGAGAAGGCTCTGAGGAGACATTATAGCGGCCTTCCAGTACTTAAAGAAAGATGAGGGGGAACTTTTTTACAAGGGCATGTAGTGACAGGACAAGGGGTAATGGTTTAAAACTGAAAGAGGGTAGATTTAAATTAGGTGTAAGGAAGAAATTCTTCACAGTGAGAGTGGTGAGACACTGGAACAGGTTGCCCAACTGTTGTCAGCAATAGTTGTTTGAATTGTTAAGAACCCCTTTTTGCTAAAGCTCTAATTTATTTGTCACTATTTATGATACTTGTTTATCCTTTATACATTGGGAGGTCTAAATACCAAATCTCCAAGGTGAGTACCACATATTGATTCTGTTAAGGATTTATGTGAAAGGCTTCAATGTATCACTTCCTTTACTTTTTGATATTAGGCCACAAGTTGTTTTGAACATCTTGGGCAAGACACAGAAGTTAATATAGTATGTTGAGTGAACATGGAATCCACATAGAAAAGCTCTTACGTTAGTCAGTAAAAGGACGTAGGGTTATTGAAAATATTTTATTTCTTAATGTAATGACAGAAGATAAGCAAAGAAAAAAATCTAATTTTGATCTCACTTATATTGATTTCATAATACTATATTGTTTTCTGTCAGATTACTCTTGCTTTTCAGAACATACATGATCTCTGGTCCAACATCCCTTTACATATACACTTTAAAACTTTCCCACTTCCTTGGAAACTAGCAAAATATCTTCCACTTAATTCTATCTAGTTTTGACTTCAAATATCCTCCTACTCCCTTATAATACAGAGGAGTATCTTATTATCTGTAATGGGAATAGGGGCTTGATGACTACTAGTGTTCTTTATCTTTGAGCAGCATGCCTCAGACTACTGGATTGGAAACACAGTATTTATCCAAACCCCACAAAATTATGTGTAATGAAACTGCAATGGATTTAATGACAATATTTCACTTGCACTGACTTTCACAGTGTAGATACAGTGCAGGTGGGTGTTAGCGCATTTCAGATTTTTAAAACTAATTGACAATAATTAATTATACCATGCAAACCAAGGCAAAAATGTAGCATGACAGACCTTGTGTGAAAGTGTATAGAGAAGAATTGCATGTTTCTGACAGCAAAAAATAGGATAATGGCTGAGTGGGATCCTCTAAGTCGTGTGCATGTACACATGTGTAAGTGATGGTCGTAGGAACATCCCTGGCAGTCTGGCAATAACGATGCTTCTAGAAATCTCTGTCTCCCCCTAAACTAGAGTCCTGAGTACAAATGTCCAGAGAGGAACACATCCTTATTTAATTCCTTCTCATCGCAGACCCTACTTCTCTCCCCTCTCTCTTACAGTGCAAAAGTCCTTCAGTATTTCCTGCCCTGAACACACCAGAATCTTCCTAGCCAAGACATTTTGGACAGCTTTAGAAAACATTTCTACTGTTTCTGTGATCCAGTCCTAGTGCTCTCATCTGGGTACCAATATCCACTAGCCATCTAAGCCCACCTCCTCATTGAGCTGTCCTTTGCAGAAAAAAGGCCCAGCCGTAATTTCTGACAGCAATTAAGATTTGCACTTGCAGCATTCTGCAGGAAGGAGTACAGGTAGGAGAGTCGAACGTGAAGCAGTAGGGTGGATCATGGCCAGAAGAGACTACACTAGGGAAGATTTTTAGACATACAGAAGGTTTCCTGGTGGTACAACATGATTCTGTCCTCATTCACATTTAGACAGAGACTAGTTGTGATTAGAAATAGTAGTTGACAATGGTTATTTCGTTTTTAATGGAGAGAACCAACAAAACTACAAAGTAGCAATGGTCGGCTTTGCTGGCTTTATAAAAGCAAGTCTTGAGTCCTGTACTAGGCAGTAGGAAGGAATTCCAGCAGGCAGGTTACACATCTTTCACACCTCCAAGAAAACAGCGTTCCTTCACTGTATAGCATACTTCTTTCCAAGTGATGCTCACACGCACAGCAGTGACACCGCCTAGCCACAGCTCAGTTACACTGACTTGTCCCTTGCCTGGTTTATACAAGGGTATCTTTGATAGTATTCCCAGCGCAGAACAGAGCCAGGAAACTTTGACTGTGGCATGTGCTGGAGTACCTTTGTCAGTGCAATCTAACCATCTCACAACAAAACTTTGGTTAAACATGAACAACTAAACATCATTCTATCTATCCTTGAAAGTTTCCAGGCTACAAGTATAGGTTGACGTTGCCACTTCCTGTTGTTCCTAAACAGGTTTAGATTACTCTGCAAGTGAGCAATACAGTTGCACCTATATTTTGCTGTATAGAGATAACCTTTATCTAAGTTATTCAGTGAGGCTGAATCATGGTACGGTGCTATTCTGCATGGTTTCTTTTGCAGCTTTCATTGCCATGGTACCCAAGTGACTTCTAGTAGTGCATTAAGCAATGTGCCTGTCACTCGTCATGCGAGTTCACTCCATCTCTCATCCTTGCCCCTGTATAAGGAATAGGAGCTTTCAGTTTCTGTTTTTCATCTTTCCAGGTGAAATATCTCAGTCACTCTACTTGATTGAGTGAATGATGATGTTTGTAACTCGCTGTCTGTAATAAAAACAATTAAGCTAGCTCTAAACCAACACTTCCATTTCACACTAAATACATCAGTCTTTTTTACCTGAGAGGACAGCTGTATTATCAATTATCTAAGAAAAAAGGTGCACATAAGGGAAATATTAAGCAGGGAAATACTGCCATTTTTGTATCATCAGTCAGGGTTACAGATTTTTTTTTATTTCAAAAGAATGAAAGGTTACTATGCATACAAGTCAGATAAAGGCTCAGAAAAAAATAGCTCTTTTGTCTAGTTCTGTATTCACTCTGATTTAAAATATGTATCTGGATTGGAAAGACTGCAGTGAAGATCTGATAACTTTTCCTAGAACACGTACAGCAATTTCATTGTAATTCGATTTGCAATTTAAATCATAGAATCACAGAACATCTTGAGTTGGAAGGGACCCATAAGGATCATCGAGTCCAACTCCCGGCTCCTTGCAGGACTATCTAAATGTCTAATGTCTAATGAAACACTGCATAAATACCAATAATGGGTAATTCATTCAAAAATAGCATATGTTGTTTACCTTTGCAATAGAAACACCAAGTCATCAGCAAAGCCAGAATAATATATAAATTTCGTTTTGGTGTTGAAAAGACCTGCAAGAAGTGAAATTTATTGTTGAAGTTATATTCTCCAATAGGAATCTCTTTTCTTGTCTCTCACAGAAAGGACCACTCTTTGCTTCATCCCGGCATCTTGCCATTCAAAGTATTTCTCTGTAACCTCATTAGCATTCAGATCGTTACAAAATGGATCATCATCCCTAGACTATTACTCAAAGAAGGAAATAGATGCAAGTTCACCCCTATATCCTGAAGTGTTCAGACGCAAATACATCCAAAGGACTTGTAAGTGCCACAGGACACACCACCTTTAGCCAGGGTTTCCATCATCTTGTGATTCTTGGAACATCCACTGACTTCAGAAGATGTGTGTATGTAGTAGAAGTATGGCCCACTCCCATAGTGCTGCATGTTTTCACTCTGTGACCAGTCACTGGGGACTAGACAGTTGCTACAGTACATTGAAAGAAACTCTTTTTTTTTAATAAACCAAGTTGTAAAGATTCAGAATTTCAGCTCAGCATCTTTTTCTCTTTCAAGGATGATGAACATTTTTCTTCCTATGACTTGGTTTGCCCATCTGAAAAATCACACTGTTGTTTAACTTAACAAGTCCTACCAGTCCCTGATGAAGTGAAACAAAACTGCACCATATTGAGGTGGTTTCCTAGATGTAATTTGTACATGACAAGCTTGTAGGGATGGAAAAGCATAGATACTTTATTTATCATCAGACTGAATACAAAAAGACAAGTTTTTTTCACTGTTCCCAAGATAATAGGTACTTTCTCTGGTTCAGAGAAAATATATGGTCCAGTGCATATTCGGTTGTCTCTCTGTAAAGATTTCTTTTAACAGTTCATTTTGATAGCAGTACTATGAAACACAAAGGACCAAAACGGCCAACCTGTATCATGGAAGTAATGACCATGACCATCACGTGCTGTTAATCTGAAAGAATAAAAAAGCTTGTACTGAGATGACCAAAAACTGGAAGAGTTTGCAATGCTCCCATGTTTCTCAGCTATCAAATACTCAGAAGCAGCTGTTTGTGGTTAACTTTCAATGAGCAGCGACTAAAAGAACTGATGTAGGCTTCCGTGTCGAAGTTGGTTGATATTCTCATGGTTTATCAGTACCACAGCATGCACAAATAAGAACACCATATTGTTTTCTTTGACTTTTCATTAGTGCCACTGTTGCGGTATGATCTGAAAGAAACCACGAGAGTAATCACTGCAACTTATGAGCATGGCTTCAGAATTTGTGGAAGATTTGGGATAGGTGAGAAAGTAAGAGTGCCTGGGGCAGTACCAGAGCTTATGAGGCTGAAATAAGAATGAAGACCAAAGAAGGCTTGGGATCTAGTAAGGGAAACACCTGACGAAATGAGAAATGTCACCTGGAAGTTGACAGAGATGCACAAGTTTCATGGGGAAGCTAGGAAATAATCCTAGGTGCATTCAAACAGTAAGTAGAAGATTGAAGGAAATAGCGGAAGAAAACAGAGAAAGTGGCTGAGCCAACTCTGGAATCAAAGGATCTGATAACCCATCAGCAAAGGAGGATGGTATTAGTTTTAAAAAAGAAGTATACCAGAGGGTGAGCAAGAAAGAAAAGAGGAAAAATATAAGGACCTAGAAGAGAAGATCTGAAACACTAGCCTAGTATCAAATAGAGCAGTTGAAATAAAATGGAGAAATAAAAAATATCTGCAAATATTTTTGGAATATACAAAAAAGACTGATTGGAGAAGCACTATATGTTCATACAGAGTAGTACAAGTGAAATGAAATGGTTATGCACAGAGCAGCATAACACATTAAAATTCCTCCCATCACAAAGTACTCTGTTACTGGTAAACAATTTTCTTACAATAAAAATGTGAGATATTATCAACAGCATATTTCTCAAATGCAAAGCTTGCACATAACTTTATAATATCTGTTTTTATAGTAATATGAAATAAGCATTAGCATGAGAGCTAGAAAATATACATGGTAACATTGTTACTAAACCTCCTATTTAAAATAAAATATTCTTTAACAGAAAAAAATGTTTTTTAAAGAAAGGAAGATTTCTAAAACCCATTAGAGTCTAATTTTAAGAGCCATAACTATGAGGATAAAAGAAATTTTGAAAACTTTGAGCAACTGTGGAATTACCTTTGACTGCAGGTATTTCTAACCCTCATCTACAGACCATGTCAATACCGTCATGACTTCAACGAGCTGTGGATCTCTTTATATACCTCCTCCTCTTGCAGTTCAGTTGGTGAAACAAGTCTCAGTGGCTCAGACAGTCAATAAAACCATGGTCCGGCAAAGGCTGGTGGAGAGCAGGGACAGCGTCAGCCTGCCTGCATGCTTTCCAAATGATCGTGCTGGGGTTTGCCCAGTTAGTTTCTCAGTTTATCACCAAATTAGGGGAAGGTGTGCATGCCCGGAGGGTAAAGGGTTTGTGCTATTCAAATACAAACTCTGGCAAGAGTTTCATTATGTGAACATGGCTGGGGATGAGGGAGAGGTTTTACTTGGATGCACTCATTTTTAACTGTATGTTTACAACAGTTATAAATATTCCATTATGAAGTAGTAAGTCTATCATGTGTACTGTGAAAGAGGCCTATAGGTCATATGTTATTTCTTCAGTGCCTTGTATTTTTTCCTAGAGAAGTTTGTAATTACTTTAGTATATTTAAGCTATTACAATCTATATAAGTAAAATAAGAATATCAAAGTGCTACCAGTGAAGCAGAACTGAAAAATCCAAGTGTTTTGCTAAAGTGTTATTTTCTGCAAAACTATTGGGATTTTGCTAAGAAATATTTTACCCCCGCTCTTATCTGAAATCATTAGAGGTGATAAAAACAAGTTCTGCTGTGAAACAGGTGAACAGCGTTTGCAGAAGGACCCAAGCCCAGCACCCGCTGCATTTCCAAGCTAAAATAACGCCAGAGGACCTGCTGCTGCTTCCCCCCGGCGGCACACCGGCAGTCCGGCCAGGTTCCTCGGGGGGTTCGCGTGGGTTTTTTCAGACCGCCGGGGGTTACATTTTATCCCCAGCGGCTGCAGGTGAGCGGTGTCGCTGCCGAGGCTCTTTCGAATACAACCCCATTTCTGGGGCGTTGTGGAGCGCAGGGACGCACCGCTCCGCTCAGACGGCTGGGCCGTGCAAGCGCAGGTGAGACGGTGTCACCGCGGCGGGCGAGTGGGGCCGGCTCCGCTGCGGCGGGGCGCCGGGGCCCGGCAGGATCGGCGCGGGACCGGCGGGACCGCGAGGGCGGCGCGGAGGGGCTACCGCAGCCCCTCGGGGGAGGCGAGCGGCGCCCGCCGCCCTCCCACCCCCCGCCCCTTCCCGCCGGCTGGGGGCAGCCGCGCCAGCTGGCGCGCCGCAAACTTTGCAGCCCCCGTTCGGAGCCGCGCTCGGACTCCGGCGCGGCGGCGGCTCCCGGGGCGGCGGCGGCCCCGGTTGACATAGTAACCCCGCGGCGGGGCGCGCAGGCGGCCGCCCCTCCCTCCCTCTCTCTCCCCCCGCCCTCCCCTCCCCTCCGCCGGGGGACGCGGCGCTGTGAGGCGGCCGAGCCGCAGTGCCGCGCGCTGGCCGGTTCCGCGCTGCTTCCGCGGCGCCCTCAGGGAGCCGCTGCGCGTCCGGGCGCCTCAACCGCGGGACAACATGAGCCAGGCGCAGCCCTACGCCCCGCGGAAGAGCAGCTCCCCGGCGGCCGGCACTCGGCGGAACGACAGCCAGGACTACCTGCTGCTCGACGCGGAGCCGTGCGAGGAGAGCGCCCTGCCGCCCTACGCCTTCTACCCCGTGTGAGTCCCGCCGGACGGGCCCGGGGTCCCTTCCTCCCTCCCTCCCTCCCTTCTTCCCTCCCTGCGCGGGCGCGGAGCGGGGCGGACGCCGGCCTCTGCGCTAACTCCCGCTGGAGGGAGCGAGGCGGCAGCGGGACAGGTGCGGGCGTGGGGCTGGGCTGGGCTGGTGCCGCTGCCCGCCCGCTGCGCCCCGGCTGGGGCAGAGCCCGCGGCGGGGTCCGCTCCTGGGCAGCCGCCGTGGGGACTCGGTCATCTTTCCTCGTCTGCCCCGGTAGAGGAGCGGGGTCTGCGAAAGCCGGAGGAGCAGCAGTAGCCTCCCGTGTCCAGCTGGCAGAGGTCTGCCGAGGCGCAGATACCTGCCCCGCGGTAAGGGAGGCGAAGGATAGCTTCGATTTGCTGTGGAGAGTGCTCGAGGGACGACGGTTGTGCTTAAAACTAACGGTATCGAATAGGTTTAATATAGTTACAGAAATTGTAACTCCTGCGATCAGTTGCTCCCGCAGAGAGGGTGCACGTTACAGGCGTATTCACAAACCCATAATCTTTTCATTACCGTGTTTTGTCAGAAACGTGTAGCCTCGCTTGATTTGATTCTCTAAGTTTTGCTGGATAGTTATCGTTTAAAGTAGGGTGTAAGAACATACGCAATAAAAACTAAATGAAGCATAAACTATAAAGGTTTCAGGAACCGCAATTTTTAATATCCAGGTCAATTGACATTCAGGGTTGACAGCGTCCTTCTGGTTATGTGTTGTCAGCATGACTTCTGTAATTACCACTTGTTAATGCTTCTGAGGAGAAGCTGTCCCACAGAGGGGGAAAATGGGTATTAAGAAATGCAAGATGCGTCATAAAATCTCAGGTGATTACCAGAAGATGTGTACTTTCTTTTGTACAAATTGTATTTTATTGCTTAACTGGTAAATTCCAGTTACTAACCTCTCATGGTTTTTGCTGTTTTATCCATGAGGGACTTACCAGCCACTTGCCAACTACCTGGATATAGGAAAGGAATAATAGTAAGGAAACTAGCAACACTCACAGTGTTTGTTTATTTATAAACACAGTTAAGAACAAATTTTCAGAATTCACTGCTGTCTTGCTATTCCTAAGTGTCTCTGTAGAGTACTAATTCAGTATGCTCATGTAACTGTAATTGCACATTGGACTTAAACCCCACCTCAAAATATATGAATGCACCTGTCTAATGAATGCTTTCCGAAGAAAAACCTCATGATGGTTAGTTCAGAGACTGGTTCTGACTAACAGACTTCAGCTGTGAACTAATATGGCAATTCCGAAGTTCTTTGCTGTGTACTTAGAATGGTTGTGCAGCTATGAGAGGATACATCTTGCGTAAGTGATTCAAAGCATCTCTTGAAACAAAATCTGCAAGGTTTGTGAACTGCTGATATTTTCAGTTCAGCAGGATGAGCCTGTGCTAGCAGCTCTTGGTCCAGCACACAAGCGTGGAGATCGCCTCTCATCATCTCACAGTGGCAATAAGGAAAGCCTAGGTCCTAGGCAAGTTACTTTGTAGAACTAGGATAGCACTAAATGCAGGAATTTCTCTCCAATTATGTCAAAGCCTCAGATGGCTGGCTCTGTGGTACAGGTAGGTCCAGGACCCTGGAGTCCCTCCTTGGTAGAAGGTGTTTCCATCAGTCTTTGAGAGAATAGACAAAAGCTACCTGATATGCATGGCGGGTATAAATTTGAGGAACATGCCCCTTCTCTAATTTATATAGTTGCTACTAAAAAGGGTGCTTTAGTGGGCAGTGCTTGTTTTTTAGATGCACCTAAGGCATGGGGAAGCTGTCATTCAGGGCTTCTCTGGGTGTGGAAAGGAGCCACTTCACAGGCACCCATAGATGATGCCTACATGCAACCACTGCAAGGACTTCTTGTCTGACAGGGATGAATGCAGTGAGTATAGGCTCCTCCAAGGTGGAGGACTAAGATGGAGGACCTGTACTAAGTACAGGTTTTGAATTTTCCTGCCTGAATTCCACCTGTTTTAGGTATATTTTGCAGATCTGTCTTTTCAGACAGAAGTCATTAATTTTACTGGTGGCCTTCAAAGGGCCAAGAACATAGTCAGATGGCCAGTGCTTAGAATATGCTTTTCTAATCTTTGTCATCTACATGCAGTAAGAATACTTTTTTCTACTTTATTTGAAAATCCTTAAATCATGTTGTTATGGTAGAGAGTGTTATATGAATCCTACCTTGTATCTGTAAAGTCATAAGGTCTCTGGAGATCCCAAGGATGCTGCTGATGAAGGGCATGTGTTACCCTGAGAGATAAATTATGTAAAATCAGTATTTCATCTGCTATGAATCTGCTTGGACTCAGTGCGTGTGCCTTATCTGTCCTGTTTTGTCAGCATTTATTCTTTAGCTACTTCTCCAGAAATGTGGCAGCTCAGGGAGCTGGTCATGCTGTTCGGTGCTGTACCATGAGTCCTCGTATGAATCTTTGGTGCCCATTGGATTATGAGTCTAAACCATGGGGACTGTGGGTCTGTCCACTGAGATAGAGTTACGTGTCCCTGGAGATTGAGTGGTGCATCTGCGCTTGAATGCAAACACAAGAAAATAACCCTCCAGATAACATCAGTTGGTGTATTAAAATGTTTTAACTGAAGCCACGTACATTTCACTTGGAGTATTTCTTGGTATATCCCATTACTAAGGGTATTTTTTTCAAACTAACTGGAAAATGATAGGCATCATTTGCACATGCAAAAATGCCCCAGGAACATCTTGTGTGATGGTGATTAATGCAGAACAGTAATGCAGAGTACAGCTGATGTCCAAAAAAAGCTCAAGTGTACCTCCTTTTAAACATTACTGAGAGGGTAACATGCTTAGTGGTGTAATATGGCATGTGACTGTCGCTTGAAAAGGAGTCTGATACCATGCAATACTTTTCCTCAAGTGGTGATTTAGTGCTAATGCTGACGTTTTTGCGCATTGTGTGTAGAACAGGTTTTTCATGTGTTGTTTTGTGACTGCCTTTGAGTGGTATAGTGGCTGGATTCTAAAATCACCACTTTAAGAGAACTATTTCTTGTATCTACAGCCCTAGTCTATCAAACTACTGCTTGAGTTCAGTGGTGTTACTCCTGAGCCTTTATAACAGCAAGTAATTGTTTAATAAAAGACATTGAGTTTGCCTTTTTTTACCCCCAGGTGATTTTTCAGATGATTCATTAATTGTAAAATAGTGTGGTCATATTAAAAATCAGAGTAACTGTCACTGATCAACCCAATTGGCTTGATGTTGTGTCAATTAGGCTGAGACAGTATAGCATGCTTAGGTATTAAATTACCTGTAAATTGGACAAATATTTGAAATACTGACCTGTCAATGTTAACTGACTCTGAGTAGCAAGAGACCTGACAGACTTACTCATATATTTGAGGCTTTCTTTGAGTTTCAGCACTTGTGCTTAACAATGGGCATGATATTGAATGAGTGTGAATTCAGTACCACTCTTTCTGAGGAACAGCTTTAATTTGTCCAAGGTAGCCACTACCTTTGTTGCAAACAAGACTTCAACAAGGTACCTTGGGCTCAGCAGCTGTACCAAGTGGGGTCACACAGTCTTTTGGCAGTAAGTGGATAGAAGACTCTTACCTTTATTTGTGGTATGATGCAAAATGGAATTCTAATGGGATTTTGTGCTGAAAGATCTTGCTTTTCCTTTGAATTCAGAAACTTTGGTAGGAAAACCACACTTCAGGCTATCTGCAAAATTTGTAATTAAATGGTTTCCAAAAGATGAGGCTACGTTTTAAGAATTTAATAACTGTATATTAGAAATCATATGCAAGTAAACACTTTTTTTCTAGTAGTCCTCCCATCTAGTCATCAAGGCTCATCCCTAATGTGCTAAAAAATACATTGCATCATGCATGTCAGAAGATTGCCTCCTGAAATAAAAAAATGTGGATATGTTTTTTTTGTTCTTCTTGTTGCAAGTATTTTATTGGCAAAGAGCCTGGTTTTGTAGTTTAAAACAGGATGGAAAGTGCATTTTAAGGTCTAACCCCAAACCTGAGTGCTGATGTGCAGTGGGATTGGAAAGTGATAGTACTTGTATGTAAATTTCCCTGCTGAAAAAATGTAACTGAAGAACAGATTGTCAGCATACTGAGCTAGTGAGAATACGCTAATTCGGTCAGACATCTGGTTATATTGCTTATTTATACTTTGAAATATTTTCATTGTGAAAAATAAATCTGTTTTCTTATACACGTGAGGATGGATAATTTTGCATTAAAAATGTCAGTGGTAAAGTAAATGAGGCACACAAATTATCAGATGAAAACAGGGAAAAAAAGGGTTCTGATGGGCATAACTGCCTTGAGGCATAGATTCTTTCTCAGTTTTTGTGGTTTCAGATCAAGTGTTTCTCAGTACTATCAAACTCAATGCGTACTTTAAAGCCCTTTCTTTGTTAAATAATATGTTTAGTAGTTTCTTTCCTGCCTGCAATATAACAGTTTCTGCTGCTGGTATAACATCATTTTTATCTCCAGCCTCAACTATCTTGCTTGAAATGACCTGTAAAATTATCTTCCAGACTCTTCATTAGCCATAATCTCTTTAGGGAGTACTGTGCAATGTGGCAGCTGTGTTTCAGATAGCTAGTCTCCTTGCTGAGATGCTATGTCCTCTGAAAATACATTGCAATAGTTTTGGTGATAGCAAAAAGGTAGAAGAGTTAGTATGGAGGGGGGGTCATTCCCTTTTATAGCTTAGTGGATGGAACACTTTCCTATGAATTAGAACTAATGGAGCTACTTTCTACTGGGCACAGGAAAAAAAAATATCATAGTTTGGGTGACTGAATTCAATCCCCAAGTCTTGGGTAAAAGAACATCACCATTATTACAAAGCCCCAGAAAATCCAGCTTTTAGTTCCCTCTGCATCTTCTACAAGTATCTAGAAGAGAATGCTTCACTTTGAAAAGATATGCTTAATGTTTTTTTTTTTTTCCCTAAATACATTTCTTTTAAAAATCTGAATGAATAATAGCAAATAAATATTTTGTTTTAATCAAAAGGAAATATATTTATTTTTATATTTCAGCCTGACAGGTTAATTAGTAAAAAAAATCAGTCATGTGGTCTGATGTTTCCTACCTCATCAGAAATGAGGAGAAGAGAAACCATAACCGTGTTTTTTTGGGGTAAGACATTCAATAAAGGTTTATTTTAAAAGAGTGGCAAAGCAGACCAACAATACTTGTTTCACCTTGGAGAGCTGAGGTCTGTTGCTAATGAGTACTGTGCAGCTCAGTCCGTAAGGTGCACGATACTGGCCAGGGCTAGGTGCTGGTCTGGTGGGCTTTAACATGCTCCGTTTTGGTGCCTCCCTGGAGCAGACTCAGTGTTCTGTAGATGGAGTTTTCTACCAGATCATTTTATGCTTTGAAGATGTTTGAAAAAACAGTGAACTTATGCAGAAACTGGTATACAGTCTGAAAACTACCTCATAAAGATGAATTGAACCATGTATGTTTGTTTTTGGTGAAGACCGGTGGGATTTGTTGGGTTTAGTTGTTTGGTACTTTTGCATTCACTGGATATGCTCACTAATTTAACAGTGAACTTCCTTTGGTCACCTATGTCACCTATGCTTGTACTTCGTAATTGGTTTTGCATGACCCATTGCAGTATTTCTGTAGGTTTATTTATACCCATTCTTAAGAAAAGGATATATTTGTGGATCACTCTTAGGTAGTTACTGAACGAATGAAAGCCACTTCCCTGTGGGACCTAATTTTATAAAACTGGAAGCTTTCCATATAAATACGTCATTTGTTAAATTTGCATGAGGAAGGTGGAGTAGTGATTAAGAAATGTGTGGGATATATATGGCATGCTTTTCACTGTAAATGTTAATAACAAGTGTGTTCTTTGTCAAACACCCTCCCAGCAGCATTTGCCACCACAGGAGCTGAAGGTTATAATAACTGGCTACTTGAATTCCTGCCAACTATCAGTATCCCCAACTAAAGGTGACTTGGCATGGTGGGTCTACTTCATCATGCTGTCTTTAGACTTCCCATCTCTGCACACATGAGCAAAAGAAAATTTTGGCAGGTAAACTATATTCATCAAATTCTTTATAACTTGTTTTCGTACCTCAAACTGTGAGAAGTGCAAGGCAATAACTTAGGAAAGGGCTTCAATCTTAAAGTGCATGAGTCTTATGTACACGTTTGTGCACATACTTGTGAGTGTAGACACTTGCACACAGAGCCTACTCAACACGAGGCTTAAAGGATTTGCATTGATAAGTGGTATTTAAATGTAAGTTTTGATAATTAAATGTCGACAAAAAAACTGCATGTAATTTAATTATCACTAAGCTTCTCTGGAATGGATTAACATTTTTATCTTGTATTAGAATGGTTATTATTTGTTTAGCAGTGACCACTTAAATACATAATCAGGTATGCTATTTTTAGCAAAATAGATGTTATGGAATATAATGTGAAGATAACTAATTAAAGTCTGGGTTTATTTTCTATATCCATTTCTGTACAACTACACGTTTTCATACCAGCACAGCTCTGTTGTCCCTCTCAACCTAATATATCTAAATAAATGTTTGTCAATATTAAAAAAAAAAAAAAAGTGCAAGCTTTGGCACTAGGAATGAGATGTGAGATTGGGTACAAGAACCCCAAGTAAGTGGAGTAGAAGAGGAACTGCATATCAAGAATTGTCATTTTAGATGTGTTCTCAAGGCTATGTGGGAAGTGTGGATGGCTTGTTTTCTGTAAGAATTGAATGTAAGTTCCTTTTGTTTAAAAAAAGTTGCAAATTTGAAGAAAATGGCACTGTTGTGGATGTAGATTTGCTGGGTGAAAGCTTTGTTGTGGATGGGCAGCTTTCTTTTAATGTGGAAGAGTATTGATGAAATAAAAATGTCAAATAGTAGTAGCAATAATAATTGTGAATCACCAAGAAGTAGATGTGATGCCCGCCTCTTCGCTCAAACGTTCCTGCGGTAGTGCCCTTAGTCATACTGCTGTTAATGTTCTCCCTTGTACGTCATTAATTAAAAACAAAACCAGCCTTGCCCACTACCAGATTAAAAATACCCCAGGAAACAGAGTACAGATCACAAGGTCTGTATGATGCAGCGCTAGCAATTTTACAGAATATTTGGACTGGAGAATTTCCGTGAAACTTTGCTGCTTTGTTACCAAATCTTGACCGAAACAGTGCATCTCTTACAAATGGCACCTTGTATTCTTTGAGTTAAGTCCTGGTCTATTGAAGGTAGTGGGAGTTTTGCTGGATAGCCCAGGTGTTTAGGAGGTTCATACTACAAATTGACTCAGTTGTGAATGACCAGCAGCAGCCGGAGCCCCTCTTGACCATGTGCACAAATAGCTGTTCCAACAGACTTATGCTTGGCCCAGCTGTGGTACGCCAATAGTTGTGCACGTGATGGGTTGTAATCACTGAGCTGCACAGATGATCTCATATATTTCTAATCAGATGCTGGCTAATTGCTGCTAATAAGGGCAAAGTACTATAGAGCCAGTTGAATTCTTATTTTGAAAAGAGAGGACCTTGATTTCACCATGACACATAGGGGACCCCCCCATGCAAGCAGGCAATGTCTAACTCGGAGCTGGACAGTACCTAGCCTGAGACCAAGGAGGTGTTGAAAAGACTTGGCAACCAGAGCTGTCCTGGTTCCTCCTGAAACATTTTAATGCATCCTGATCAGCTTAATTAGCAAATAGGTATGTGCACAGCAGATTGACAGGGTGAACTACAATGCTGGTCTGTTGCCTCCCATTTTTACTGGTGTTGGTTCAAATGGAGACTTGGTTGTGCTGATTTTCTTCCTGGCCCAGTCTGGGTTTCTCCTGTCTTGCACACTGACTGAATTTAGGAATGATGACTGATCGCTTAGAAGCCTTTCAAAAGGGAAGATTCCCTCATCTTTGAGGAGTGATTTATGTTTTCTTTCTATTCTGTAATATTTTTGCCTGTGGCATATATGTTTCAGCTGTTCTAGACATGATTTTTCTCCCCTTTTTTAGAACAGGTAGCCAGGTCAGACCGCTAAACTTTGTTAGTCTTACTCTGTGTACGTGTCTTAGGCCTGCCAAGTGGTAATAATCCAATACTTGGTGCTTTTTATAAGGCTCTTGAAGTGCTTTGCAAGCAGACATGTTGCACACAGTCCAGCTGTCGACCTTCCAGCCGCTGGGTGCTTGGCAGCAGAGAGAGCTGTTCTTACAACAGCAGTGTTTTAAATCATGGGTTGTGTCAGTTAAACAACTCTACAGCACCTGGCACGTTGCAGAAGGCCATAACAGTGGTACTACCAGCATGAATCCAGGAAATACTTTTAACTGAGGTGCAGTTTGTGGGAGGATGTTTTGGAAACTGTCATCGTGAAGCTCGGAGGATCTGTGCCATTGAGACTCACGCTGTGAACGTCATGATTACCATTTCTCTGCTAATCATGGTGTGGGAAAGTGCCCTTCCTTCCCCACGTGCCCATGAACATGCCAAGTCATGCGTGGCAGAAGCATGCTTATGAGTGGGGGCTTGTGATGTGGACAGCATTTAATACGTCTGATCACTTAGCAGTGGGCTGCTGCATCCATCCCATGTGAAACAGCTGAGCTTGGGAGAGATGTGTGTTGACTCGCAAGCCCCACCACACAGGGAGCTTAGTGCCATGAAAGATCCAGATATTAGTTAAAATAGTGGATTGTAGCGTTTTTTTCCTAAGCATTTGTGATATGTGCCAATGATTATGGTCACGTTCTGTGAGTTTCTAACCATGTTCACTGATTTATGTGGGATCAGAACCATTGTATTGATTTTTTCTTTTCTGTTTTTGTAATCCTTTCAGAAGACACAGTGAGCCTCTTTGAGATTTGTTCCTAACCAACTGTTTTTCATGATTGAAGACTATAAACCAATTTTCCCTTCTGTTTTGCAATGTAATAATTGATTTTCTACATTAGTTTAGTTCCACTCTGCTAATCTTTGGTTTTATGTGTTATTTTCTTAAGCTAATTTAAAATTATTTTCAAGTGTGTTTTAAAATTTGTTAATGCAATGTCACATGTACTAGAAATTTTTAGTTTATTATCTGCACTTGCTGAATTTGTTGGATTATACTTGAGTCAGATTTTTTTTTTCTTGCTGGATTTATGATTTTATAGTTATACAGTAAACCTGCTATGATCCACATATGTTAAGTACAGAAAGATTTTGAAATGGTAATTTAAAGGTCATAGAGCTTTATTTTGGACACATGTGAGAGAGGAGTCTTTTTAGAAGTTAATATAAATTTATGTAATACGAGTGGGGCTTACTCAAAGGGAAATCCCATGCTCCGAGAACTCTCAAGTTTCCCTAGCACTGAAGCGAAGGATGAATCAGTATGTTCATGGATCTGCCTGCACCACATCCACGGTCTGGCTTTTGCTTTCCTCTGTCCTGTAGGAGCACATGGACTAGGATGGTTGCTCAGAGCGTTTAGGCTCTGTATAGGATCAACATGCTCCACTGTACCAGGGAGGTGAAATTAAATTAACTCTGGTGCAGTGGGATACTTGAGAACATTTGCAGTAGAACTTTTAAAATTTCTGTCCAGACATTTAAGTCCTGCTCTAAATTGTGTTGACAAATCAGATGCAAAGAGCAGGCTGCTGGATGGCAGCAATGACTCTTCCTCTATGTAGCTCTTCTTTTCCTTTCCCTTTAAGAACAGGTTTCCTATAAATTTCTCAAGACAGTTTTTGAAGTCTGCTGCTTTCATAGCTTTCTCAAGTGAGTCTTAGAATCATACTTCTCCCCTTACTGTGTACTATTTTGTTGTCATCTCTTTCAGTGTAGAAATCTGAACTGAAAAATGCGATGACTGTTAACAAAAATTGGATCAAAGTGCTAACAAAAGTTAGTTAATACAACTGTGTTTTCAGGTAGTGGCAATGGGATGGAATTTCCCAAAGATATTAGATATTTTGTATGGCCTCACATTAGCATTCTCACTTCAGGATATTAAAAACTAAAACCACACATCAATATCGCTGGAAAGTTTGGGCTGCAGTCCGTGTTACTGTTCCAAGTCCCATGGAGTTTGGTGAGGGTGGGAGTCTGTAACAGCCTTTTGCTGGCTAGGAAAGGCTAAGGAGTTACAGCAACATGGCAGATACTGTGGAGGAAGAATAGCTATATCTTGAACTGACATCTAAGCAACAAATAAAACACACAAAAATTAGGGTGGGAGAGGAACATAAGTTTCTGAAGATACAGTCTATTCTATTTAAAACATTTTGTAGAGCACAGCTAACAAAAAAGTCAGCAGTAGCAGTATCTCCAGAAGGTCTGTAGAATGAACCACTGCCTACAGTATGAAGTGGTAGAAGTTAATGTTCTCCACTTTTCTTCAGAAAAGAATTTCAGAAAATTAAGTCAGAAAGCTATTTAATCATTTAGCAACATCTTATGTGAGCACATTGGTAGGTAAACAGCAACTGATGTGATAGTGAAATTTCAGCACTGCTTTGTATGATAAAATAATAATGACCTTACCTAACAAGTTGATATATAAAATATACACTGGGATTTCTTACCCCACAGCCAGTTCCAGCCTAAAATCAGCAACAATGTTTAATATATAACAGGAAGGAAGGCCTAAAAATCTAGGAATGGATTTACAGAGACAGCAAGGCTAATGCCTCTAATCTTACAAAGCTGTCTGAGGATCTTTAATAACCTAAGGTGTATACATTATTGATTTTCACATCAAATCTGAAAAAAAGCAGAATTTTCCCTAGTATCAGTGAGAGCATTGATAACACCTTAAAGGGTAGTAATATCCTTTGTGGATTGATTAACCAGCTTCAGTTCATGCAGGATTTGTGATATGTCCCAATGAATCAATGAGGAAGGTGCTGGTACAGGGGTAGCAGCACTCTGCTGATTATCCGTGTGCCTTGTCTGACCTCTGGCTGTGACAGGACTGACTTACTCCCAGCATGCAGATCTTGATATCTCCAGAGGGCCAGAAAAGGCATAGAGGTACACAGTGAGGAGGAGGGGAAATAGGGGGACTCACTGTGGGGGATATGGCGCAGTTCCTATCTGGATCTCCTTTTCTTTGAAACTTGAGTAGGGGGTGGGAGGGCTGGTGCATGTACAGGTATCACCCCAAAGACAGCATGCATGCATACAGGAAAGTGCAGGAACTTGGTAGGATTCCTAGTGGTGGTGATGTATGAATAACTTGTGATGCTTCATGTTCTTGAGTTCATGAGTTCCTGATTTCATGAGTCTTGAACGTCTAGATCAGGTTGTAGGTGTTGCATATTGTGGATCAAGCATAGTAGGATTGACAGAAACTCCACATCCATCCATGGTTTGTTTTCAAATCCTATAACTTTTAGTAAAAATGTAAGGAACTTTACCATCTTCTTTTGATTTAGACATGGAATCTGTGGTTGGAAGGTGGAAATCCTGCTGGTACCTGTTTTCATTTCTGTGGTGGCCTTCAGGCTTTTCCCTTCCTTGAAGACTTCTGCCGGGGTGACAGCAATGTCGACGAATCTAGGAGAGACCAAGGGGTTTGTCTGAAATGAAGCATCCAGCTTGGCCTCATGGTCTGGGCTCCTTCTGTAGGGTGTGAAAGAGCCAGGCCCCTTCAGGGGCTAGTTCATCAGATCTGTTTCAGAACTGGGTGAATCATGATGGTGACTAAAATATTGTGGAAGGGTTGTTGATGAATAGCAAATCTATATTCCACAACATGCAGATGCGCTGCTGCTTCAGTGGGATGTGTTCATAGGCCTGTGGAGAATATTATCCTCAGTCTTCAGTATCCCTGAATGTGTATTTTGTCCTGTGTTTCACTGTTTGTGTTGTGTAGTGTGTATCAATAATTGATAATCTAAATACAGAAGAAAAGATGATAATGTATTTCAGGAACAGATTATAGAAATGAGAAATATGTGATATACAGTGAAAACCAGCATGTAATTCTTTGACTAAGGCTAAATTCTGATATGTATCTATATGGATGGATTTTCTGACCTTTGGCTACTGAACTACACAAAATTTAGATCGACCTAATTTTTTTTGAGAGAAAATTTTGAGAGCATTAGAAAGGATATTTTGCATGCAAATCATCTGCACTGCATTAGTGAATAGAGTTAGAAGGCAGAACATGAGATACAGACCCTAACAGCTTTATTTTTTAACAAGAGGAATTTTGTTTCGAATTTAAATTAAAACTTGAACCAAGCAATTAGAGCGTAATCCTTCATTTTCATTAAAAGCTTCACTTAGAATTTGCAAAAGTATTAAATCTGATTAATTTAATAATAAATTGTAATGATGGATTCCATAAGCATTACAGAAGACTTTGCAGAATTTCTGTTCCTGTTTCCTGATTTTTCAGTTGGTCAGCATGGATAAAGTAGTTTTGTTAGTGGTGATGTAACTCTGTTTCAAAATAGAATTTCTTACAGTTAAGGCTGTTTACTAACATCCTGTAATGTCAGATTGTGTTCCCTCCTCTTGAGTTACACGCATGGCTCGCTGACATAACCTTTAATTAATTTAATGCTTCTGCAGTCTACGTGCAGGCTAGTACAGGCTGAAGTTGAGAATGTACCTCAGTTGTAAATGAGATTTTGCTCTGCAATTATTTAGAATTGTAAAACATTCATTGCATAAAATTTGCATAAAGTTTGCATAGAAAACAGGAACATTTTCTGTTCGAAAATGAATGAAAGTCTTCATTTTCAATATCTCTATGACCTGAACGTTCACCCAAAATTGTTTTCCTCCGTTCACAAATCTGTTCAGTCGATGTCATTCTCTCGGGAGACCAGCCCAGGTGAGGCAATTGTGACCAGAACTACAATTCTGTCTTCCTTCAATAGAAAAGTATAATTAACTGTTCTGTGGAGCTGATGCAAAATGGTACATTTCAGATGAGTTACAAAGTAGCCATATGAATGTTTTCTCCTCCTCCACAATATTAAGGTTTGGATCCAAGTAACACAACTTCCCCTTCTCCCCTTCATTTTAATGTATTTGGTTAAAATCTGATAAGTTCGACAAGCAAGAAAAATTCCTGTTGAAAGTTTTTTTTCAGAATCTGTATTCGCCACTGGATAAATGAAAAGGCCGCTTTGATTCTCATTTCTCTTTATGTAGTTTGTTTTTCCAGCAGAAGAGTTTCCTTCCATCCCAAAGAACTGATGTCGTATGGGTCTTAACTCTGCTAGTGTACTTGTGATTTCACACTAAAAAATGCCTTGCATTGTTATTCTGCTTCAATTCACCGGATTCTCTGGATGTTAGTATTAAGATAAAGGATGGTGTTTCTGTGTAACTAAAAGTTTTAATTAAATAGTAGTTCTCTCAAGTATGTTGCAAAGCCAGTATAATTTGATAATAAGTAGAACTAAGTAAAAACTGGTTTTGCTTAGTATTTACCACTGCAATGTCAGTGGTCCAAAATCCATGTTTATGTGTCAGTTTGAATAAACACCCCTTAGGAAGATTTCTCGTTTCTTTATTTTGCCATAGTGAATTATTTAGTGGTAAGGTACATTTGTGGGGTGTCAAAGACCGAGTTGCAAGACCTGTTTCAACTAGGGCAGAACAGAAATCTCAACCACAGTTGCTACCTCCCAGAAAAAGGTCAGCAAGTCCGAACCGTTCTTCTATCTGTTCCTCAGGTTTCTTCTTGAAGATAAAGATCTTGAAGTTTTCTCAGTGTATTTTGAAACTTTATTTTTCCACTGTGAAAGTGAACCTCTTGATTTCCATTTAGATACAATAACAGTCTTTGTCAAGTGGTTGTAAGAGCCTCCCTATGTTATTCTATTATCATCTAACTAGACAGCTACAGCAACTAATGATATTGTCAAATATACTAGCTGAGGATTTCTTCTGTTCTGTGGGATCAAAGGCGACATGGTGTTTAGTGGATGCCGGGGCTTTTTACTCTCTTTTGAGTGGTGGTGGGCTGACAGAAGGTTCTTTAAATTTTACAAATGTCACAAGAAAATATTCTGCAATTATGAAGTAACAGTAAGTGTTAAAGGTCTCATTTTATGTCCTTATCAGATCAGGTCTTTTACATTGTGCCATGTATTGCACTCATTATATCTCAGGTCTGAGAAATGCAAATGATCTTTTCCTGCTGGAACTGGGTGTGTGAGTTGCCACCAATTCTGTTTTCACTAAAAGTGTCTCTGAGGTCAGAATACCACATACTTCATTTGTGCATATCAGGGAACAATAAACATCATGATTGTTTCTTCATTCTGATAAAGCAATTACTTTTTAATAATAGTAATTACAGTTATTAAACTAAACCAAAGTAATTACTTTTTTTACATTGTTTTCCCTTTTATGTAAGTGCACACATTGAAATGCTAAGCACTTCTTCAGTGGCTGTTGTTTATCCTGAAGTTATACTGTGCTGATTTTTAGTGGAATTTTCTTTTTTTGTGCAGAATGCATATTTCTTCAACCTGCTTTGCAGCAGATAGTGTGTAACATCTCCAGAAATAACTCTGCTCCCTCCTTGTTTTCATGGAATTCAGCTTCATGTTTTTTAACTGTTTTTAGTTTAATTCTGGGTAACATCTCTCAGCTGTTCTTTTTGTTGAATACCATTTGTTTTTTAAGCACTTCTAAGGTAAATTTTGTCATATTGCCTTGCTTCTTCCATTTAATTAGCAATACATCACATTCACATAGTGAAAATTACTTCTTCCTAACATAGATGCAGGAGGAGTATAGATAGGTGCATTTCATTGTTTTCCCATAAGCAGAGCAGGAAGAAAAATAAACGTCTCCTGTAGCGGAGCTATAATTGTTGTGGAAATCTTTATTTTATCCAAGAAGGAAAAATTGGTTTAGATTTGTTGTTTTCTCTGAACTTGTTAAAAAAATAGAGTTGCTAGTTAGCATCAGCACTTCATTGGTTGAGTTACAAATGAAGCTTTTCTGGAAAATCTTCATTTTGTAGAAATACTTGGTTAGACCCACATTCATGTTAGCTGATGGACACATTTTATTGTTACAGAGTATAATGAGTAAGCAAATGGATAAACACGTTAAGGTCCTTAATCAGTCAAATGTGACTGCTAGAATAATCATACCTATTACCTTTATGGAAGTGTGTTTGATATATTATTGCATATCTGTTTTATGGGAAATGCAGTTACCTTTAGGTTAATTGCTGCCTTTAGTCATATCCTCTTCTGCTTCTTTGTGAAGCACAGACAACTTACTGCCCATTCTTCCTCAGGTGCTGAGCAGAATGCGTACGTGCTGCTTCTGCAGAAGGAAGTTCTCTGTCCCCAAGCCCTAGTCACTTGTCTAATTCCAACAGGTTCTCCTATTGCTGTTTTCAGACATTTAAAAGACTTTTAGTGCTTTTTCCTGTACTCTGAGTAGCTCTGAGGTTGTTGGTTGTCATTTTCCTAATCAGTTGTTTACATGGCTTTCATTTCATGAGTCCCTTTTATCCACAATTGCATCCACTCATAACTTACCATATTAGTCTAGTTCTTCAATCACATAAGACATTTGTATTCAGCATGGAGGATCCATGATGTTAAAGTCCATATTCTTCTCCCATCCTTATTTTACTGGCAATTTTCTTCAGAGCCCTCCCTATGACAGGTCAGGATCAATGAGAGATATCCAAAGGAGGATATCTGGAAAGATGATATATTTTAAAAAAAGAATAGGATCTGAATAATATTTCAGCATGAAGAACTCTGAATTTAGGGACTATACTTAGAAATTGATGCTATTTGATGACATGTTAACATTGTTATATTTCATATCTGCAGTTCTCTGAGAAAATCAGACACGATTACTGTCAATGGTAGTGATGAGTGGGTTAGACAGATTTCAGCTATATTTGATGTTAATAGTTAGATTCTCAAGAAATAAATAGAGACTGAATAGATCTTCTGAGAGTAAAAGAATTACTTGGGCTTTGGTTACAATCCAGAAACTGACAAATATGATTAAAGCGCAGTTCATTCCTATGTTGGAGTGTTAGTTCAGTGCTGACTGGAGGGCATGCTGATCTGCCATATCCTTGTTACGGACTCTCTGGTTTGTGTTGTACACTACAGGTTTTACGGATAAACCATGCAGGTGTATTTCCCCTCATTCAATTAACCTTTTTTTTTTTTTCTTCCACTTTTCTATCTTTACTTGCATTGGATGTGGAAATATTGAGGTGATTTTAGTTGCCACATTGTTTCCTGTCTAGAGTTCATACTTTGCAAACTTGATGGCTTTTTAGACAATTCTGTGCTATAGAGGATAAGAACTATTCTACTGAAGATCTTAAGTTTTGTGCATGTTTTTCTTAAAAGATGAGTAGTTGCGGTTTAAGAGAAGCAATAAAAAATGTGAATAGCTAAAATTAATACAGGTTTACAAAAATAAAGTAAAAGTATTATATTTAGACTTCTTACATTTCTCTAATCAAGTAGTAGAGGAAGCAGCTAGCTTAAATGCCATCTTGTTAAGACATGACTGTTATCCTTTTTGTGATCCTCTACAGCTTTTCTGTTGGAGATGATTTTTATGTTTCTCTGACCTTTTTGCTGATACCGTACCCTATTGCCTGGAACTACAACTCTGTATAATAAACTGTGCTAAAGGTAATGGTGAAAATTGTGCCTGACTCATGCCAGAAGTAATTCATACCACTAGGAGAACAGGGAAGAGGAAGAAAAGGTGACCTTGTGAGTTTGGTCTGAATTCTGTGCCAGTGTTTCACCCTGTGCTTAATTCCTGCATTACTGTATTAGAATCAGATTTAGATACATTCAGCATCTGGGATGAGCTCATTAAACTGCACTGTGTGATACACGTTTGTTTTCCCTCCTTTTATAAATGTATATACAATACATGTGTACATTCATATACATTCCCTTTTCTCCCCCTTTTTGAAAATAGATGTCATTAAATGGAGTTAAAGGAAGTTACCCCTTGTCATTAAATGATCAAGGCAGTGAGAGCTCAGCAGAACTCTTGGCAACACCAGCACAGGCTTGTGTTATCCTGTCAACATAGCGTCACGTTCCTCCTCATCTGCTGAAGAGTTCTGTGAGTAGATGGTGGCTGGACCTTATGTGGGTATAAATTGTGTGAAGGCAGTCGGGAGTTTCTTCTCCCTCCCCATCACATGGCAGCCCCAAGGGGCATTGTAGCTTCTGAGCTAAGGTAATGTAGGTCACTGGTGCGAGGATACTCTTCAGCAGGGTTACCGAAAGAGGCAGGGATGGACAGGGAGAAGATAGGATCATGTCTTTGTCCCACAGGTACATAAAAGGAGTGGCTGAGGTAGCCACCCATGTGGGATGCAGGGCAAGGGTTATTTTGCACCTTGTACATACAGAACTGTTTTATCTGGGTTAGTTTTTGAAATGTGATGTTAGCCACTGCATGCCAATTCATATCTTTTAAGTGCTGATTGACATTGTTCAAAGGTTGAACAGTTTGAGCATGAGTTTAGGGGGAGTCGGTGTGCCCTAGCATCACACCTTTCAAATATAAGCCAACAGAAGGTCTGAAACAGAAAGTCTTCACAGTGCCCGAGCACCTCCTTGTTACTGCAGTAATATGGCTAAGTGCCATGCTCTAGCATTTGGCAAGTGATTGCAAACACAAGCAAAGCAGTTGAGTCAGACTATGGCTTTTCAAACAAGGCCCTGCAGAGCTATAGACACAAATATTTACTGTTTGAGCTTAAATCTGTTGTCTGGAAAGATGAGAAGACTCAGGTGTTTATGTTGACCAGGCGTAAAGTTGGGAAGGGAAAAGCTAGGGTCCTAGCAAGTCTTGTCACAGATGGGTCTTGTTTCCAGGCCTGAAATCAGTCTTACTTTCTGTTTCAGTTTGTACTGGCTAATATTTTTATACTTTGTTACAGTTGCTAAACACAAGATGTTATCTACAACTCCCCAGGTTATTATGGCTAGGAAAAGATAGTGCTCTACAGAGCTCACTTACTGCTAGTAGATCATGACATTAATAATGAGAGCAGTTAAATACTGTTTAAATATTGAAAAATAAACATATCTTGAAGACGTTGAAGCATAAATAAACATATGTTGAAGCATAAGACATGCAGCTTGTGTATTTGAGAAACGTACTAAACATGGGACTGCAATACTGAACATACAATCCAGCAGAATGCCATAAAATCCAGTTTAACTAAAGCAACAGTAGTTTAATGTTAAAATGGAGTGTGCCGCAGTTGCCTACCTGGTTTGCCCATTTTCTGTGTTCTGCTTAATCACAAATTCCAGCTGTAGAGATTTTTGTGTCTGAGGAGGCAAAACCCCAGGCCTGGGAAGGAGGCAGGTAATGTTACAGAAGCTGGTGCTTCTTCTGAGGCTGTCTCTGAGTATGGGGGCTCTCTTCAAACAGCATAGTGAATACTTTCTGACCGGGAAAGCATCAAAGGGTTGTTGTTAGTAGTTTAAAAATGAGAGGACTACAAGGTACTTGACAACTATTAGTTTGTTTTGACAAATGTAATTATATGTGCTTAAATCACAGCTGTGTAGAACCTTCTTTTGCTTTTGAATTCGTCTGTACACAAAAGGTGTAGGGAGCAGCGGAAGTGATATGAAAATGTAAATTATCTAAGCCTACCCATAAGGTTGAACACACATTTAAGACTCCTCCAAATTCAGAAAGTACTTGAGCTTGTGATTAAGTCTTAATGGTTTCAATAGAACTCAAGTGTATTCTTAAGTGAAAACCACAGATCTTCTTTTATGAACTTAGATTGTAGCTACAGAAGAGGAAATGGAAAGAATCAATTCTGGTATTTTACTACTCTTACACTCCTACGAAAATTTTTTTTCTAGTTTCATGTGTGGTATTTTCATTGTACAGAGCTTAAAGAAAAAGATAGTTTTAAATATATTAAAATAAATGTTTTAATTTTCCTAGTGTGTATTTTACATCACATTCCTGAACATGATCCTGGCATTCTATGGTTTTAAATAATTTAAATTATGCTGATATTTTTTTTTATGGTTTATTATACTGAGAAGCAATAAATTAAGTTTTCTGTAGCATTTATTTGACTATGAATGAGTCATTTAATTAAGTTGATAATAATATGAGTTAGAAATTTTGCAAGACATAAAAATTTAAGTTCCAGTATTTAACATTAATGAACAGTATTCATATGATATGTTAAAAGGATGGGTAGGCAAAGATGTATTATACATGTATTGAACTGATCTGTTTCTGTATGTGGATTTTTATAAAGTGTGTTATAAGGCTTTAAAGCATTTGTCAATTTTGCAGATTTAAAAGGGGGTAAAATACAATTTAATTTGCATAGAGATTGAAAGATGATTTGGTTTAGATGAGTGGTAGGACTTTATCTGCTAAGAGGTTCTATCGACTGTAAGGTATTAGAATGAGAAATAATTTAAACCTGATTCTTTCTTTTTGTTAACCGGGACGGTTTAAATACGTCAGCACTGAGTAGTGGTGTTAACTGACAGTAGAGCCAATGTGAAGAACAAGAATTTGAAAATGAGGACTGCTGACTACAGGAAAAAAATCGGCCACTCATTTAATTTAGATGAATAAATGAGAGTACTTAAGCACTAAAAACTGAACCTAAATATATCTGAGGAACTGTTTAAAAACATAGCATGTATCTTGGCTGTAGTCAAATTGTTGAAGTATGTACTGCAAGAAATTCAGCTGTTCTTACAGATGACAGACTGTGAATATGGGAACACCAGCGCTGTAGGTTTATAGTTCTCCTGAAGTAGCCCTGAAATCTGTGTTTTGTGTTATAGAGAAGTAAGTTTCAGCTTAATTTAGCCATCTAGCATCTCTTTAGTTTACTGCAGGTGAACAGGATTTGAGTAAGTGTTGCTGTACTTACACAGGACTTTCTTTTCTAGTTAGAAAACAAGTGATATGTTTTCTGCACTTCTCCAGATACTTACTGGTTGTCTTCTCATTGCATAGGCTGAAAGTCTGCATGAATTCCTGATTACCTGGATGACTTGCATTTTTACTGATTAAACTGTCTTTTGTGGATGTTGTGAGGGGTGTTGTGTTTAGATTTGAGAACCTTAGCAATCTGCATTTTTAGCAGTTAAGTATGACTGGTTTATTTGTAATCTGCAAAACTCCAAAAAAACCATTTTACTGTGATTCACTTTCTTTAACGACAGTTCAGGTATCTTTATGGTTATCTTTAGAGTTCCTATCGATGTACAAAAATAATTCCTTAGATAGTGGTACTGGCAATGTCATAAATGCTATTGAGACAGATAAATATTATAGTGATAATGGGGTGTTTATGCATGTCAGCATAACTGGGAAAAGATTGATGGGTTTCTAACAGCTTACACCATCCGGAGATCACCTGTATTTATGACATTAATTGTGGGAAGGGAGCAGTGTTTGAACAAATTTTATATGGGTGGACAACATTGAGAAACATTTTATTTGAAGACCAAATAATTACAAACTTCAAAAGGCCGTTTTTTTCATAGGTGCAAAGCCCCCAACTAGTTAATTTGTTTCAAAATTCTGAAGATTAGTCTTTCTAGTTATGGATATTTGTTTTGTAACATCACTTTTAGAATGACGAACTTATTATATGGGCAATTATAACTACTGTGAAAATAAATGCCTTTGATTATTTGTATCTGACACTGGATTTATAAGACTTCTGATTTTGAAATTTACAAATGAATTTGCTAAAGTGAGCTTCAAGGTTTGATAAAATTGCCTGTGTATGATCGTGGTGGTATTTTATTATGTGCGTTCTGTCAAAATTTATTCTGAATCTGAAAATTATAAGTACTAGTCTGTCACTTTGCTACATTTTTTCAGGTACAAGTGTAATAACTTCAAGGAAAGTTAATGGTGACCTTCAAGTGTGAACAACACAAACATTCTCTATTTTAAAGTTACATCTCAAGATACATAGTACAGTTAGAAGCTGTGAGCTTTCGTTAAGGATTTCTATACTGTGAGTTGATCTAATTTTGATTTTTGGGAGTTTCTGAATCAGATAAAGGTCATTATTTGGTTTTCTACAGTAGCTGAAGTTTTCCAACTCAGGGCAAATGGATACTCTTGACATCCTTATCCTAGGGCGAGTTTAGTGAGGCAGCTATTGTCTATGCTTTCTTTATTCTAAAGTGTACATTTCAGTATGACCACAATTCTTATTTAGGTCTTGAAGGCATCATCTCACTTGTTAGAATAATTAGAAATGGAATAATTAATTATATGCTGTGTGAAAGTATCTTTCCACATTTGGCATTTGTTTAAAGTTTACAATATTTACTGCACATTGCACAGAAACTGGGACAACTTCCAATTAAAATAGGTCCTACTTCTCATTCACAAGGCTGATTCTGATCCTTTTACTCATGTTAGGAAGACCCAGACCCAGCGTATGCCCAGTGTAATACTTGGGCAGAAGATCTGTTTGTTCCACAGTTAAGATGTCGGGTACAGTATTTCCAGATGAGCTTCTTGGAGAGCATCAGAAATATAATTGACATTTCAGAGACTTTGGGTTTGGAAGAGGCAGAGACCCCACAGACTTCTGAGGTCAGTGGCCTCATCGGCCAGTGCTTGGGAGAAGCCTGAGAGTAGAGTCAAGGTGTGAATGCCATGCTCAGTGTGTGAAATTTGACAGATCTGCAACAGTTGTCAAATAACTTGACTAGGAACACAGGTTAGAGAGTGAAGTGTATCTAGCAATGTTAATTTTATCATTTGGTGAACTGCTCAAAGGTGCTGAAGTGCTCCATTGAGGAATCCCCAAAAAATTCTTAGAAGAGTGACACGCATTTGGACTGAAAATGTCAGAGAGTTATAGAGATTTAAATGTTAATACAGTAATAATTAGCAGAGCTAATTTGTTATAAAACGAATCATGGATGTCTTCAAACAGCAGTTCTCTGGTTTGAACTTTCATCATCACTGGACATTACTTTTGACATCACTTTCCTTAAAAACAGCTTTCAGTGTATTGTACATAATGTACTTGATCACTGATATAATTAATTAGACCACTGGAGTTACTCTAAGGTTCCTTCATAATCAGTAGAGATAATTAGTAATTTTTAATGCAGAGTTTAAAACTCTAAGGTGTCTAAAATAGTGCAAAATAGGTGGGATGTACCCCAGGGGTTTCTGATTCTGTCAGTTACAGTGTGAGCATGTGGTCTAGCTCATGTGTCCCTTTCCACATTGTACTTACTACGTATATGTTGTTTAGATATGCTGTGCTCTGCTTTTCTATACAGTTATCTCAGTGGTGGTGTAACACTCAAATGTATACATTACTTGTGTTTAAATTAATCTTTCAGGCAAATTAAATGGAATATTTGAACTTCTGTGAATTTACTCCCACTTTGCAATAGAAAGGCTCTGTAACGTATTTTCATATGGGTATAGAAATGTCAAAGAGTCATGTAGAACACCCATCTTGGGAACCCATTAAAATTAGCTCTTTCATCTTGAAACAAGCTTGAAACGTCTTAAGTATGTTGAACAAGTAGAATAAGACCTATGAGAGGCTCAGCTCTGCTATCTTTTCTCCGTTGTCAATTAAGACATACTGAGCAACGTCTGTTCCAAAATAAACCCTTCATAGCCTTCTTTTTTTGCTATATCTTTGCATTTTGATTGTGAATCTTTGACTAATTTAGTCTTTTTTAATACTGTTAATTATGATAGGATCCCTTTATCCCTTTATTATCTTCTTTAAATTAAAGGTCAGTGAAGACTGGTGCCAGCAGTACATTAACTGCTTTGGGATTCTTAGATTCATCCACTGTAGCTCTCCCTTGTGGTGGAGTAGTGGACCAAGATTCGTCTTGGCTCCTTGCTTCCTGTTAATGTGTTTTTGGAATAATTTCTGACTACTCTTCAGGCACCTCCAAGCTGTTTGAATTTCATTTTTTTCCCTGTGCTTTCTGCTTCTATATTCTCTTTCTGTGTTTGTAATATTTCTTAGCAAGCTGTCACTTCTGTTTCCAGTACTTTCCCCTCATGTATCCAGAAAGACCCATGGTTTGGTCAAGATCATCTATTAACTTTTCTATCTTTCACGAAAGAAAAATGTATATTTTTCCTCATTGTACTGGCTTTATTTTTAATAATTTCTTAATTCTTGTGGACTCCTTTTTCTTTTAGAGATTTTTCCAAGATCTTATTTACTGTTTCTTGAAATATATCCTGCTGTAATCCACTATTTTTGTTTTGCCATTACATTTCCTTCTTGTATTATAACCATTTCCCTTTCCATTTATTGACAAGGTTCTCATTTTCCTGACCCAGGCAATTTGATCTGAAATACATAAAATTAATTTCCTGTTGCTCTTCAACTGTTTTGTAAACAAAAAATGTATAGATGATTGAAATGAATTTATGAAATATAATAAAGTAGAATAAAAAATAAGCTACATCTCAGATAGAAGCTCAGAAGAATTATAAGACTTTCTCTTAAAACGAAATTTCATCTTGGTAGAGTTGATTCAAAACATGTTATAAATGGAATAGGGAAAATATTACAATCATTTTTTCCAAGGCTAATGGAAGCTTTCAGTTTCTAAAGGCAATCTTTCCTTTGCTTTTTCAGTTTTTAATATATCTATCAAATAGGGGTGCTGTTTCATGACTAGTGAATGGTAGATGTACTAATGCTGTTTTAAGAACAGTATACAAAGTTTTAGAAAAAAAATGAAGGAAAGAATAATTAGACAAAATGAAATAAAATGCATTGCAGGCTAGTGCAAGACTAATTGTATATGAATAGGAAGGACAATAGAGTTAATTTACCAGAACTCAATAAAGCATTTCCTATAATGTCATATAGGAAATTATTCGTTAAGTTGGAAAAGATGGTTGTAATTGAAGTAATTAGTTTAGTGGAAGGCAATAGAGAGCTGAGTTCTGGCTTCCAAATGTTTAACTTTTACAGTTTTTCTTGATGTAACTCCTTGGCTAGTCCAAGGGGATAGTTATTCCTTTCCTCTTTGAAGCATTACTTATCTGAAAACTTTTTTGTATAGTGGAAGTCTTCCCAGGTTGAGAATAAACAATCCAGTTCCTTCAGTCTTTTCTCAAGATCTCTTTTCTTGACTTCTAATAATTTATTATCACGTTTGCCAGTGATGATTGGGTCCCTATTCAGTCATTTGCAAAAGAAGTTGCTTCTCAGAAGCAGTTCCTGTTTCTTATGTTTCTATGCTTCCAAAATATACTTACTTTATACATTTTCTAGGTTGAAAGGGAGGTTACCTTTCTAATGAAATGAATCAGTTTCTGGAAACATTCCTGAGTACTGGAATGCAGTCGTCTATACTATTAAATTGTTCATAGGGTCACTAAATCATAGAACAGTGTAGGCTGAAAGGGACCTGTGTAGGTGATTCAGACCAAACGCCTGCTCAGAGAAGGTCTGACTAGATCGTGTTGCTCATGGCATTGTTCAGCTGTTTGGACAGTTTGTCTCCAACAGTGGAGATTCCATAAATGCTCTGGTGAACCTGTGCCACAGGGAAGAATTCATTCTTTACACCAAATCTGAATTTCCTGTGTTGCAACTTCTGCCTATGGCATCTTGTCCTTCCACTGTGCACTTCTGAGATTAATCTGACTCAGTTATCTTTATATCCTTCCAGTAGGTCTTTGTAGAAAGCAGTAAGTTCTCTACCTTGGCTTCAAGCTGACTAAACAGATTTTTCTCAATCTCTGCTTTCATTTCTTGTGCAGCCTTGAGCACTCGCTGGACTCATCCCAATATGTCCATGTCTTTCTTTTTTTTTTTTTTTTTGTCCTGGTGAGTCCAGAACTAGACACAGCACTCCAGATGTGCCCAACAGAGTCTCACCAGTGCCCAGTAAAGGGGAAGGATCACTTCCCTTGACATGGTGGTAGAACTCCTGGGTTTGACATGATTGACATGGATTTGATGGATGGACCACTGGGAGGATAAGAAATTGGTTGGATGGTCACACTCAGAGTTGTGGTCAACAGCTCGATGTCCAAGTGGAGAGCAGTGACGAGTGGCGTTCCTCAGGGGTTGGTATTAGGACCAGTGCTATTTAACATCTTTGTTGGCCACATGGACAGTGGGATTGAGTGCACCCTCAGCAAGTTTGCCAATGACACCAAGCTGTGTGGTGCAGTCAACACACTGGAGGGAAGGGATGTGCCATCCAGAGGGACCTGGACAGGCTTAAGAGGTTGGCCTGTGCAAACCTCATGAAGTTCAACAAGTCCAAGGACAAGGTCCTGCATTTGGGTCGAGGCAATCCCAAGCACAAATACAGGCTGGCTGATGAGTGGATGGAGAGCAGCCCAGCGGAGAAGGACTTGAGGGTATTACTATGAGCCAGTAATGTGTACTCACAGCCCAGAAAGCCAACCATGTCCTGGGCTGCATCAAGAGAAGTGTGGCCATCAGGTCGAGGGAGATGATTCTCCCCTCTACTCCGCTCTCATGAGACCCCACCTGGAATACTGTGTCCAGCTCTGGGCCCCTTCCAACATAAGAAGGACATGGACCTGCTCAAGCGGGTCCAGAGGAGGGCCATGAAGATGATCGGGGGGTGGAGCACCTCCTTTATGAGGACAGGCTGAGAGAGTTGGGGTTATTCAGCCTGGAGAAGAGAAGGGAGACCTTACAGTAGCCTTCAGTACTTAAAGGGGACCTACAGGAAAGATGGGGAGGGACTCTTTATCAGGGAGTGTAGTGACAGGACAAGGGGTAATGGTTTTAAACTAAAAGAGGGTAGATTTAGATTAGCTATAAGGAAGAAGTTGCTTCCTGTGGGGGCAGTGAGACACTGAAACAGGTTGCCCAGAGAAGCTGTGGCTGCCCCCTCCCTGGAAGTGTTCAAGGCCAGGTTGGATGGGTCTTTGAGCAACCTGATCTAATGGAAGGTGTCCCTGTCCATGGTAGGGGGGTCCCTTCCAACCCAAACCATTCTATGATTCTATCTTTTCCTTTGCCACAAGGGCACATTGCTGAGTCCTCTTCACCTTGAAGACCTTCAGGTGCTTCCTGGAAAGCTGCTTTCTATGCAGTTGTCCTCCAGCTTGTTTCTTTGTGTTTTCCATCCCAGATGTAAGACTTTACAATTGTTTTTGTTGAAGTTTATGATGTTCCCTTTGGCCCATTTCTCTAGTCTACGTTCTGAATAGCAGCCCTACCCTACAGTGTATCAAACGCTCCCACCATCTTGCTAAAGGTGCAGTCTGTCTCATCATCCATGTCATACATTATACACTATTGGCACCAGTATCATTCTGGAGGCATGCAGTGGTAACTAGATGCAGTTGGACTTTGTAGTGCTTAATGCTACCCTTTGAGCCCAAACATCCTGGCAATGTTCTGCTCACGTTATGTCCCTCTCCAAAGCATATCCTGCTAATTTGTCTATTCCACTGTGGGATCATGTTGAAGGCCTTGCTAAAATCAAGGGAACTCGCAGCCATTGCTCTGCCTCAGTGCAGTGAGCCCATCATCTTGTCACAGAAGGCAATCAAATTGGTCAGGTATGATTTGCCCTTTAGTAAATTGATGCTGGCTATTCCCAGTCACCTTGTTATCCTTCACATACCGGAAATTTCTTCTGAGTGAATTTGCCATGTAACCTTCTCGAGGAACTGAGATTGGGCCGATTTGCCTACGGCTCTGCATATCCTGCTCTGGGGAAATCCTGCTTTGAAAATGGATGTGACATTTACCTTTTTCTAGTCATCAAGAATCAGAAACCTTTCCTGATTTGCCAAAACCTTTCAAAGATGGTAGAGGGCAACCATGCAATGATATTGGTGAGCTCCCTCAGCAACTTTGGACGTCTGATGTGATCCATTGGACTTATGTATAGCCAATTGGTCCAACTTAATCTTCTTGTAATGTAGATAATGCTTTAGTCCCCCAGACTCTGATAGTTGGATCAGGGATCTGCAAGGCTGGATGGCAAACTTTGCTAGTAAAGAACGAGGCAAAGGAAACACTGAGTACCTCAGGCTTACTCATGCCACTGGGTTCACTGGCCCATTGAGTAAGGGACCCACATTCTCTTTAGCCTTCCTTTTTCACCATTGTATCTTCAGAAGCCTTTCTAGTTGCTTTTCACATCCTTTGCTATTTTTGAATACCTGAATTTTGGTTTACCTAACTATCCCTGTGTGGTTGGGCAGTATCTTTGTATCACACTCAAGTAGTGTGCTCCTTCTTCCACTATCCTAATGCTTCCTTTTTGCACCTGTGGTCAGTCTTTGTTGTTCATCCATGCTGGCCTTCTACCATGCTTGTTTGACTTTTGGTACATCACAAAGGACTGTTTTCATACTTTTGAGGAGGGTGTCCTGAAGATCAACAAGTTCTCCTTGACTTATTTGCCCTCCTACAGGATGCTGCCAAGCAGGTTTCTGAACAAGCTCATGTTTGCTCTTCTGAAGTCCAAGGCTCTAATTCTACTGTTTGTCTTGCTGCCTTCTTTCAGTGTATTGAACTGCACAACCTCACAGTCCTTGCAGACAAGGCTGTTGTTGACTTTTGTATCTTTAACCAATTATTTGTGAGTAACAAGTTAGAAGGTTTCCTGGCATGCTTTTTGCCTGAGCCATCTACGGTGTCCTAAACAATTCCCTTCACAGTTTGGGAATTAAGAGTGTTGCTGGAACTGCTCCCAGTTGTTGGTTTTCATGCAGCTGCTCTGTTTTCAGCAGTGAGAGTTTACTGGAACTGAGCACAGTGGTCATAGTTTTGGGCTACTAGATGCCAACTGGCATTAGTGACCTGAAACATTCCTTTTTACTAGTGTAGATGTAGCTGATTAGTCTCACAGGCCTGCCATGCAAGCAGTTGACTAAAATGGTGAAATACATTGTACCACCTAGTGCCAATGAAAATAACATGTCTTTGTTCTGCAAAAGCAGACTTTCTTTAGTTTTAAAAATGGGAAAGATACAGAACAAATGATAGAGAAATTTAAGTGTGTGTGTGCATGTTCCCACAAGCACTCAGCCAGTCCTGACCTGGGAAAGTTGCAAATGGAGTTCGTTGCTGGTAAGAGACAAGTGGTCTGTCTGATCCCCCCCCCATACCTCTGTTGTTATACTGGTTTTCCTTGCTCCGAAAGTCTTCCATTGGACTTAAGTTTGCTTCATGCTGATTCTAGAAGGAAAGCCTGAAGAAGTAGCTGATAGTTTTTTTACTCTGTCTAAACTGGTCCATGCACACTTCCAAAGCTCTGCATCTAAAACATGCCCTGGAAGCTTCCAGGATCACAGTGTCCTTTCCCCACCTCCATCTTTCCCACACCCCTCCTGTCTCCCTTTGGTTTTATATGAAATAAACTCTCATGTGCAGGTTGGGAGGGAGCCATAACTCTCTGGAGTTTACTTAATGCTGAGTTTTGACTTAGTCTGAATAAATAAATCTCTTATGACAGTTTAATTTAGGTGCATGTTACAGCCACAATGTGACAATACACTGAACGGGAATGTATTTATAGTTGTACAATAGAAGTGTAAATGTGTTCTTGAATCCTTCTAATAAAATAAAAATGTCATGGTAACAAAAAAGAGAAATTGGCCTGAGGAACACTTACGAATTTATTGTATGATAGTATTTCACTGAAAAGTTATTCACAATGTTCTAGGTAGAATTTATGAATTTTTAAAAGTGTGGGTTTTTTGGTTTGTTTTTTTTTTTTTTTTTTTTTTTACTGTTTGCAGTATTTCCAGGGGACATTTTGCTTCCATAAACTCCTCTATACAGTAGTTTTTAAACAGTATCCCTTTATATGGTACCTTCTCTGTAAGTTTATTGAAACTACTTCGGAATTTTTTTGTATTTGTAGTGCTGAAGTTTAAATCTGTGTATTGATGTAGTTCTGCAATGATGGGCACCTCGTTCTGGATGGAGATATCTTACTCTGCCGTGACTTGTACTGAATTGGAGCTCATGAGCCAAGACAGATCAAAGCTGGCTCCCGCAGAATGTCTTGTCACCAGTCAGCATTGCTGGAGAGACATAGTAGCTGGATACTGCATGATATGTATGTACTGGCTTGTGTTTGCTCCAGTTCTGGAGTCAGTCATTTCTCATGTATCACAGAGTGCTGGAACATTGCAGGAGTCCTGTGGACTCAATAACTTCAGTTTCTTGCCAGCATGGTAGCTCTAGGCTGGCTCTGCACAGTGCAAGCTGTGTGTCTGTGGAGCACACTCCCACTGTGCATATTGTCACAGCTTTTTCATTCTCTTCATAATCCCAGAGCATGCTGCTAATGGGAGGTTGCAGAGAACTGGGGATGAGTCTCTTTAACCAAGTAATAAGTGACAGGACAAGAGGTAATGGCCTCAAATTTCACCAGGGAAGGTTTAGACTAGATATTAGGAAGCATTTCTTTACAGAACAGGTAGTTAGGTTTTGGAATGGGCTGCCCGGGGAGGTGGTGGAGTCCCCATCGCTGGAAGTGTTCAAGAGTAGGGTCAACATAGCACTGAGGGATATGGTGTAGTTGGGAACTGTCATTGTTAAGTTAATGGTTGGACTAGATGATCTTCAAGGTCTTTTCCAACCTAGACGATTCTGTGAGGTTGGCCGTATTAACTATGTAGAAATACTGGTTTGCAGAAAATGAACATTGCTTCTGTGCAAAGGATCATGGAATAAGACTTCCTGAAGATTTACGTAGCAGCCAGATTCATGACTGAAAGAAGTATTATCCACAGGTCAAGATACATGTGAGGTTCATAAATGTTTTTTTTTGTGCTGTGCAAAAGTTTCTTATGGGAGTTTTTGCTTGTTAAACTCAGATTATCTTCGTACTGTTGTGTGTGGTATGGACATTCCACTTGGTAAAAACAGGTGAACCAGAAAATATTCTGAAAGGGGATGTTGACAAAGGTCATAGCTAAAGTCTGCAAATAGTAACAGAAACAAGGCTCATCAGTCTAAAGTTTAATTGATCCTGGAGGATCGAAAAACTTGCTAGATGAATAATGGTGAGTCCTGAAAAGCCCCTCACATTCTATCACTGCTTAATTACCTCCAACATGAGAAGCCACCTAATACCCTCTTTCAAACTCCGTAGAAGAGAGTTTAAAATACTTGATAAAATATTTTGGTTCTATTTAAAAGATTTTCTTTAATTTCAAACTGCAGATTTCAAAAGTAGTTTTTTTAGTTTACAATTTTTATAGACATTTGTGGTTGACTGTCTTAGGACTCTGGTTTCAGCAGATTAGTATAAAAAAACTTCAATCAGAAAGTTGTTCAAGATTCATCTTTTCATAGAAATAACTTCTGTTACATGAGGCTGGATTTGAATATGTCCAATGTTTTGTGGTAACCTAAGAACAAACAGCACTGCAATAAAATGTGAGAATGAGGCAATTAGAAAGTTAAGAATCTTTTCCTTCTCCAGTAAATTCACACCTGAAAAGCGAAGGCAGGTCTCTTGAACCTTCCCCAGAACCCTTGCCTGAGGATTACAAAGCATGCTGAGATTCTGTGGTGACAGGATACAAGGATTTATACTTCTGTATAACCAATTCAAATCCACTTTATGCTATCAGAAATGTGGGAAAGATCCGTGCCTAGCTAAAAATGTTGTACTCCATGGAACTTCAGGGATCTAGCTTCAGAATTATCAGTAGCCTCTTGCTCTGTATTCATAAGAAATTACTTGGCATTTTCATTTTAATTCTGCAGGTACTATCAGCATATATACACTTCATGTTTTTGGCTACCTACAAAATCAGGTCATTCATATGCATGGTATAGATGGCTTACTGTTCCCACAGAGAACTTCGACATTGCTGTGTATACACAGTCCTTCACACGTGGATGCCAACTCGGCCTGAACTTGCTCTTAGCTCATAAATGCCATTGGTATGGCGGCAGCATTTGGGTTATGAGCTCAGCTGGAAGGCAGATGGCTTAGACTGAACTTTTCGGTTAGCTGTGGGTACTCAGCTTTGCACTTGGTGAAGGTTCACATCAGGCCAGCTTAGAAAGTCAGCAGAATGAATGAACGCTTGCCTACAGGCAAAGGTTATACAGATAACAGAGTGTCATTTTTGATGTTCATTAATGTATCTGCCCAGAAACTTCAATGTGGCAGTTTCTACTACATGAGGAAAAAGGAGAATCTCCGGCAATTACAGGTGTATGATCTATTCTTCTTCTACCATTACCTTAACTATAATCAAGGCACTGAACTGTCACTTAGCAATAACATGAACTTACCAATAACAGAAACAACCAGAGGTTCAGCTACTCAGACCATGGGACTCGCTTTGAGAAACCTGGTCTACTGGGGACTGATGGGGTCCGTCTGTCAGAGAAGGGGAAGAGCATCTTTGGTCATAGCCTTGACCAGCTGGTGAAAAGGGCTTTAAATGAAAGTTGCCAGGGGAGGGGAACCTCAATCCATCCCATTCCTACCAGTTTGATGCTAGTGCCAGCAATAGATGCCCAGAGCCTCACAGGTCAGCAGGAGAGCCCCTGAAGAGCAGCACCAAGGAATTCCAGACATTCCAGTCAGTAAGGCAGCTTCATTGGGGGCCCAACTTCAATGCCTCTATGCAAGCGCACGTAGCATGGGGAATAAACAAGATGAGCTAGAGACGTGCATATGCCTGCAGCGCTACAATCTTATTGGCATCACAGAGATGTGGTGGGATGTCTCCTATGACTGGAGTGTTGTAATGGAAGGATACAGTCTCTTTAGGAAGGACAGGCAGGGAAGAAGAGGAGGGGGCATCACCCTCTGTCAGTCACCAGCTGGAGTATGTGAAGCTCTGCCTGGGGATGGATGAGAAGCTGATAGAGAGCTTATGGGTCAAGATTAAAGGGCGGGCAGGGACAGGAGGCATTATAGTGGGGGTCTGCTACAGACCACCTGACCAGGAAGAGCAAGAGAATGAGGACCTCTATAGACAGATAGGAGCAGCCTCATGTTCACAAGCCCCGGTCCTCATGGGGGAATTTAAACACCCAAATATTTGTTGGAGGGACAACACAGCAGGGCATAAGCAACCCAGGAGGCTCCTGGAATGCGTTGATGGTAACTTCTTTCTCTAAGTGATGGAGAAGTCAATGAGGAGAGGTGCTATGATGGACCTTGTTCTCACCAACAAGAAGGGGCTGGTGAGGAGTGTGAAGCTCAGGGACAGCCTTGGCTGCAGTGACCATGAAATGATCCTTGGGGCAGTGAGACGGGTGCACAGCAAGCTTGCTACTCTGGACTTCAGGAGAGCTGATTTTGGCCTCTTCAGGGATCTGCCTGGCAGAGTAGCATGAGATAAAGCCCTGGAGGGAAGAGAGGCCTGAGAAAGCTGGTTAATATTCAAGGATCACCTCCTGCAAGCTCAGGAGTGGTCCATCCCAACAAAGAGGAAATCAGATAAGAATACTAGGAGGCCTGCATGGATGAGCAAGGAGCTCCTGGACAAACTCAAACCCAGAAAGAAAGTCTATAGAGGGTGGAAGCAAGGACAGGTAGTCTGGGAGGGATACAGAGAAATTGTCCTGAGACACCAGGAATCAGGTTAGGAAAGCCAAAGCCCTGATAGAATTAAATCTGGCCAGGGATGTCAGGGGTACAAGAAAAACTTTTATAGGTACATCAGTGATAAAAGGAAGACTAGGGAAAATGTGGTCTCTCTCTGGAAGGAAACGGGAGACCTGTTTACCCAGGATATGGAGAAGGCTGAGGTACTCAATGACTTTTTTTTCCTCTCAGTCTTCACCGACAAGTGCTCCAGCCTCACCACCCAAGATGCAGAAGACAAAGGCAGGGACTGGGAGGAAGAAGATCCTCCCACTGTAGGAGAAGATCAGTCCATGGGACCTGATGAGATGCATCTGTGGGTCCTGAGGGAACTGGCAGATGAAGTGGCTAAGCCACTATCCATCAGATTTGAGAAGTTGTGGCAGTCCAGTGAAGTTCTCACTGACTGGAATAGTGGAAACATAACCCCCCTTTTAAAAAGGGAAAAAAGGGAGACCCAGGGAACTACAGGCCAATCAGTCTCACCTCTGTGTTTGGCAAGATCATGGAGCAGATCCTCTTCGAAACTATGCTAGGGCACATGGAAAATAAGGAGGTAATTTGTGACAGTCAACATGACTTCACAAAGGGCAAATTATGCCTGACAAATTTGGTGGCCTTCTAAGATGGGGTTACAGCATTGGTGGAGAAGGGAAGAGCAACAGATGTCATCCTCCTGAACTTGTGCAAAGCATTTGACACTGTCCTGCATGATCCTTCTCTAAATTGGTGATACATGGATTTGATGGATGGACAGATGGATCACTTGGTGGATGAGGAATTGGCTGAATGGTCACACTCAAAGAGTTGTGGTCAATGGCTCAATGTCCAAGTGGAGAGCATGACAAGTGGCAATCCTCAGGGGTCAGTACTGCAACCGGTGCTATTTTAACCTCATGAAGTCCAGCAAGTCCAAGGATACTGCATGTGGGTTGAGGCAATCCAAAGCACAAATACAGGCTGGGTGGTGTGTGGATGGAGAGCAGCCCTGTGGAGAAGGACTTGGGGGTATTAGTAGGTGGAAAACTGACTATGAGCCAGCAATGTGAGCTCACAGCCCAGAAAGCCAACCGTGTCCTGGGCTGCATCAAGAGAAATGTGGCCAGCAGGTTGAGGGAGGGGATTCTCGCCCCCTCCACTCTCATGAGACCCCACCTGTAGTGCTGTGTCCAGCTCTGGGACCCCCAACAAAAATGACATGGACCTGCTCAAGTGGGTCCAGAAGAGGCCACAAAGATGATCAGGGGGCTGGAACACCTCCCCTGTGAGGACAGGCTGAGAGAGTTCAGGTTGTTCAGCCTGGAGAAGAGAAAGCTCCAGGGAGACCTTATAGCGACCTTCCAGTACTTAACGGGGGTTACAGGAAAGATGGGGAGGGACTCTTTATCAGGGAGTGTAGTGATAGGATGAGGGGTAATGGCTTTAAACTGAAAGATGACTGTATGAGGTTCAATAAGGCTAAATGCCGGGTGCTGCACTTGGGTCACAACAACCCCCAGCAGCGCTACAGGCTTGGGGAGCAGTGGCTGGAGAGCTGCCAGTCAGAGAGGGACCTGGGGGTGTTGATTGACAGCCAGCTGAACATGAGCCAGCAGTGTGCCCAGGTGGCCAAGAAGGCCAATGGCATCCTGGCCTGTATCAGAAATAGCGTGGCCAGCAGGGACAGGGAAGTGATCTTACCCCTGTACTCGGCACTGGTGAGGCCGCACCTCGATTACTGTGTTCAGTTTTGGGCCCCTCACTACAAAAAGGACATTGAATGACTCGAGCGTGTCCAGAGAAGGGCAACGAAGCTGGTGAAGGGTCTGGAGCACGTGTCGTACGAGGAGCGGCTGAGGGAACTGGGGTTGTTTAGTCTGGAGAAGAGGAGGCTGAGGGGAGACCTCATTGTCCTCTACAACTACCTGAAGGGAGGTTGCAGAGAGCTGGGGATGAGTCTCTTTAACCAAGTGACAAGCGATAGGACAAGAGGGAATGGCCTCAAGTTGCACCAGGGAAGGTTTAGACTAGATGTCAGGAAGTATTTCTTTACAGAACGGGTTATTAGTCAGTGGAATGGATTGCCCAGGGAGGTGGTGGAGTCCCCATCCCTGGAGGTGTTTAAGAGTAGGGTCGACATAGTGCTGAGAGATATGGTGTAGATGGCAACTGTCATTGTTAGGTTAATGGTTGGACTAGATGATCTTCAAGGTCCTTTCCAACCTAGTTGATTCTGTGATTCTATGAGGTCAGATATAAGAAGTTCTTCAGTGTGAGTGTGGTGAGACACATTGGCACAGGTTGCCCAGAGCAGTTGTGGCTGCCCCCTCCCTGGCAGTGTTCAAGGCCAGGCTGGACGGGGCTTTGAGCAACCTGGTCTAGTGGAAGGTGTCCCTGCCCATGGCAGGGGGGTTGGAACTGGATGATCTTTAAGGTCCCTTCCAACTCAAACCGTTCTGTGATTCTCTGTATTACGTATTGATTATGAACTTTTGCCCTCATCAAAACATTCCTTTCCTTGCAATTTTGTTTTGATTTCACATTTAAGAACATTTTCAAAGCCTTTGTTTCCTCTTACTGCTCTGTTTTTCCTCTCAGCTCAGTGCTTACCTTCACAAAGTGATGAAAGATTGCAGATTGCAAATTCAGAATACCCAAATGATCCTGACATGGTTATTAGGATAAAATTGCTGTGCTGTTCTTTTTTGGTGACCTTTCCTCACTTTGTTCCATTTTCTAGAAAATATCTGTGCTGGGTTTGAGTGGTGGGGTTTCTGCTAGTGGGGGAGGGGGCTACAGCAGTGGTGGCTGTGAGAATCTTCTCTAAGCTTTCCTGGCTCCAAGTCAGATCCGCCTCTGGCCAAAGCTGAGACAATTAACAACAGTGGCCGAGCCTCTGTGATAACGTATTTAAGAAGGGGAACCTGAGAGTGTGTTGGGAGTTGTGAGGAGGCATTACGAGAAGGACACCTCTGCAAACACCAAGGTCAGTGGAAGAAAGGAGGAGAAAGGGGGGGAGGTGCGCCGGAGCAGAGAGCCCCCCTGTATCCTGTGGTGAGATGGCAAGGCCACCCCCCTGCCACCCATGGAGGTCACTGGAGGAGCAGAGACCCACCTGGAGCCCATGGAGGACCCCCGGGACTCTGTGGGAAGAATCAGCCCCCATTGTTGTAGTTCGGCACTGGGAGGACTGCAACATATGGAGGTGACCCACGCCGGAGCATCTCAAGAAGAATGCATCCCATGGGGAGGACTCACAACAGAGAAAGTTTGTGGAGGACTGTCTCCCCTGAGAGGGACATGATGTGGAGCAGGGGGAAGAATGCAGAAGAGTGCTTCCCTCCCCTTTGTAGGAGATGCAGTGGACTGACCACACCCCCCATCCCCTGCCCCTGTGCTGCTGGGGAAGGAGGTAGAGATATTGGGAACAAAACTGAGCCCTGGAAGAAGGGAGGGGTGGGGAGAAGTGTTTTAAACTATGGTAATGCTTCTCACTGACCCATTCTGTCTGTTAAGTGTTGGTTTTGTTAGTGTTTGAATTAAAGTGATGTTCTGGGTTTTTTTCGTCTAACAAGGCTGTCTTTTGCCTGTGACCACAGTGGGTGAGCACCCCCTCTCTGTCCTTATCTCCATTCCTGAGCCTTTTGATTCTTTTTTCTCCTTCCCAGTACTGGGGGGGAAGGGGTGAGTGAACGGCTGCATGGTGCTCAGTTGCCCTCTGCGCTCAAACCACAACAATATCTTAACATATCATTTAACAATTGTAGTCTTGGAGATATCATTGTTGGTTGAAGTTTCAGTTTCTTTCAGTTGTTTTAATTTTCTGTTTTTCAAACTCCCTCCTGTTTATAGAATCTACTTGTTTCACATATACATTAGTGCAGATCCCTCCCTTCTTTTATTAGGTTACAACTCTCTTTTAATTGTAAAATAATATTTACATTTTTACATTGTAAACAGCATGTCCATAAAAAGCAGATGGCTGAATTTTTTGTAATAGGTGTAAATCTGAAGTTACTCAAGAGGAATTAAGGAATGGGAAAAAAGCTGCTGCTGCTGCTTCTTGTAGAAATTACTTATTTGGTTTTAGGAACATTATATATTTGTAATGGCTGTGAGACCTCAGGCTTTTTTGTCTTCCTCTCCTCTCCAATCCATCAATAACTGCACAGCATTCTTTCCTCCTCATTGTTTTGTTTCATTGCTTGTCCTTGGAAATACATGGGGTGGGGGGAATCTTGTCATTCAGCTAGCTGTGTTTCCTGGGATATGCAAGGTTTATTATTTGTTTTGGAAACACAGGATCTTTATTAGGGTTATTCTTAGGCATCTGCTCTCTCCACATTTTTCTGTCAGGACCCAATGTGCCTTTTTCAGCTTTTTGTGAGTACCCAGGAGTTTCCCAAAACACCTGCAAATGGAATCAGTAGGTACTGGGAACTGAAATGAAGTTTATATTTTTGTCTCCCTCATAAACCTGTTGATCACAAAGGTACTGTGTTTTCTTATGTATCTGGACAGCTTCTCACACAAAGGGTTTCTGCTCAGTGACTGAAGTTCTTAGGCTATGTCTGTACTAATAAATGAATAAGTGCCAGGGAATGTTCCTGGGCAGCAGAACTCAGTCATCTGTATGGCTAAGTTCTTAGCATGGTCCCTGGTATGTTTTTGGGCTAAGCCAACTAGCACTCTGAAACATTCCCACGCACTGCTCAGAGTTAACCCAGGCCACAGAAAATTTCCATTAGGTAGTCTGAATGCAGCCACCCTGTTTTGGTAACTAGCAGAGTTTAATGTAGGGTCACGGGTGGTTCAGAGCCAGTTCACTTCAGTGGCCCCAGCACACTTCACTTTCTAGCGCAGATACAGTCTTAGAGCTTTTACTACTTCCGAGATGTGCATCACACCGCTACTCTAACTCCATGTCAGAACAAGACCCAGGAACTCATAATTTTCTTCAGATTTTCTTCCCACATCTTGAGGCTTCCAAAGAAGGAAAATGAGTCTGCTGGCTGGAAGCCAACCATAGCATTATCCAGACAGATCCTCAGTCTGGACGGGGACAGGATGAAGATGATGTGAGCACGCAGCAGAAAGCACCTGCCTGCCATTCTGTTTCTCTGTAGCCTTACATAACATGTCTCATTTTGAGCATAAAACAATTTTTTCAGCTCTTGTTTCCTGCATTAAAAGGGAGGAGTCTAGAACTTCTTGGGAAATTACTTGTATTGCAGGCACTTGAAGTCTGTCATTTTCCTCAGGACCAGAGGCAGCTCATTAGCCTTCCCTGTGATCCAAGAGAAATGAATGAGCTTCATCCTCTCTATCTGGAGTAGGGTTAAAGTGCACACCTCTACCAGAAATGTGATATGCAAAATTTTTCTAAATTGACGCAGATTGACTTATGTTTTAAATAGTATGGCAAAACAGAATACATTTGTCTTTTAAGAGTCGTAATTTTGATCATTGTCAAGTCATATAGTGAAATCCCAGCCTTATTAAAGTGAGCAGCAAAACTTCTGTTGTCTTTGATGGAGTAAGAGTTTTATCCCTGCTATTTGGTTTGGATTTTTTTTTTTGTTTTTTAACTTTGATGTTCTAAAACAGCCTGGTCATTAAAGTAAGATGGATCCTTATTTTAATAGTGATTCATCTCTTCCAAACAGATAATATTACTTCATCTCATCACAGGACTTTTCAGACCCTTTTTGACTATTAAAGGTCCAGACCAGTTCCCACACAAGTCAGTAACAGTTGAACCAGATCCAAAGAGATGTTTGGCTTTATCTAGCTTAAACTGACATGGTACAAATGCAACTGCCTGGGGAATTTTCACAGCATTATCTGCCCTTTTGCAAGAGCTTAGACTGAGTATCAGAAAACTATGTTTTTAAGAAGGCTTTGGTTCTTACGTAAACCTCTGGGATCCATGCTTTAAATCTAATTTCTGGTACAACTTCAAGCATAATTCTCTGTGTTGTGCTTTATAGATAGAGGAGCACAGTTTGAAAAACTAGTATGCTTCAGGTTCCAGAGGCAGTCAGAATGATAAGGATAAGGTTTGTGGGTAGAGGTGATACCTTTCTTGGACCAATTAGTGTAGATCTGAGTCAGAACATGAAGAAGTCTTCATCTTCTTAGATAACTTCAGTGATATATATGTAGGTATCTACATCTCAACTAGGCATGCTTAGCTCATTTTATAATCAGTGGAGATAAATAGGGACTTCTAATGTGCAATTCAATTTAGACGTTTACTTGGGGTGATGAGTCATGCTGTGGAAGGGCTTATTTCTGTCCGTCAATGATGTTGGAGGTTTGGGGTGCCTAGCTCAGTTGCAGATGTCTGCATTGTGTACATCTATATTTAGTCAAATCAATCCCATCTGATTGTGTCACACATAATGGATATGATTAGACATCATCCCATTTTCCAAGTCAGTTCTGGTGTCAACATGAGTATACTCCATTAAAAGCTGTCAGATTATTTTCTACTGTGCTCAATGACTAATGTTTAAATTTTTTGAAGAAAACTACACCATACTGACATATAGTATATTTCTTACTAGTGGATTGCGTAAGTGTAAAGGTTTGAACTCAGCCAGACGCCACGTGGCCGGCCGTTCACCTCCCCCTCCCCTCTCTGGTGAAATAGGGGAGGGACAAAAAGAAGAGAATTCATAGGTTGAATAAAAAGAAAGAATTTATTAAATATAACAAGAGAACAACTGTAACAATAGTGAGTCCAAAAAGAAAACGGGTAAAATGCAGCAGTGGCTTACCGAGCATGGTGACCGCCCCCCCCCGCCCCCAGCAACAACAAGACCCGATGAGCAGACGGCACAGGCACCTGTGCAAGCCTCAAGTGAAAAGCCATGAGAGAGAGAGAGAGAGAGAGCGCCCACCCACCTAAATCCCTGGGCATGACATCACATGGTATGAAATACTCCAATGAAAATTAACTCCATCCTGGTTGAAACCAGGACAGTCTGTCAGAAAGATCTAGTGTAGTAATGTAGACTATACACAACAGGAGAGAGCATGCTTGACAAAAGAGCTCTCCAGATCTTAGTAGTAGTAGAAGCGTGACTGAGTCATAGTCCTGAGTCCTTTCAGGGCGTATTTGGAAATGCCTGGGGCATTCTGCTCAGGTGTGTTGAAATCTTCTGTGTAACAGCATGAGAACCAAAGGCTAATTTGGTCTTCTAGGCAGAGCTCTTGACATCCAACCAGTCCTTCAAAAATTCTGTAACCATTCAAAGGAAAGTGATTAAAGATTAGTTTGCTAAATTCTATTAAGAAAATTTAACAATTAAAATCAAAAGAAGAGGTAGTAAGGAACTTCTTGTTCTTTGAGTTGTAATTAAAAAATAAGACATTAATTTAGAAATAAAATATATAAAGTTAGAAACTTTATCATACCAAGCTCCACTAAATCCACTTGAATTTGATGACTTATTTAGGTATTTTTCCCAAGTTATTGCCCAGTGTCTGGACTTCAGCGGGAACGATTATAGTACTTGTTCCTTAGACACCAGTTTTCACATCCTGATTCCTGCACACCCTGTTAACACACAGATGCCTATGCCTCCCTTCCTTGCTTGTTTCCCCTATCTAAAGGTGAAAAGGTTCAAATATAGGTACTAAAGGAATGAAGTGGAATCCATTGGTGAACAGAAATTTCCTATGGCCTAAAATGTGTGTATATGGTAGTTTCAGCAAGGAGCCTATAATGACCTCTGATGAACAGCTTGACAAGATACAAGAGATACAAGAGAAGTTTAAGGGGAGAGATACTTGTGGGGTTGCCCTGTGTTGCATTGGCAGGTGCTCATTCATGAATGCACCTACACAACCAGTTTTTCCTCTCTGAAGTTAGACAACACTAAGGACACTTGCAAGATAATAAAAATAGAAGTATGTAATTAAAGAAAATGTCAGGTCTGTAAAGAGGATTATGTCTTCCCTGCTCTGACTCACCCTGGGGCATCGCAGGGCCTGAGTAAGAGGCTGCTGCAGGAGGTCTTGTTGAGGCAGGTTGTCCCAGCAGAGTGGTCATGCTTAGGGCAAGCGGTTTGAATTTTGTCCATTTATAAGCTGAGCCACAGATAGAGCTGTTCACTTTGGAAATTGAGATGATAAAATGTTATCATGAGAGAATGTTCTGTGAAACACCTTGACAGGCTTAAGAGATGGGCCTGTGCAACCCTCATGAAGTTCAACAAGGCCAAGTGCAAAGTCCTGCACATGGGTCAAGGCAATCTCAAGCACAACCACACTGGGTGGTGTGTGGATTGAGAGCAGCCCTGCTGAGAAGGACTTGTGGGTGTTGGTTAATGAGAAGCTCAACATGACCCAACAATGTGTGTTCGCAGCCCAGAAAGCCAACCGCATCCTGGACTGCATCAAGAGAATTGTGACCAGCAGGTTGAGGGAGGTGATTCTCCCCCTCTACTCTGCTCTCATGAGACCCCACCTGGAGTTCTGTGTCCAGCTCTGGGACCTCCAACATAAGAAGGACATGGACCTGTTGGAGCGAGTCCTGAGAAGGGCCACGAAGGTGATCAGGGGGCTGGAGCACCTCCCCTATGAATACAGGCTGAGAGAGTTGGGGTTGTTCAGCCTGGAGAAGAGGAGGCTCCAGGGAGAACTTATAACGGCCTTCCAGTACTTAAAGGGGGCTACAGGAAAGGTGGGGAGGGACTCTTTATCAGGGAGGGTAGTAATAGGATGAGGGATAGCAGTTTTAAACTGAAAGAGGGTAGATTTAGATCAGATATAAGGAAGAATTTTTTTCCTGTGAGGATGGTGAGACATTGGAACAAGTCACCCAGAGAAGCAGTGGCTGCCCCCTCCCTGGCAGTGTTCAAGGCCAGGCTGGACGGGGCTTTGAGCAACCCGGTCTAGTGGAAGGTGTCCCTGCCCATGGCAGGGGGTTGGAACTAGGGGATCTTTAAGGTCCCTTCCAACCCAAACCATTCTGTGATTCTGTGAAGTCTCTCAAAATGAAACCTACAGAGAGGCAAGGTAATACACAATCATACATGGCCTGTATTTTTGTACATACATGCTCATACCTTGCTGTAAAATGGATCTATGTGATGGGGCATATATAGAGAGCCCAGTTGACAACTGTGATAGTTGATGGCTGGTTTTGATTACTACTTTGTCATCTTTGAAGAAATGTTATCATAAGAGATGTTGCTCTTAAAGGTATATATCAAGATCCCTCTAACTAAGTTCTTCTTAGTCTTCCTGGGTGTCTGTGGGGCAGCCAGCAAGGTAAGAATTAGGAGGCTTTAGATGCTACATCAGTAAATAATCATAAGGGCAAAACCTTTCTCATAATATTAGTGCTATTTATTTAGTTATGCATTATATTTTCAAATAACTTCTGTCACATCACTGAATTCAGTGCACATGAAATGGATGTCAGTTTTTACTCTGATGTAGTGTCAAAAGGGGTTTCAGTGTATGCGGTCATAACTAGATATGGGTACCTCATGCAAAGAGCTGTGGATGCCCATCACAAAAGCAATTTCAGAAGCTCAGGAAATAGAACATGAAAAGTGATGTTTCACAAAATACAGGACATTTATTAGTTCTTTATCAAGGACAGCATTTAGGACATACTTCTTTAATCCTAGCAAAACAGGCAATTTGGTGACATTATTTAGCTTCTGACAGTGTTCAACAAAAAATCACCCTAGACATAGCAATGCCTACTGCCACATTGTAAGAGGTTGCATTTTTCCTCCAAATCTATTTTATGATATTTATTATTCAGTCTCTAAAAGTTTTGCTTTTGCAAAGCCTGAAGAAAAGCATGCAGTTGTTCAGGGATCTGGTGACACTATTATATTGTTTCCAGAAGTGAAAGCGGACAGAAATGGATTGTTACATTTCAGGGCCACTGACACTAAATATGTGATGCTAACACAAGACTTATTTTTCCTTTTAAGGCAGAAAAATAGCAATTTGACAACTAGCTTGTGACCTCGAAGATCAGAATTAACATGTATCCTTTTGATGCTGAGCAAAACACTTAAGACTTTTTTAAACTTTGCACTGATGAGTCTGCAGAGAATCCCAATATTCAGGTTTTGCTCTATGCCTGCAGTCATTGAAACATTTAATTTCTTCACTAATGAACTTCAGGACAAAAAAGAAGTTCCCCTAGAAAATAAACTGCTTCATCAGTTAAGTTCCTTTGTTCCTATCCCAAATGTGTTAACATCAATGGGAATTTTTTCCTTTGTTGTCTGCGGGTTTTGGATTTGAGTTGCTGCTCTTTTGAGGGAAACAGAATCAGTTTAAATTGTTACTTTTTTGAGAGAAACAGAATTGGCTAACAAATATAAAGACAAATAGATTATGGATGTCCTGGTCAGTTCCAACTTCCAGGTAGTGACATCTTCAAGTTTCTTTTTTGCAATTTTTTTTTTTTTTTCCCCTGAAAGAGTATCTTCAGCTGGGAGGTCAGCTTGCGGGTTTTCAGTATTTTTGTGGAAGTGATAATAGGTGCAAGAAGCCTTTCCTGGGTACAAGGTAACATGAATTTTGTCAGTCTAAGAAAACAACATGTTCAGACTATTTCCTTATATGTCATAGATGTTGCCCATGATTTCATGTGAAAATAATGACACAAATGCTTCACCGCCTGCTGTTTCATTGACTTTTTTGTGCTGCACACAGAAACCCTGAATGGTACCAGTAGAATCAGTGTAATCCTGTTATGCCAGAGAAGAACTGAAGCTTCAGCCAGGAGCTGTATATTCATTCCTTTTCTTACAGTCCATTTATCCACAAGGATTCCCACATACAAGCTTGTGCAGCATGCCTATTGGGGAGTGGCATTTCAAAGACGTGTATCATCAGATCCATAAATCTTTCACTGTTCTGGAGAAGCACATTTAGACCACCTTGCTAGTCTCAGTACTTCCAGGAATGGAGAACACAAAAGATGGTTTTATTTTTCTTTGTATCCCTGTAGCTGTTTGGTGATATAGCGTGAAGATTCCCTGCCATCTGAATATGCAGATATGACGAGTTTGGACAGAGTACTTTCACTGGCATTGAAATCCAATTAAATGTTTTGTAGGGCACAAGAATTCTTCAAGTAAAACAACATACAGTTGGAACGGAGCAAACCAGCATGTTTTTATTTCTTTCTTTTTTTCTTTCTTTGTGGAAAAATGTTGATTTAATGATGCAAAAGGAGAAGGGAGACATGCAGCCAGAAAGGGCCCAACAGTGCACTTTCCTGGAGTGTGTATAATCCAAATTCAGGCCGTCTCTGACACCATGGATTTTAGCTTTGCAGAGAAACATTCAAGATCATATACTGCTTCAGGAAGCTGTGTTTTTATTCTTGAGTAATTTCCTGACCTGAGGTCCTGGTTGTTAACTTTTCCTTGAATTTTCTCACGCTCTCCACTATTTAAAGAACACTTTTCCACTTTGGATCAACTGACTGCCATTTTCTCATTTTTTAAGTGCCTTAAATAATCCAGGTGCCAGCATGAGAAGTATGTTTATGAGTCAGATTTCTTACATTATTTTCCTTCTTGTCAGCAGTGCTTCCTGATACAGCTGTGGAATGATAACAAAACCCTTTTAGGTCATTCAACCAATTTTTTATGGGCCACTCCAGCAAGTCCTACTCGGAAGACTCTCTCAGACTTCATTCAGGTTGTTTTTCTCTAAGAAAAAATCTCCAATGAAGACTAATATTGTTGATGTTGTTTCAGTGATGTTGTCTGATATTTGATATTATTTATTTTCATTATTTATTTCTGATTTTAACTCATTTAAAAATATTTACCCTTCCCTGCCTTATTTTAATATTTGCTTGTCTTTTTTTGTTAATTGAAATGAGTCAAAAACTTGAAAAGTTATACCTCAGAGACAGCAGAATTGAAAGGAAGTATGTGGTCTCTGTTTTGGGCTTGCTTTTATTCTCTAATCAATTTGCAATAAGTTTGTAATCCTTTCAACAATTTAATTATTGCAATTGTAAAGCTGGCATGACTGCTCTAGCAATCACAGTAAGCAACAATTTCAACAGAGGTACGGTATATATGAAAAGTTTTGCAAAAGAACACTGAAGAGTTAGACCATGATAAATAGACTATTATGGTTGATGACGCAGACAAAGGGAATGTAGTGTATTAAACTTATTTCCTCCCTGCTATAGCAATGAAAACACATTGATTTTCTTGGAAAAGATGAGGCTGACACAGCGTATAAGCATACTTCTGCTATTACCAACCTGTCTATAGAATGGAATAAGCTAAAAAGAAATACAACAAATTAAATTAAAACCTCTGGGCTGGTTTTCAGAAAGTTTGTAAGACTTATTTTTAGACACCAATGTAGAAACAGATCATAGAATCATAGAATAGTTTGTGTTGAAAGGGCCTTAACGATCTTCTAGTTCCAACCCCCCTGCCATGGGCAGGGACACCTTCCACTAGACCAGGTTGCTCAAAGCCCCGTCCAACCTGGCCTTGAACACTGCCAGGGAGGGGGCAGCCACAACTTCTCTGGGCAACCTGTTCCAGTGTCTCACCACCCTCACAGGGAAGAATTTCTTCCTTATAGCTAATCTAAACCTTCCCTCTTTCAGTTTAAAACTGTTACCCCTCATCCTATCACTACACCCCCTGATAAAAGAGTCCCTCCCCACCTTTCCTGTAGCCCCCTTTAAGTACTGGAAGGCCGCTATAAGTTCTCCCTGGAGCCTTCTCTTCTCCAGGCTGAACAACCTGAACTCTCTCAGCCTGTCCTCCTAGGGGAGGTGCTGCAGCCCCCTGACGATGAATAGACAACAGGAAGAAATAATAGAACTTGTATATGAAGGCCTGAGAACAAGGTCCCTACATTTTGTTTTTGTGCATAATTCTAGGACACTGTGCTGTTCACCATACAAAATACATTAATCTGGAGAAAAGTAAAATTGAATGAGTTTTTGTAAGGAACACTGAATAGTCATCTCTTTGTGTCTGTTGTTTCCACTGTTTCTACTTTATTTCATCTTTTCCTTTTATTCAGTCTTGATGTTATTTTTAGTTTGCTCTTAATTCTTTAACTGTTTGTGGAAATTTTATCATAGTGAATAACAGAAGTCTGTTGTCTTCTGCATGATTTTTCTCAGACTCTTTCATAATACCTATCCTTTTTGCCCAATAGTCTTTTCCATTATTGTCTTATGTTTGGAGAAATAGAAAAACACAATATCCAAAACATGCAGACCTCAAAAAGAGTGAGCTGAGTTCATCCAACTTATTTTTAAATTACTTCTCTTAGTGTCTGGCATTGCACAGCTTTTAGGGGCTACAAAAGGTGCTTCAGTAAGAAATCCATCCATTCTGAAACTAAAGGTAGCATTAAATGAATCTATTCACTTTTTTTGGATAGCTGAACTAGGTTTTGTACAGTGAACTTGGCCCAGATGCTTCATATCACTATTACTTATTTATAGGTAAAATGTAAAGTATTTTTAGAAAAAAAGAAAAAGCTCATTCTTTGCTTACAAGAGTTCTTTATTTAGGTCACATAAAAAGGAGGAAGTGGGAAATTTTATACAATATACATGAAATGTGAATAAGAAAATATAGTTCTGACTGTGTTTCCAAACCTACCACTCTAGATTCAAGCTGCAATGAGGTTAAGGAAAGGGTAACAGTTACACCAAACACTAACGTCTTTCAGCTAAATTCAGCAAAGGTCTAGGTGATCTGAATTACTTTTTGCGCTTCCATAAATTAGATCATTTGATACTTTTTTTCCCTTTAGTACTAAGTACTGGAATGCTTTCACTTTGGTTTTGTGAGTAGATATAATTTTCTGTTGCTTGTCTTGTATGTGGACATATCAGGCATCTCTACGGAAGGGTTTTCTTTGGGCAGTGTGCAGGTAATAAGTGAGGAGATTTTGATTTTTGGCATAATAACCTAAAGTTTAGACTTTGGGATGGTTCGCTTTCTCTGCTTACTGCTAGAAAAAGCAATTCAGGGTGAGCCTGGACTACTGAACAGCTTGACTAATGTTGAATAAGCAGTTGAATAGGTTAATCAGATACCTTCTACAATTGTCCTATACATTTGCTTAATATTCTTTACCAGTGTGAAATTGAAGCATTGCACAAGTGCCTAGAGTAAAATGACGGGTTTTTTTCTCATTTTCTGCTAGCTGATATTCCACTTTATTGTTTACATATCAGACTATCTTGCATCCACTGATGTTTCTGCATACAGAAACCAGTATACCAATGAACCGATGAAAGTCAAAGCTCAACACTCAGCAAGCAAGTGGAGTGGCCACTCCACTGGCTTCTGCTCCAGCAAACTCTTCTGAGTGGAGTGACCTAGGCCTGTGGTGCTCTTCTTAACAGAAGGTTTCTAAATATTTAAAACCCTGTTTGATGACAGCTTGTGTGTCCATAATTACCTTACTTCATCCCAGTATGTTATATTTTTTCTTGAAGTTGTGGATTTTTTTTCACCAAAACTGTCCAGAGCATAAGTTCACATCTTTATTCCTGGAAGATCAAGACTCACATGGATTTTAGGTAGATTTATTGTTTGTATTGTGAGACAGATTTTTAGTATAATACAGAGAGAAATCTACTAACCAGAACAGAGTTGCAGATAGACAGCAATGGTTTATTGTTCTCAAATACAGTTTAAGCTTGCACAGCCTGAAGTACTTCAGAGTGCCTTTTACTTGCAGAGGCAATGTTGAACTGATTCCTTTCAGTCTCAGTATATCTACTTCATCTCCATATCAATTACAGTTGCATGTTTATGAAGTATGTTCATGATGATGGTAGGTAAAATCAGGAATTTGCATCAGGAAGATCCAGCTGGGGACCTGTCATGCACTGATTCCTCTGCATCACCACTAGTAATCTATGAAAGCTCAGTCAAAAAAAAAAAAAAAAAGCCAAGAAAATTGAATGCTTTAAAAAGAATAGGGAGTGGATGTATTTTTTATAAGCTTAATTAAACAGTTTTCAGAACTAAATGCTTGAGGTGGTTAGTAAGTCTAATGAAGAAGAATAATTGTGGTTCTTTTTTTCCCCTTTTTACTATGCAAAGGAAGTAATGATTGTCTGAGCTCAATATAATACCCAAGTTATTACTTGAAAAATGGTCAGTAGTGCTAGAAGATGGCCTGCCCTTTGTCCAGGTTTAGCACTGCTTTCTAAAAAATGTGGGAATGGAAATTTGGCATTCTTGAAAATGGAAAGTGAATCCAAGCTCTGTATGGCAACTCCTTCTAGACACATAGCTTGTGTTCCTCCTGTGTTATTTCCAGTTCTTGTACTACCATGGCCATCTTTTATTCTGTTGCTGGATTATTCAAAGGAAGGAATGAAAAGCAACTATATACACTATATATAACTATAATATTTTAATTTGATAAATTGATGATTTATCCATCAATAGCCATGACAGTTTGAAAACAAGAAAGTATGCCTTGTTAATTTTCTGAAGTCCTTTTTAAGTACCATAAAAATGTTGCATCAGATAAATTATATGCTTTGGAGATAGCATATTTATGTTTTCTAAAATCACTTGACAAGATTCCTCACTGAAGGTTATGAGTTGTGGTAAAATGGTGTTGAGTGAAAGATGAAATAGGATATTGGCTAATTCCCAGAAACAAAAGAACAGCCATAGATGGATCTTTTCATAATGGAAAGGAGCTAAGAATGGAGTAATCCAGCAGCCCTTGTCAGAAGGGGGATTTTGTTATACTACTGGGCTTCTCCATGTCTCAGAGGTGAAAGACAGTTGAAGATTGGTAATAGCACAGAGAGGAGAGACAAATGCTGTCCTGCATCCTGAAAAAATCATACCATGTGCTCTGGGAAAGCAAACGTACCCTCTGTATTTCAAAGAACCAGAAATGGAAATTGTAGATGGACTTTTTTTGCTGAAAATACAATCTGGTTGAGATTGCTGGGTTTTAGGGGTAAAACCTCTACATTTATTTCTTACAACTACAGAGCAGGAGATTTTGAGCCCTGATTACCTGGGTAGATAGTTAGCTGTCTGCTGGAATGTGGTGTATCTCCATGCAAAGTTTGTGCAACTTTTCCCCTGTGTGTATTCCTTGGGGAAGTTCAAAGTAGGGTGACTTTTCTGCATGTTCTGGTTTGGTTAATTGTTATTAACAACTATCTTCTAGGCTTAAACCATGTAAAGTGCAGCCCATCTCTGCCCTAAACACATAAAAACAGAACCCAAAGAATTGGGAAGAATGGTGCATTGTTTTATAATTTTTGTTCTAGTATATTAATTTTATTGCATATTGTTATTTCCAGGCAATTTCTTAATATCTACTGGCAGGTTTTGAATGTGGGTAAAGTAGGTGACTTGTCTCTAATGAGTGTTGGTTTAAAATTAAATGGAGGAGTTAAGAAAGTCCTTGGGGAGAAGCATTTCACAAATGAGGTTAAATTATCACATGTCAGTAAGCAGAGTTCAGTTTGTGAAAAAGAAAACAGCAGAATGAACAAGGACTCTGGTAAAAAGTAGAAAGGTACAATTAAAATAAACTGAAAAGGAGCAATACGGGCAAGAGTGTGAAGTTTCCCTGCTTTTAAAATGTCTTCTTGAATGTGGCAGCTTTACAAGCTAAAGTGAAATTAATCTTTAAACATGCAACTCCACTGTTATCAGAAGGCTAATGCCTCAGGACCATAATAGGACATCTCTTCATATCTGAGGCATAACTTAAATATATCCTTCCCCCGCATTACTTGAGTTTTCTTTGTCCTTTCCACTTTTTTTTTGTCAACAGTATTCAACCAGGACTTTTTCTTGTCCCTCTGTGCAGTCTCCCACAGATTTGCCTGTTCTAGGAAGCAAAACAGAATATTCCAGGAGATGCTGTTACTAAAGGCTGCTAAGTTAGGTTTACCCATCATTTCACAGATTTAGGCAGTCTTTTACATGCTGCACCTACCCACGGTGTTCAGCTATGGTCATCTGAAGTCACGGCCCCTGCAGTTCCACAGCTGGGATTTTGCTGGTGCTCATAAATGCATAACTGTACTCGAGAGTCCTACCTCTTCGGCCCTTACTCTTTGCTTTGGGGGTATGAGCTGGTGACTACTGATAGTGTCACTTCCCTGACCACAGACAGCCTGAAACTGTAGCTCCACAAAGTATGAACTGCCCAGTTATTCCAAATTAGATATCTGAGGTTTCCTGCCTTTCACAGAATCATCTAGGTTGGAAAAGACCTTCAAGATCATCTAGTCCAACCATTAACCTAACACTGACAGTTCTCAACTACACCCTAAGCGCTATGTCAACCTGAAGCGCTATGTCAACTCGAGGTTGCCTGGTCCCAGCAGTGTTAAGCCTTACAAGTAGTAAAACTCTATTAAATGGGATTAAATGTACCTCACTGAAATCCCATGTAGTTGCATCTTGTGGTTTTTTTTCTCTAAAGATCAAGATGTGCTATGCAAAGTATGTTTCATACATTGTTGTGTGTACTATTCGTAAGAGGGTAACTGCTTTTAGAAAAAGGTTCTGAGCTGTGCTGTCAGATACTTTAAAGGTCTTGAATTTCAAACTAGGGTTGGAGAAACACGGGAAAATTTTCCTCACCTGTATTTTTTACAGTTAATTACTCTTGTAGGTAGAATTTCATTATCAGAATCATGAGGCTTACATCAGTGTTCTTTTCTAGCTGTGAGCCATAGTTGTATAAGGGTTTGCAAAGACAAGAAGGCTTGGATGTAGAGGATGATAGATGACGGCATAGTAAATCAGTGTTGCTGCAGAGTTTATAGGCTGTTGCTGCAGTATCAAGAGCTCATGCCATTGAACTTTGACATTTCAACTCTGGAATTTGCTGATGAAGAATGGACTGCTGCAGAGCTAATCAATTCATGGGTGATCTCCCTGTCTTTCTGATACATTGTACACAGATGTTAGTGTCTTTTAAAGCTGTTGTTTAATTTCAGATGTTGATATTTATTAGAAGGGAACCTAAATCAAGTTCAGCTGTCTGAACACTTGAGTTCTTCAAATTCTAAAGAAAACTGTAACTCAAGCCAGTTTCTAATCCTTACACTTATTTGCACTAATCTCTTTAGTGTATTTTTCTCTTAGGCGTGAAGTGATTTTATAAACATAAATCCATTAACTGTAAATTACCACTATACTAAAACAGATTCCATGTCTCTCTGATAGAGATTGTGACTTTACTCAAAGGAGCAATGCAAATATAATTTTGTCTCTAGTATATAGACATACTTTCCTGTTGCCTAATTTAATAATCTTTATCCATACTCAAGTTTGTGTAACAAAATGCTCATACAGAAATGAATTTTTATTAAGCTACATTGTTAAAGCATGCACACATCTATGTGACACTTAGAAATATTAAAGTTATTGGCCTAAATCTGAAGCTGTTCTAAGTCCTGGTCAGAGAATGAGAAAAGAAACAGTCCTTTGAAGAGGTTCCTGTGCTTTTCTTATTTGTGAGGCACCCAGAAGAAAGCTGTTCACCTCTCAGGGTAAGCTGAACAGCCTCAAAACCCTAGAGAACATGCCACTGTGATGTGTATGTCATGAGTTGACTCTGGCTGGACACCAGGTGCCCACCAAAGCCGCTCTATCACTCCCCTCCTCAGCTGGATGGGGAAGAGAAAATATAATGAAAGGCTCATGGGTCGAGGTAAGGACAAGGAGATCACTTGGCAATTACCATCATGGGCACAACAGACTTGACTTGGGGAAAATTCATTTATTTCCAATCAAATCAGTGAGGGGTAATGAGAAATAAAAACTAAATCTTAAAACACTTTCCCGCCACTCCTCCCTGCTTCCTGGGCTCAACTTCACTCCTGATTTTCTTTACCTCCTCCTCCCAAGCGGCTCAGGGAGACAGGGAATGGGGGTTGCGATCAGTTCATCATATGTTGTGTCTGGCACTCCTTCCTCCTCAGGGGGAGGACTCCTCACACTCTTCCCCTGCTCCAGCATGGGGTCCCTCCCATGGGCAATAGTTCTTCATGACTGCTCCAGTGTGGGTCCCTTCCACAGGGCGCAGTCCTTCAGGAACAGGCTGTTCCAGCGTGGGTCCCCCACAGGGTCACATGTCCTGCCAGTAAACCTGCTCTTCTGTGGGCTCCTCTCTCCCCAGGGCCACAGCTCCTGCCAGGAGCCTGCTCCAGTGTGGGCTTCCCACGGGGTCACAACCTCCTTCGGGCACATCCATGTGCTCCAGCGTGGGGTCCTCCATGGGCTGCAGGTGGGTCTCTGCTCCACCGTGAACCTCCATGGGTGCAGGGCACAGCTGCCTCACCATGGGCTGCACCACGGGCTGCAGGGGAATCTCTGCTCTGGCTCCTGGAGCACCTCCTCCCCCTCCTTCTTCACTGACCTTGGTGGCTGCAGAGCTGTTTCTCTCTCATAGTCTCACTCCTCTCTTCACCTGCAGTTGCACAGGTTTTTTCTTCCCCTTTCTTAAATATGTTATCCCAGAGGCTCTGCCAGCATCACTGATGGGCTCGGCCTTGGCCAGCGGTGGGTGCATCTTGGAGCTGACTGGCATTGGCTCTGTTGGACATAGGGGAAGCTTCTAGCAGCTTCTCACAGAAGCCACCCCTGTAGCCCCTCACTACCAAAACCTTACCACACAAACCCAATACAGTGCTCTTTACTGCCATGGGGATTGGAACAGAAGCTGTTGGAATCTGCTATGGGCTATGGAAACAGCTACAGATATGGGAGTACCTTTACTGAATCTTTCTGCCCAGTGTAAAGGATTCAAAAGACAAACTAGTATCTCTCCTCAGTTCTACCTGTGGTTCAAGGAAACCTTTTAAGTCAGGCATCTATTTACAATTATATATATATGATTAGGTATGTGCATAATTTTATGTATAAAAATATATATAAAAGGGATAAATTACAGACCTCACAGTGTCCTGTCTCTAACGGGGGCCAAAGCAACGTCTAAAAATGACTATGAGACTAGTGAAGACAAGAAGCGATACTTTTCCTAGCTTCCTGCAATCTACTGCTCAGAATTTTCAGAAACTTGGTATTTAATACCATCAGTGGACTTTTTACAAGGGCATGTAGTGATAGGATGCGGGGTAACGGTTTTAAACTGGAAGAGGGTAGATTTAGATTAGACATAAGGAAGAAATTATTTACTGTGAGGGTGGTGAGATACTGGAACAGGTTGCCCAGAGAGGCTGTGTCTGCCCCCTCCCTGGAAGTGTTCAAGGCCAGGTTGGACAGGGCTTTGAGCAACCTGGTCTAGTGGAAGGTGTCCCTGCCCATGGCAGGGGGGTTGGAACTAGGTGACCTTTAAGGTCCCTTCCAACACAAACTATTCTATGATTCTGTGATTTCTGTTCGCTGAATTTGTCTAGTTGCCCCTTGAACCTATGGGTAACTTTTAGCACCCGTAGCATTGTGTGGCAGGTTCCACATACTAAATGCACAGTATAAAGGAGCACCTCCTTTTGCTAGTTTTGGACCAGTTATCTGCTAATTTACTTACTGCTTTATTTTCTTCAATTTCCTTTGTAGGGAAGAGTTACAGGCTCTGCTTGTACATGTTCTTGGGAAAAAAAGGGAAAACAGGCAGTATAAGTCATCAGCTCTCCCTTCAAGTGCTATTTAAAAACATGCCTATGTGTGGTCAAAATCAAACAAGACATGACAGAAGGGAAATACACACTACAGAAGCGCAATATTGCGTTGCCAGATAGTTTTAAATATGTTGTTCTGTCAGTTCATCGGCATACGCTCTCTAGAGGGAAGGTGTGTGCGTATGTATGTGTGTAAATGGAGCTTTGCTCTTGCTAGGCTCCTGACTATTCTCTCAGCAGAGAATCAGAGTAGCAGAGTTCAGTAGTTGCCTTATGATGACTCAGAGATTTGAGCAAGAGAGCTGTGCATGAGCATTCCTGGGGGCATGGAATCCCATTTGTGAACTGTAGACAGTGAGTGGATAGTAAAGGATTAAATGCTGAGAAAGTAACCTGGCCCTTCTGGACCCATAGGTTTCAACCTGTTTTCTGTTTAGTAGTCACTAAAACCAGAGATGTAGTTCCTGTCAGGTTTTAATGGAGATCAGCTGAGGGACCGCTATTACTTATTTAAATATGAATAATATGCCCAGGTTCTGTTTATGTAGTTGTGACATGGTCAACCACAAAACAGAGATTGATAGAGAAAATCCAGATGAAGTTACATTGTCTATTCTGCTTTTCACCTGCCTTCTAGATCATCTTAACTAGTCACTTGATCATCATCATAGGTAGATCATCTATCTGTTCACTTGATGAGTGAATACAAAATGCTGGTTGAAAAAAAACCCCACATTTTTTGCATGATAGCTAATTGTTCTGACTAATATTGCTCACAATATAAATATAACATGAAGCAAAACAGGGTGGTATGATGGACAGAGGGAGAGCACAAGGAAACAATGAAGTCAAAGTAAGCAACTTGGTAGACGTCTATGCTTGGTACCATAGATATTAAGTAGCATTAGTCTATAGATTTCCATATGCTTTGGGGGTGACTTTAACAACCACTGTCACCACAAGAATCAAGTCTCCCTCTCTCCTTACTCCCTGTCTCTGATTCCTGGCCTCATACTATCTCCTACCATGGGCCAGCACAGGTGTTTGCATCTATAGGATAAACTGAGGTGGAGAACTGGGCTTAGAGTAAGCATTTTTTTTTTCCTGAAATGTTAATTTTCATTTAGATAAGCTCCTTGATTGGGGTCAACCTGGAGATGCCCCAGTACTTATGTCAGAATAACAAATAGCATGGTGTGAGAGTAGCAATGAGCAGCCAAAGCAGAGCAGAGGGTTAGGAGTGTTTCTGCAAGAATGCACATGAAACAACATCCTGACCTAATTTACTAAGCAGTTAGCAAAACTGCTGCACTGTATAAATTATGACAGTATAGGAATTAACCTGTTTAATTGAATAAAATTCAATTGTAATCCTTTTGAAGCTAAAAAAAAAATGTATTTGTCCCTCCGTCTCTACGGGATCAACATTTTGTGTCTTTGGAAAGATGAAACACTGCACCTTGTCTGTAATTTATAGTTTGAAAGTCAGTTTCTCTTTAAGAATTTTAGTTTCCAACAGGGGAGTACCAAGATCAAGTTGCTTGCACATAATAGAAGTTTGCTTTGTTTGTATCCAGTTTTAGCATTGGTACAAGTATCCATGCTCTATTTTAAGTGCTTTTATTTATAACCAGTGGGACACAGTGCTAAAGCACATACTACATGGTAGCATAACATTCCAGAGATCTATATGAGAAGTAGGTTTTGCTTGTATTTGAACTCCTTATCACTCTGTTCCTAAGGAACTCAGAAAATAACAAGGGCTATCTTGTTGACATCTTCTACTTTATTACTAATGTAATAATGTTCTGTTTATAGAGGCATGTTTGTCATAGACAGCCAGCTGTGTTTGTGTTACAGCCATTATATTGATTGTGATTGTTCTAACTGGAGAAAGTTTTAGCTTCATTTTAAAAAGACATGACCTGTCAGCTTTAGTGATTTAGTCTACAATTCATCAAGAATAGTCTTATGATAGTAATAATGAAAGAGTAGTAATAGAAGGAAGTGACATTAGGAGAGTTATGGAAATTAAGTCAGCATGGGTTTATGAAAAGCAGGTCATGCTTGACAAACCTCATCTCCTTCTACAACAGGGCGACCTGCTTATTGGATGAGGGAAGGGCTGTAGATGTTGTCTACCTTGACTTTAGCAAGGCCTTTGACACCGTTTCTCACAGCATTCTCCTGGCAAAACTGGCTGCTCGAGGCTTGGATGGGCACACGCTTTGCTGGGTAAAAAACTGGCTGGATGGCCGGGCCCAAAAAGTGGTGGTGAACGGAGTTAAATCCAGTTGGTGACCGGTCACGAGTGGTGTCCCACAGGGCTCGGTTTTAGGGCCACTCCTGTTTAACATCTTTATTGATGATCTAGACGAGGGGATTGGGTGTACCCTCAGTAAATTTGCAGATGACACCAAGCTGGGTGGGAGTGTTGATCTGCTCGAGGGTAGGGAGGCTCTGCAGAGAGATCTGGACAGGCTGGAGCGATGGGCTAAGGCCAACTGTATGAGCTTCAATAAGGCCAAATGCTGGGTGCTGCACTTGGGCCACAACAACCCCCAGCAGCACTACAGGCTTGGGGAGGAGTGGCTGGAGAGCTGCCAGTCAGAGAGGGACCTGGGGGTGTTGATTGACAGCCAGCTGAACATGAGCCAGCAGTGTGCCCAGGTGGCCAAGAAGGCCAATGGTGTCCTGGCTTGTATCAGAAATAGCATGGCCAGCAGGGACAGGGAAGTGACCTTGCCCCTGTACTCGGCACTGGTGAGGCCGCACCTCGATTACTGTGTTCAGTTTTGGGCCCCTCACTACAAAAAGGACATTGACGGGCTGGAGCGTGTCCAGAGAAGGGCAATGAAGCTGGTGAAGGGTCTGGAGCACATGTCGTACGAGGAGCGGCTGAGGGAACTGGGGTTGTTTAGTCTGGAGAAGAGGAGGCTGAGGGGAGACCTCATCGCCCTCTACAACTACCTGAAAGGAGGTTGCAAAGAGCTGGGGATGAGTCTCTTCAACGAAGTAACAAGCGATAGGACAAGAGGGAATGGCCTCAAGTTGCACCAGGGAAGGTTTAGACTAGATATTAGGAAGCATTTCTTTCCAGAACAGGTTGTTAGGCATTGAAATGGGCTGCCCAGGGCAGTGATGGAGTCCCCATCCCTGGAGGTGTTTAAGAGTCAGGTTGACATAGCGCTTAGGGATATGGTGTAGTTGAGAATGGTCATTGTTAGGTTAATGGTTGGACTAGATGATCTTCGAGGTCTTTTCCAACCTAGATGATTCTGTGATTCTGTGAATTTTAGCAGTGGATCTAAAATGAACCAGATAGACCTTTTCAGTAGGCTCATATCTAGGTGGACAAATGGATCCTAAATTGCCACCTCTGATAATGTCAGATGTTGAATTTTTAGATTGCTAACTGCAGTAGCTTATTAACACAGAAACCCCAGTTATAATTAATGAACGGGGAAGCCTGCTTGAGGCAGCCAGTCACCTAGGAATTGTTATCTACAGTAGTCTTCCTGCTAGCAGCAACCTCATAATGAGGTGAGTAACGAAAGCCAGTAACTCATCAGAGATAGTGAACATAGCAGACTGCTTGCATAGCGCATATACTGTACAGTATTAATAACTACATGAAAGATGTAGCTTGAACTGGACAGCAAGCACTTGGCAAGAAGACTGAATTTCTGAAAGGGGAAATAGTTTCCAGCACTAACAGAAGGAACTTCAGAAAGAACCATCAACTGCAGTGACAAGTTAGACACTGCCTGGTAACTGAGGAGTGAACAAGGCATAGGGCATTCAATTTTGCAAAACATGCAAGCTCAGATGGACCTACACAAATTGTTTAAGTCCCAACTCCAAAGGCATATAGATACGTCTGGAATTGCAGAATGATTTACTTCATCTCAAAATGGCTATGCATAAGACTGTAGGAATAGATACAGAATTTAGCATACCCCTTGGAATATGCTGGAAGTGGGATAGCTCTATAAACACATGGCAATGAAGACTCTGATGTACTTTAGGTATTCCATATAAGAAACACAAATTAACAAAGTAGCCAGCTGTTAAAATTATGTTAAAGTCATACTTTGTATTTCATTTGCTTCTAACTTTATTTTTTTTTCCAGTCTTGTAGCGAAAATGTTAGCTTTAATTTGAATTATTAAGACTTTTTTGTTCGTTGTTTTACTGTTGCTGAAACCAATAAGCTTCAGATGGTCTGTCTCCAGAGGGATAAAGTATGTAACAAAATTATGCAGTAGACACCAAAAGGTACTTCCTGGAAAACATGTAAGGAACGTGGAGCTATAAATTTTTTATTGACAAGTTGGGTATAGAGTGTGAGGCTTAGTAAGGAGTTCCCTCTGGTGGGCGCACACCAGTATTCTTTGCCACCTTCTGCAAGAAACAGTCTGGAAACAAAATGCTTCCTGGCTTTAAACAACCTCAGAGTAGCACACTGATCAAATAATCTGTGAAACTAGGCAATTACACTCAAAGTGTGTTTTAAAGGGTGAATGCATTCATTTTTTTAACAGTTGAGGAAAAATGTTTGAGGAGGTATGTATTAGATATAAAGGGACTACTTTTGCAGACAAAGCTAGACACATTCTGAGCAAGATCAAGTACTGGAAAACAACAATTCAATTTTTCAGTAATTCTAAAATTAGACTTCAAATCTTGTATTTAAGGCTTATTGTCAAAAGTTTTCAGCAGCCAGCATGAAATTATGCCTGTGCTCAAGTACAACAGGATCTTCAGACCTACAAAACCCAGTTCCATAATAGTCTTCTAAAGCTTAAAATTACACTAATCCCCAAATAAAAGGATGATAAAAATAAAAAGCTGTCTTTTGACACTCCATACTAGGCAGTTGCAACCCGTTTCTTAGTGTCGCCTGTCCCACCTTACCATCCTATGCTGTTTAATCTGCTGTTTTCTTTGCCTTGCAGGTATGATATATAACACATTCTGGGCTGGTAAAGCACTTTCTTCTCTGCTTTTTTATTCTTAGGAGAGAATTGAAATCCCTTTTCTCTGTTTAAAAACTTCAAGTAATCAGAGTGCTCTAACCTTTTGTTTGTTGTTTCTGATAAATCTCCTTTAAGCAGGCTCAGTTGCAGTTTTCCAGGTTGTCTTACCTCCTTGGATGATTTTTCTCCAGACACTGTTTTACTAATCATTTCCCTAAACTCTTCTATTTATTTGTCATTCCTGTTGCAGTGGTGAGCAGCTGCTTCCTAAATAATAAACCACTGGTTTTATTGCTGGAGTGAAAGAGCAGGGTAAAAATTAGGGGAAATGACAAATGAGAGGCTGGGAAACAGTTTGCCCTATGTTGTGTGCTTTCTCTCCATCAACCATTAAATAGCCACTGAACTACTTTCCAGGGGAGAGAGAAAAATTTTTTGCTATTTCCTGAAGAAAATGTTTGTTAGACCACTACCTTTCCAGGATCACATCAAGAGATGTGAACTTTCCACCAAGCTGTGGATGAGGAAATACTCTCTAAAATTAAATTGTTTTTAACTGCTTCTGTACAAAAGCATTTGCACAACATAATCAGCTTGGAGAAAACGCTTCTCAGTAGTATGTAAACAAAAAGCTGTGACAGTCCAGGTCTCAGAAGTGCCTCCAGGGCAGTCCCAGAAGACACATCAGTTCCAATTTCAAGTAACAGTCTTAAAGGTGACATATTTTCATACTTGGTGTTAGATGTGCATCTTCTGATAAAAAAACCCCACATGAGTAGAAATACTCCTACTTGTACCTTTCAAGTGCTGCAAAATGAAATACTTCAGGGATGTTCATTACAGGCTTTTCTCACTTCTGATGCAGTCACGGTCATTGATTATTTGGAAATTTTTTTGTAAATGTCCTCAGCTGGTTTTGGCTTGTTATTTACAGAGCGATTCAGCTCTAGCCCACTTATAATTGAGCACCAGCTTCTAAGTGTTATGGGGGAACCGTGGATCCTTATACCAAAGTGGATATTATTAAGAGGCATTTCCCATTATCACTAAATAGATCAAGGAATGATCAAAAGTCATTCCAGTTAGAAAACACCAGAAAAAGAAGGCCATCTTGCTACCTGTAAAAGATAAACATTTCTCTGACACTGTATGGGTGGTGGCCCCACAATCACCCCTGTGTACCCTGTGCTACACTCAGACCGGGAGACAGTAATAACCAGCGCCCTTACTCAGTGTCCAGGCCTGTGCAATGGGCCTTTATCAACACTCAACACTTAGCATGCCTTCAGTTTGTACAGGCTCTGACTTCAACGATCAGATTCAAACCAGGGAGTTGTCGTGGTCTGTCGTTTGTTACTGGTTCACTGAGGGAGACATATCTTGTGAGAGCTGCATGCATGTGCTTTGTAGTGTCTGACTCATAATGGAGAACTGCAGAAGCAGGAGTACTGAATAATATGGTCTGAGGGGTTTGTCTTCTCTCGTGAGACAGATATGTGCCTGTTAATAATTTGCAGCATCAAACTGTAGACTTAGTAGGGCTAGGAGAGACATGGACATCTTAACCAATTTCTCTCCACCAAGAAAAGTCAGCTGTCCCCTAGCCATTCCTACCACTTGTCTATCACAGCTCTTCTTCAAGATCTCTGGTGATACAAAACCTAAGGTTTTTTCAGGTATTTGTTTCCAGACATTCACTGTCTTTACATTTAGAACGTTAATCTAACATTCCTTTCTACAGCCTATCACTTTCTATCCTGTAGCATGGTATTGCATAGAGATTCAGACCACGTGTCTGTCTAAGCCCACATCTTATCTCTTATTGGACTGAGTAGATATTATTTAATTTTATACATGTTACTATATATTTTTTATATATCAATATATAATTTTATAAAATATATTTCTTGCAAATATATGTATTATTATGTTATGTACTACATATATTGTTATATTTTTTATATATATATATATGATATAGAGTAGAAGAATAGAACATCCAAATAATCCTCTTTCCTCTGAAGTATTTTCTCACCATCAAGTTTTCGGAACTTTGGAGCTACAGGTTGCCTACAGATCCCAGACCTGAATAGAGACAAATTATTCCTTTCCTTTTACACCATTCCTTTGAACACTAGCTTCCTTCCAGTCTTGTCTAGATTAAACAAAACCTACTTGTACTTTATTTCATGTCTTCCAGACCTTTGATCAGCTGTGTAGTTATTCTCTAGACTAATTGCAGTTGGTCTGTATTGTTTTCAAAGCACAGGGCCTGTGTCACCACAAGTTTGTGTAACACCGATATTATTTCATACCCACCCCTTCCAAACTAACCTATGCTATTCCCGTCTTTTAATGTGTGCTTGCTTATTCCTACTTCAGTGCAAAACCTTTTATTTCTTGTTTTTGAATTGCATAGCATTTATTTCAGATCACTTCTTGTCAGGCCCAATCAAAATGCTAGCCTTGCTTTCCTCTCGTTTTCAGTTTCTCTCAGGCTATGTTCCCGTGCAAATGTAAAACATGGAGTTTCTATTCCATCATCCATCACATTTAATGAATATATTAAATAATACCAATTCTAAGACAGATTATCTGAGCAAATTGTCTTTATAACCTTTGATAGATAACTACAATTTTCCAACCAACTGTGCTCCCTCTTCATAATTTCATTCAGCCTGTTCACTCAGACTAGCATTTGTGACAGCAGTAAAAGCCTTACCTGTAACATGTATCTGGGTCCTATCTCATTCACATGGCTTCTTGTTCTGTCACAGAAGGAAATTAGATTGTTTTAAGATAATTTTTTCTTGGGTGTTTGGTGTTGACGGTCTTATTTGGTATTACTTCTTATCTGATCTCCTAGATAACTGCTAATTATTGACAGTTTACCAACAGCATATGAGAATTAAATTTGAAAATGATGATTTAGTTTACGTTGGCTTTTCTTTTTTTTTTTTTAAAAAAGTACATGTCTTTTTAAGTTTTCTGGATGCTCACCCAGAGAGGTGATTCAGAGGTGATCGCTAACGGTTTCAACATTGTTTCACGTAACTCTACTTCCTCCATTTACTTTGCTCTGAGAGTATTTATCTCTATGACTTTAATATTTTTATAGTTTTATAAAATGGATGCTGTCAGCAGTCTCAGCGCCCTTTTTTTCTCACCATGCTTCCAACCTATAGATTTACATTGCTGGCAGTATACATGAATACACATTTATTTTCTCTTCAGAATAACTACAAGCATTATGTCTGGTTTTTCATTAATATACACAAGTAAGGGACTTCAGTGTGGTGTCTCTTACTAAAGCATGATCATGGAGACAGAAGCATAATTAGATTTTGAGTCTGTATGTTCTAATTTCCTAAGAAGTTGTATAATCATCTTCCAGAGGTAATAAACTTTTGAAGGTAAGCCAAACCTCAAGTTTAAATGAGTTAACAGTACTCTTACACAGTAAGTTTAGAGTATAATAAACCCTTTTACATGAGTAAAGGAAGAAGAGGAGGAGGCTATGCTGTCACTATGCAAGCTTATTCAGCCTCTAGCAGCTATTGCAGACTCTCCTAAAAAGCTTTTTACTTCAGATTATAATGCTGTGGATGCTCACAGTTGTTTCCCATGCCCAAACCTTCCCAGCTCCACAACTCTTTGTAATGAAAGTCTGTGTCCTCAAAGGGAGTTGAGGATTGAAATCATATCTCTTTCAGCACAATTCTTTCAGTTCATAAATCAGAGACTCACTGTCTAACACCTGATTAAGAAAATTCAGCTAAGGCAGGAGACTTCTGTCTGGCTCACAGAGGAATCCGTAATGCCTAGATGATTTCTTGGATGTAAATGCACCAGAGGGATAGCCAAATATGTACATTTTGCCACAAAATGGTTGCTAAACTTTGTAATGACACATGGGTTTACTGTGTAGTTTAGGAAGGTGTGCTTGAGTGAGTTTTTGTTCAGTGGCAGATTTAACGTCATGGACATAGCAGGAAATGAGATGAAGTTGATTTAGCTCAGCAAAATGAAGGTTGAGAGGGGATATGTTTGCCGTGTGTTTGTGTGTTGCAGGTAACCATTGTCAAGGGAAGGGGCTACTCAATTTGAAATACAATTCTCATTCCTAAACAAAAACAAATATAAATTTGCCATTATTAAATTTAGGCTGAAAATTAGATGAATGTTTCTAACTACTAAAACAATCAAATTCTGGATTAGTCTTTCAGTGGGATTAGAAAGAGAAAATAAAATTCCAGCAAGACAACAATTTCCTTTAAGACAGAGTCTGATATTTTAGTGGGAATTGTTTGAGAGGGTATCTGTAATTGTAAGGGGCTTAACTGAATCATCCTTCTGTGGCCTATGTTCCTACTAAACTATATACATTAAAGGAGACCTTAATCTCACCCAATCAGCTAGGATTCTTTTGTAAACAATGGAAAAATATAGGTGCTCCATATGAAAATTTATGCTATCCTAAAATAAATATTAAAGGTAGACAGGAGAATTGTCTCTCCTTTATCTACAGAGTAGATCAAGATGACTAATTTATACTTGAATCCTACTGTTCTTATGGTAGAAAGATGAGTAGAATATCACCCTACATAATTCACAAAATCAACCTTATTGTGCTTGAAGTGCAAAATACAGTGGAGACTGTGACCCCTGCTGCTCTCTTGCATTTAATTTCTTAGTTTTTAGAATGCCTTCCTGTAATGTGGTATCCAAAATGATGACTGTATTCCAGGCTTGGCCATTCTGACTCTTAAGTAATAAGTAGTAATAAGTAGAGTCATTTAGACCACATTTCCCCCGAAGTGCATTAATAATCTGTTGCAACCAACAGTTATTCAGTAGTCTGGGAAGGTTGAGGTTTCAAGTGGCTTTAAGACTTATGTGGCCAGAATCTGTGTCAATATGTGATAGCATGGGCATCTTTTTGATAAAAAATGGACTGAAAAGACCTTAGTAATGGTGAAATAAATGTAAGAACATCAGAACATAACAGGACTGAACATACTCTTCTGGATCATCAAATTCTTTTCCCTGCTCTTGGAGGCAATCAAGTGTCTTACACTCTTCTTAACAAACTCCTGAATTAATATTTACTGTGTGTATCTAATTAAGTAGGAATAATAAATTAGGACAGTTTGCTTTCTGTTTTACTGTTAAACATATCTATAGTCTTGTGCTGAAAGAACCAGTTTTAATTACAGAACCTTAACTTTAATTAACTGTAATTGCAAATGGGCAAATCAGGAAATTTATTTTGTACATGCATAATATATTGATGCAGGAAAAATGGATTACACTGAGATTCTAGAGCTCTGCATCAGACCCATGCTGTAGTCCAGCAAACAATGCGAATGTCTTCTATTTCATTCTGTAATAAGTTCTACTCCAGAAGATGAGCTACTCTCTAGGGAATGTATGTACTTAATATCTCATTTAAGCAATTGTTTTCTTCCAAATACAGGCAAGGAGAGAGGAAATGCTACTGGACAAACAAGCTCATTCTAAGTATTCTTCACTAGCAGTGATTTCTCTTTGTTTTGATAAATCATACTGAATGTATTGCTGGAATAGAAATTGAATTGGTTTCTATTATTTGAAAAATGAAAGAGAAAGTGATTAATGAACTGCAGTTTTTGGCTGGTTAACTGAAGTTGTTAACATCTCAGGAAAAAATAGTGACTGTGATCCTGCTGAAGGGTTTGTTTCCTTGTATAAGGATCAAATGCTAGCAAAATAATTTTATACTGGATTAGTTTTTCAGGGTGCATAAAGATATGTATTTTAAATCAATTATATTGTTATTGTCGCTTAGTTTAAACAAGGTCTGGATCTACACTGAATGCATCTTTATTTTTTGAAGGAGTTTTAAAAAATATTATTTTTTAATGGGCTGAATTTATTGTTTGTTCAGATAACTTCAGCATAAATTATTTAAATGATATTTAGCAGTAAATGATTGCTGCACAGATCATGAAGAAGCAGTTCAAGATAGATACAGAATTTGGCAACATGCTGCTCAATAGGATGGTTTCTGCATTTCAGATTATTGTGCTACTGCAATTCAGTGGTTAGTTTATTCAAAAGTGAGAAGCCCATGGGGAGCTAAGAAAGTTGTAAAACCTGTTTCCTATGAATAAAAATCCTCCAGTTGCTATGCTCTTCAAAAGGTGATAGAGCGCAGCCTTGCAATGACACCTACCTGCTTCCTCTGTACCCTTGGATGCAAGGTTGCAGGATTGTGTGTCTGGTTGCCTTAACTGTAGCCCAGGTCAGTCTTCCTTGAATGTAGGTAATGCCTTACTCTGCTGGGGACCTTTGAGTTCTGGGGACAGACCTTACTGGTGAAAATTGAGGCAAAGAAGTCCATTTTTAGACTAGATATTAGGAAGTATTTCTTTACAGAACGGGTTGTTAGGCATTGGAATGGGCTGCCCAGGGAAGTGGTGGATTCCCTATCCCTGGAGGTGTTCAAGAGGTGTGTTGACATAGCTCTGAGGGATATGGTGTAGTTGGGATCTGTCAGTGCTAGGTTAACGGTTGGACTAGATGATCTTCAAGGTCCTTTCCAACCTAGATGATTCTGTGATTCTGTGATTCTGAGTACCTCAGTCTCACCTGTGTCCTTGGTCACTGGGTCCACCGGTCTGTTGAACAGTGGGGCCACATGAATTTCCTTAGTCTTCCTTTTGCTTCTAGTGTACTTTTGGAAGACAGTTTTTGCTGGCCTTCACATCCTTTGCTACCTTTAACTCGAGCTGAACTTTAGCCTTCCTAACTCCCATCTTTGCATGCATATGTATTGTCTCAATGTTTCTGCCAAAAGTGAGAGTCAAAAGGATAAGAATAAGCAGTAGAGATGTGTTATTATGAGTCGAGCAAATGTAGGGAATTTAGGCTATTTATCTAAGGCTAACATAAACATAACGTAGCTAATGTTATGTTAATGATGCTAACCATCCTATGCGTGGATCTAGAAAGACATGGAGTTCCTGCTCTGGATTCTAGTCTCATGGTGTCTGTTTGCCTTTACTGACTGTAGGAGTTGGAGAGATTAACCTCACTAAACTGAACTTAGACTTTGTGAACACTTCCCACGATATGTACGAGATGCAGCATGGCTTTTTGGATAGTAGATATTAGCAGGAGGAGCTTTCACATACACAGTCGCAGCACATATGGAAGGAATGGGAGAGAAACTGATGGAGTAAGAATTGAGGGAGATAGACCCATAATACGAATTGGAGCAAAACAATAAATATTTCTTAAAACATGGTAGTTTGGTCAGGATGAATTGGGGTGAAATAAGGCAGAGGGAGCGTAGATGCTCTGAGGATTTCTGAGGTGAGAGATACTGCAGTGACTTTTGTTGGAAGATGGTCATCACATCTTAAAGTCTAAAGAGGCCATGGAGAGGGAAATTGCAGTAGCTATGATGAGAGTTAGTAGAAGTACAGATAAGGACACTTGTGGCAACTGATATGCTGATAAATTTGTGATAATTCAAGTCTTTCAAAGCCTTTCCTTTGCTAAATGTATGTCCTTGTTTTGGCTGGGATAGAGCTTTTTTTTTTTTTTTTGTTCTTAGTAGCTAGAATAGTGCTGTGTTTTGGATTCAGTATGGGATTTGGTATGAAAAGAATGTTGATAATGCATTGCTGGATTTAGTTGTTGCTAAGAAATCAAGGACTTTTCAACTTCCCATGTCCTGCAAGTGTGCAGATACACAAGAAGCTGGGGGGGAGCATAGTTAGAGCAACAGACCCAAATTGGCCAATGGAATATTCCATATCATATAATGTCATGCTCAGTATATAGATGAGGGTTGATCAGGAAGGTCACTCTCGCTTCCAGGATTGCGGTTTGGGGATTCTTGCTTCTCTGGGATTGGTAGCTGGGAACGTGCTGGACATCAGTCAGCGGGTGGTGAGCAATCACACTGCGCGTTACTTGTTTGTGTTTTCTATTATTACCATTATTATTATTATAATTATTTTAATTTTATTTCAATTACTAAATTGTTTTTATCTCAACCTATGAGTCTCCTTACCTTTACCCCTCCAATTCTCCTCCCCATTCCCCAGTGTGAGGGAGAGTGAGTGAGCGGCTGTGTGGTGTTTGGCTGCTGACTGGTTTTAAACCATGACAATGTTAGAAGTAGATTAAAGATCAGTACCTGATAGACACTGGTTACTTTACTCATTGCCTGCTTCTGCTGCCAGTTGAATCACAGAATCACAGAATCATCTAGGTTGGAAAGGACCTTGAAGATCATCTAGTCCAACCATTAACCTAGCACTGACAGTTCCCAACTACACCATATCCCTCAGAGCTATGTCAACCTGACTCTTAAACACCTCCAGGGATGGGGACTCCACCACCTCCCTGGGCAGCCCATTCCAATGCCTAACAACCCGTTCTGTAAAGAAATACTTCCTAATATCTAGTCTAAACCTTCCCTGGCGCAACTTGAGGCCATTCCCTCTTGTCCTGTCGCTTATCACTTGGTTAAAGAGACTCATCCCCAGCTCTCTGCAACCTCCATTCAGGTAGTTGTAGAGAGCAATGAGGTCTCCCCTCAGCCTCCTCTTCTCCAGACTAAACAACCCCAGTTCCCTCAGCCGCTCCTCGTACGACATGTGCTCCAGACCCTGCTGCACCAGCTTCGTTGCCCTTCTCTGGACATGCTTGAATAATTCAATGTGCTTTTTGTAGTGAGGGGCCCAAAACTGAACACAGGAATCGAGGTGCGGCCTCACCAGTGCCGAGTACAGGGGCAAGATCACTTCCCTGTCCCTGCTGGCCATGCTATTTCTGATACAAGCCAGGATGCCATTGGCCTTCTTGGCCACCTGGGCACACTGCTGGCTCATGTTCAGCTGGCTGTCAGTCAACACCCCAGGTCCCTCTCTGACTGGCCAGAGAGTCAGCTGCAAAGCTCGCAGTGACAAAATATTAGCTCCTATAATGGCTTTTATTGAGCAGAGTAAAGAACTATGGAAGGGGTTTAATACTGCGTAGTTTTAGAACTGATCAGGATATAATAGCATTTTTTACTTTACTTTCATTAATTGTACTGGGAACTTGAACTTACATGACGTGATTAACCTGGTATAGGACATGTCCTGCCACAGCATTTCAGATGGAGTTCTCTGACTCTGTAGCAAACACTGAAAAGAAGTACCATTTCTTTGAATAATAAAACTTGCATTTTGTTATTGTCATAGTGCTTATATTTGACATAAACAAAATTTAAAGAGAAACTGAGCAACTGATACTCTGAAGAAATCTGATTGTAAGAGTTTATTCAAGTCAAGAGCTAAGTCACACAGTGGCTTCTCAGAGGTGGATGTTCTCACCCTTTGCTGCCCAAACTTGCTTAGCCTTGTGGAATCCAAACAACATTATATCTTCAATTGTGGAAGAAGTAGGAAGATGAAACTCAAGTCAAATATAAGTCAAGTAATAGGTTGACTATATAATATCAAAGCAATCTAAATGGTTCAAGCACAGTTATAACTACATGTAACTATTACATATAATAATTAGTTTAATTATTTGATATTTTGTAATAAATAGTTATTCCAAATCGTTAGTAGAGAAACATTTCCTCTTCTTTCAAACAACACAAAATATTTAAATGCCAGCAGGGCAATATTTAGTTCTATGTGTAAATTCATTTTAAAAGCAAACTTTTTTATTAGTAATAAATACAAATCCTGTGAACTGTGGAAGTGTAGCTCAGAAGAAAAGCTATATGCTCTTTACCCTAGTTTTCCTGTATATATGTGTTAAATCTTATAAGCTTGCTGTATTTTTCTAAACTGAAAAAAACACCTCAAAAGTATTTCTTTTTAAAGTAATCACTTTAAATGTCACCTTTCTTATCTGCAGATGCTGGTTTTGACCAAATCATGCTTTATTCTTCCTGTTTGTTTAGGGCTGCCTCCTATGATGATTTTACTAGGTTCTTGCATTTATACACTCAACTATAGATTAGAAAAAGTGCAAAGCACTATGCATCAAAGAAACAATACAATCATTCATTGAAAGTGCAGGAGAAGAAAAGAATAATTAGAAAAACATTTATATATCTTACTGACAACTGTCCAACCCAGATATACTTGTTTTTCTAAATATCTCCTAGGAAAGAGTAGCAATTCACAGTTCAATGAACTCCCGTGACATTGCATTTGTAGAAAGTCTTAAAAGCTGTACAGTCAAACTTTCTGTATCCATTTTTTATAAATTTGTTCTTTTACATTAGAGAAACTTTAATTTTTATCAGTTAAGCTCTAAAACCAAACTATGTTTAATTAAATTTGGTAGAAGCATACATGTACAAGGTGCATAGCTACACTATGTATTCTTTGTTTTTACTTTAGCTTTAGTTTATTTCACTATAAAAATGTATTTTTTTCCAAGCATTGCACAATTTGGATATGTAAAGGCAATGGTGAGTGAAAATCAGTTCTGATCAAGTTGGTCAAGATCAACTAAACATTTTTCCTCAAAATTTTATCATTAATACACTGAGCTGCTTTTTTACAGGAAGCTATAAACCTTAAGAAACATATAGCCTGATTAAAACCCTTGACTGTAGGATTAACTTCATTGGGGTATTTAAGTGAAAGTTGGGAACTTGTCTCCCTGTGGTCCTGCTGTGGTCATCTCTTAAGAGTTATTCAGTGCATAAATCTTAAAACCCAGCAGGTTTTAAAATTTCCCCTTACTTTCTTTTATTTCTCATTTTTTCCCCCTTATCTTGTCTTTAACTTTCTTCTCTTTCCTGTCTCCCAGCTGATTTTCACCTTACTTCACACTCTCATACTCCATGTTTGCAGAAACACGTTACAGTCCTTTAAGGTATAACTTTCAAAACTAGGGAGTCTGGCATCTGCTTTCTGTGCTGTGATCGCTCCTTTCTACCATTTCATCCCTGTTCCAATTTAGCACACGCATTTCTAGTAAAACACTTGTAGGTATATCAAAAGACTGACTTCTGTTTAATGAATTTCAGGTTTTGGCACCAGTATTGTCACCAGTGCCAGTAACATTTTTATTCTTTCAGTTTTTGTGTTTTCTATGAAACCTCTCCAAAGGCTGTCTTTTCAACAAATACAAATATTTTTTTATTTTAAAATATCTGGAAAGATGCATGGAAAAATTGCAACCAGCCATATAGCATATTCACTTATAAGACATTAGCATATATCCATGCTCTCTCATATGCTTTGAACCCACAGTAACTGAGACAGCCTTTGTAAAGATCTTGAGGAGTAGAAGAGAATGAGATCTAACTTTATTCCACATCATGAAATGATAGACATAGTCTAAACTTGCCATTGTAGCACAATATTAATACTGTCTGCATATTGAACAGTGTTACAGTGGTTTATTTTTATATAATCCACATTCCATACCTGTGATTATCTTTGCAAAAAAGCCTGTCCTTTTGGATATAAGACTTTAGCAATTTGAATTGTTTCCAGTGCTGCAGAGGACTACATCTCTGGAACTGAGAAGGCAAGAGGCGAAAAGGAAATTTGTGCTAAAGTTAAATATAAACAATCTAGAAGAAATAATATCTTTTAATGTTACTTTTTGTGAAGATGTTTTGAGTCGCAAAGGACTCATTTTTTTACTGTCATTTAAATACTTAAATTTACATTCATTAGTAAGTACTTAGTGAATAAAATATTGGTCGTGGTTATTATTTTGTGGAAAATACTGAAAAGAGTAAAGTGTGTTTGAGCATATGTATGTAAAGAATCATTAAGCTACCATTCAAAAAGAAAAAAGATGAAGTTGTGAATATTATGTAGTTTCACAGAGTAATTCTAGGAGAGGAAATTATTTGCAATTGAATTTCTATTGAGGATTGGGATCTTATTTGACTGAAATAGAGTCATGAATTAGATTTTCTTCTTGTTAAAGAGAACGTAGCATATTTTGTAGCATTCCTCAGCAAACTTAGCTTTGATATGGTTCATTTTATGATTTAATAATTAAATAATTATTGAATGGCTGAGGATTTCAATAGTAGAAGAATGGGTAACAGTTCAGAGCTATCATGAAGCAAGAATTGGCAGGATTTGTTGGCAAGCCACTGAGTGGATGAATAAATAGGATATCAAGGTTAAGAACTGTAATAAAGAAGAGGATGGTGGAGATAGGAACTTACAGATGTCATACAATGTAGCTGATACGCTTTTACCATGTAGAGATTCACTTTATGACTGAGCATTCAATTATAGATGTCAGAAAAACATCAGCAGGGTGAAGAGGAGAAACCAGATCCAAAATGTAAGTTAGATAGTTGCTGAAGTAGTGATGGGGGTAAGAATAATAAGAGCAAGTGAAGTCAGCCTGCCTACTTTTCTGAGGCAGAAGGGAATTTAGAGTTTCTGTGTTTGTGCCCTGCTGTCTCGTGCAGTCCCTCTTCCCTTATCCCCCGACTGCTGACTCCTTTCACACTGTGACTTGTCTTCACTCTGAGCTGTGACTGAGCACCAACATAGACCAAGTAAAGAGCTTGGGTGAATGGCATCCTGAGGGGATGGTGGCTTTCAGACGGGCCACCTGAGGTCATCTAGGCTCAGTGTGGTGTCACTGGGATGACTCCTACCAGCTGAGTGGATGTGGGCTGTTCTCAGTGCCTTGTGCTGTTGATACCAGCTGCCTCTGTGGACTGAGGCAGTCATTGCATGTCATCACTATTCTCTAGGTCATCTTTGTATTTAAAAAATATATTTGAACAATAGACTTGAGGTCTGATGTTCTTTTTTTTTAATAACCAGCTGTTCCAGTGAAGTCCTTCAAAATACCTGCTAGATCTAGCAAAGGTGTCAGAAGGTACTACATTGATCCAGAGAAAACATAGTTTTGCTCTTGAAGCAATTCTCAAACTAAGCTGAATGTTCTCTGTTGGAAATATTCTTGTAACCAGAAAGTGAAATCTTAGCACGTAAAAATGTTATAATAAATGTTTCTTTTTTCTAGATTAAAATAGGAAGCACTGTTTTCATGAAGTGACCGTACATATCAGAGGGATGTGTGGGATACCAAATGATGATAAGTTTGGATAGAAGAGTGCTGGAGAAACAGATGGTTTTCTGTGTAAACCTGAGAAAGAACCCTACCTTTAAAACTGTTATTCTACTTATGTAACATGAAGCACAGCCCAACTTCACTAAAAATTACATAAAAGCTGTGGAGGACAAAATAGGGAAAAAAGTGTAATCTTGAAGGATGATTGACTAGGGCTTTTTCTTATTGTTGAAGTAAAATGTAGCTGGCTACTGATTCCAGGGCTGTGCAGCGATAGTGGTTACGAAGTGCATCAAAGTCAGAGTTTGTGGTCTCCCTGCTGCTTTAAAAATATGCATCAGATAAATGGTTAAAATATTTTCATGAATTACTGTTTAAAATGGATATGCCCTTGCATAAAACAGAACTAATAATTTCTCTATTTCCACACAGCCGAGGCAACGAGAATAGACTAGCACTACGACGGCAGACCATTCTCCGAGAGAAGGGGAGGAGGCAGGCCAGTCGAGGGCCAGCGTATATGTTTAATGACCACTCAACAAGTCTTTCTCTTGAGGAGGAGCGCTTTTTGGATGCAGCAGAATATGGAAATATTCCAGTGATTCGCAAAATGCTGGAAGAATGTCCCTCACTCAATGTGAACTGTGTGGACTATATGGGGCAGAACGCTTTGCAACTGGCAGTTGCCAATGAGCACCTGGAGATCACAGAACTTCTGCTGAAGAAGGAGAACCTGTCTCGGGTTGGGGATGCCTTGCTTTTGGCTATTAGCAAAGGTTATGTTCGGATAGTGGAAGCCATCCTAAACCACCCTGCATTTGCCGAAGGCAAGAGGCTTGCATTGAGCCCTAGCCAGTCGGAGCTCCAGCACGATGACTTCTATGCGTACGATGAAGATGGCACACGGTTTTCCCATGATGTTACACCGATCATTCTGGCTGCACACTGCCATGAATATGAGATCGTCCACACTCTGCTGAGAAAAGGAGCTCGGATCGATAGGCCACATGACTATTTCTGCAAGTGCAGTGAATGCAATCAGAAGCAAAAGCATGACTCTTTCAGCCATTCTAGATCCAGAATCAATGCCTACAAAGGTCTGGCCAGCCCTGCTTATCTGTCTTTGTCCAGTGAAGACCCTGTAATGACTGCCTTAGAGCTCAGCAATGAGCTGGCTGTGCTTGCCAACATTGAAAAAGAGTTTAAGGTGAGTAGAGACAGAATCACAGAATCACAGAATCACCTAGGTTGGAAAGGACCTTGAAGATCATCTAGTCCAACCTTTAACCTAGCATTGGCAGTTTCCAACTACACCATATCCCTCAGCGCTATGAGTCGCAAGGTTCAATCAAAGGTCTTTCTCCCATTCCTTGAGCAGTAAGAGATCAGCATCATCTTCATAAATCAGCAGGATAATGTGGGAAAATATGTAATTGTTTAATGAATGGAAGATTTAAATCTTTGGGAATGTCTTACTGCTCTGTGCTGATTGTGATTCATGCTGCTTATATAGCATGTGCCAGTGAAGTAATTTTCTACTTCCTATCAGGCAGGATGGTAAAGGAGGCCCTTCAAACCCATGGGTGAAGCTGGCTTAGGATAGGGGGAAAGAGAAGAATATAGTGGTACACTTTGGTCACTTATGCAAGACAAATTGCACGATTCTATTAAACCCTCATGCATTCTCATTATTTTCTCATAGTTGGACTGAAAGCTTTCTCACTCCTCGCAATGTTTTGCATTTATTCACAAAAGGACTCTAAATAATGTCCTTCTTTTCCTTTTTTAATGTGCTGCTTTTCTCTGGTTTGTCTACTCACCTCTTCCTCTTTTTACTTATTTGTACTTAGTTATATGTGAACACTGTGAAGTTAAAGTCTTTTTCAGTGTTATATAGAATTTTTAATGTTTCACAAATGCATGATTTTGAAAAAAAGAGTTGCGACCCAGGGATTCAAGGCCCCTAAGATCCTTGAAGCATGAGTGTTCTTTGAGTTTTTTTTAATGTAGATACAGTGGTGCACAACCTACAAAAATATTTGCCACAGTTTATTTGTGTTAAGATAGTAAGAATGTAAGCTTTTTGCTCTCAGTAAATGCAAAGGCAGGTCTTCTGAGAATGTTGACAGTGTTAATTATGACCTAGGTTAGCTAAAATCCTTTGGAGTGGGTTTACCTCATGGGACTCTTTTGAAAGCAGGTGCTAATATACAATATTGCTGTGACAGAGGAAGATATGTAGACTTTGCTAGCAGGAGAGCAGACCCCCTCCAAAGCAGTAATAGAATCATTTCCATTGTGTTAGGAATGGTTTGAAGTTGCCATGATCAGTGTTTAATGTTAATCTTCTTAGCAGTGGCACAGTTCACAAGGCTGTGAACCTGTCTCTGCTCAGCCAACCTGAGCTGAGGTGCTGCAATTCTGAGTTAATTACTTGTGACTTGTGCTCATAGGTGTGGCATCAATCTGTTGTAAGAAGCTGAAATATTTATTGGAGAGGCAAAAGAAGGCAAAGGAATGTGTAAGGAGATCTTAAGAGCAGCGGCTAAACAGCTGGAATAGGAGCAGAGGAAGATTTTTATTTTATATCAATAAGACAAAATGCTGAGAAGAGCATTTCAGCTTAATGCGGACAATGAACATCTGCCCCATGAAGTTCCTGGCGGAAATTCTTAGGACTTCAGTGGACTGAGATTTTATCCACTGCTTTAATGTATGGTTCAGAAAAGAGTATTTAAACCACACTCTTGTTTCTTTCTCTTTAGCAGCTGCTGAAGATATGAACAAAAGGACTTGATTAGCTTAAAGGGGAGTAAATTTAGAACAGAACAGAAAAACATTTTTCATACACCATAAATGTAGCCTGTTAAGTTCACAGCTATGTTGAGATAAATAGCATGTCTCATTTGTAGGGGCTGTATAGCTCCATTTACCGCGATTGGAGCGACACAAACTAAAATTATTATAAAGATAAATAAAATCATCATCTGAACAGTCAGCAAGAAGTGTCCTTCAGATGTATGCTGCAGTACATAACCGGTGAGATGAACTGGGACCACAGTATTTGTCTGTGGTGCCTCCAGGGCAGGGAACGGAGCACATGGGTGAGAAAAGATGAGCTGGTTCAGAGCAGGCTTCTGCAGCCTGCCCCGGAGTACCATGAGGAGGTCCTTTGTCTGTGTAACCTGGCTCATCCCTGAGTGACTTTTGGTTTTTTAGTTCTTCTTTTGTCTCAGTTGCCTTCTCTAAAATTAGAGCTCCACTTCCAGTTCACTGCAACAGAGATTTTGAGGTACTGTCCCTTGGCAGAAACAGGAGGCTAGACAAAAGACAGAGCAGCTCCATATTGCTGGGTGTTAATCAGCCATGCTCTGCTGGGGACGTGCATACTCTAAAGAGTAGAGGGAAGGTGAAATTTAACTCTGCCTTAATTTAAGGTTTCATCGGGAGCAGGTGGCTGGCAACATAAGGTCTTTTGGGAATGTTTTTGTAGGTAATAAAATCATGTGGTGGCTCTGGATAAATATTAAAGACCGTGGAGTATATTTATACATGCATTGACAAGAGTTAACATTTACACTATTGATAAGTGATAACATTTACAGTATCTAGGCAGGCTGGGGGTTTGGCTGAGAAATACCTGGCTTAGGTTCAGTGCAGGCAGTACAAAGGTTGTGTGTACAAGTTGCAGGAAATGGACACTGTTGTCTTTGCCGAGTCTGGTCTTGTTTGTGCTCCTGCAAGCTCATACCTCTGCTTGGAGCAATTTATCTAACCATTGTTACCCTTACTTTATTTCAGGAGTTTTATACAATGATCAGGATAGTGTGGCCCCTGCATAAAAATGTGTTTTTATTAAAAATGTGTTACACATGTTAGTGTAATCAAAACAAGTATATTTTATAGTGCGTAGATTAGCTGTTCATGGCAAATCTTTAGCTCCACCTAGAGTTTGCCTGAGCGATTTAAAGTATTTCAAACATTAGCTAAATTAAAATTGAACTTTCTGGTAATACACTGTTTTAAAAGTCACCTATTTTATAGTACTGATGGGGTATTTTTGCAGAGGAGCTTCCTAGTGGGTGCCTATAGCAACCAGTGGCACAGACAATTCCCAGGTCTTCCTCAGAGGCAATGGAAAGGGTTAATGCTCAACTGTGATGGTGGTTGTTTCATGACTATCTTATAAGTTACTCCTCTCTCCTGTCTTACACCATCAGGTAATGTTAGAGATAACACCAACCATGAAGATGATTCATGCAAAATAGGAAATGCTGTAATTAGTGGAAACTACTATTCTCTGGAATAAACTCCTTTCTTTGCTTCAAACCCCTGTAGCAGTATCATCCAGCATTACATGCCTGTTGCATTTGGTTGCAGATACTGTTTTTACAAGTGTTTTGGAGGATCATTCTTTATAAGGAGTAAAACCAGAAAAAAGTAGAAGATGACTTCTGAAGAAACACTAACTGGACAGATGTGTCAAGCACAGCGTAGGAATATTTTTGTACCAACCAAACAGCTAATTCAGGCTTCCCGAGTAATTCTGAGATCTTCAGGATTTTCTGAACGCCATTTAATTTAGCTCTTTATGACATGGCTAAGTGTGCAGCTTTACAACATATGATATTATACAGAATATTTGTATTTTGGGTGATTGTGCTTGTATTTTCTGTCATCTAAATTGTATGCCCACCCTAGAGCTAATATCTCTTCTATGTTTATAAGGATGTAGGTGATATCTGACAAATGTTGTCCTGCAGAGATGTGGCCTGGAGTCTTGAGAGGGACAGCTGTGACCCAGTGCTGTTCAAAATGGATAAGATTTGCATTTAGTACAAAGTTCACTGCAGCTATAATGGCAACAGATTGTTTTGTTGTTTAATGGGATGGATTAGAAAATGTATTTTTAGATTAAACACATATATGTTACTGTTTGCTATAAATTAATACCCCTAACAAGGTTGTCTGAGTTTGCTTTTGTGATGAGAAGCAAAATTCAATTTATCATCTCATCTTCTGTTTGTTTTCATTTATACAACCCCCAGTACAGAAATCAGATACCAATCTTCATTATGGGTATTGTCAGCTCTCTTAAAGAAAAGTTAACCACCTTTTAGAGAAGGAGAGCTGAGGCACTGAAGGAGTAAGGGCCACCTTTGTAAGGGGAATAATGTGTTTATCTACCTACTAAGATGCCTAAATTCAACATTTAGGTACCACTTACATTCACAAGGTACTTTGAAATCCTAAATCCTCACATAGCAGTACCTGTGTTTCTGGTCTTGGCCTCTACAGTTGACTAAGCAGGGTCAGGACGTGGTCTGAAGCACTGCTCCATCTCATCTGCGGGGTTCAGTGTCAGCCTGCGTCCTGAGAGTATTTTCATCCCAGGCACAGTGTGGGGGACAGCAAGAGCCTGTGGCTGATCAGAGGAGGCTGCGTGAAATCCTCTTTCTTCTGGGCTGTGGTGATGCTCTCTGACTCTCCTGGCCATGCTCTGCTGCTTGCGTGGTCAGAGATAAGACAAATCATGATCAGCTGAGGTTTTCAGCATGACTGTGGCCTGCTTGCTCCCTTACCCAGGACACCAAAACAGTCTGTGGCTGCTCCTACCATAAAGAGCAGGTGACCCCTCTCAGCAGCAGCCACTGTCACCCCCAGCCCTCCTGTCATTCCTCTGCCACCAGCATCTTTTTCCCCTGGTTTCTCATCCCCCACAGTGCTCACCCCAAATCATCACCTTCCTTTTGCAGGGTGGGAGAATCCAGTGCTGCCCCCTCATCCTTGGTGTGGCAAAATTTGGCAAAATTGGGTTTTTCCTAAACTGCTGAGAAGCCTTGAAGCAACGTTGTCACATGGGTAAAGAAAGCACATGCATGCTTTATTGCAGAATTAAGGGCTGATTCTTTTTAAAGCCTCCAACTGTAATTTAATTGCTAACTACCTTCTCAAGTCTCCCAGGAGTGCTTTTTTAATTCATTAAGTTTACAATTTGCAGTAAAGGAGAACTCATGGAATTATCCATGTGCCTTTGGCCATTTAAAAAAATAAGTTAAGCCAAACAAATTACCACATTCCCTTGGCTCACATTAATGGTAAGAGACATGTGAGACTCTGGGGGAGGGTGAACTTTCTGTGCATGTGTGACAACGAGACACTGAGAGAGCGAGAAGAGTGTATTAATCATTTTTGCTGTCACTACATATTTAAGTAAACCAAGGAGACAAGGGGCAAGAGGCAGCCTGTGCAGTAGTCTCTGCAAGTTAACACAATTTCTTAGAAACAAAGCTGCCGGGCTAGAGCTACCTGCCCTGTGTTCAGACCCTGACAAATCTTCCTGTAGCAGTTTAAGACATTATCATCCCATCTGTCCTCCATAACCTTCCCTGAAAGAATAAATTTTTCATAAGGGAATGCATCTCAAGACAGCAAACTGTGAACCGGAGCAGGGACGTGCGTTGCCTTCAGCAGTCTCTGCTGTGTTACAGCCGTCCTGTGCCGCGGCTGGGGTGCAGGCAGCGATGCTGGGTGCTGCTCAGTTCCCCAAAGCTCGTTTGCTGTAACCTGACCACCAAGGACATCTCAGCTCAGCTACCACCACTGATCACAGCTGTGGCAGTATTTCACGGGAGGGGAAGCTGTTTTACTGCATTTACAAATGAGAAAAGAAACTGATGGGGTTTATGGATGAGTTTACTGGGTGCTAATATATACCGTGTACAAACCTAAATTCAGAAGGGATAATTCTGCAAAGTGTGAGTGGAGGTATCTGGCTATTTCTAAAAGTGCCCATTCATTTTGGTAAACAGGACCACACTCAGAAAAAAATCATAATCTTCATTAGAATAAATTACCATATATGATTTGTGTTTTGAGACTACCCAAAGGCATTGGACTCCACCATGGATTAATGGTCTCCTCACATACTGTTTTGAAAATCCGTGTCATGTCTTAGTCACCAGAGCTGGAAAATACTGATGAAGAGTGTGTGTGAGTGTGCATGTATATATGTATCTTCTACCATAAAATATGCACATACCAATATATTACAAATATATTACAATATTTTGCAATATTTGTGAAGGTGAAATTATTGTGTTCCTAAATTTATTGAAAACTACTCCTTTTTTCATTTGATGATTTAAGGGTGATTTTCAAGGGTCATTTGGAACAATTCATGGTACCTAATCATACAAAGATGCATAATCTGACTCCATGTTTTTCCTTTGTGAATCTCAAATGGCTACTTTGCCTTTCATTTTGAAGAGGACATTTATTTATTAAAATGATTGATTACTGAATCTTATCTTAGCTGCTGCTACAAAAATGAAAGCCAAACAGAAGGTGTTATATTACTCTCAAAAAATGTCTTTCTGTAGTGCCAAGAAGTCAGGATTTTGGTTAATCTCTCTTGTTATTCTTCTGAAGAAACAGAAAATAAATAATACTATAATAAAATACACAGCATGTCATGAAATGGTTAGTTTTAGTATTTAGCTTCTGTTGCCTTTGTAGAGAAATGACATTGAAGTTTCTTTCTCTTTTATGACAGATCTGAGCTATCTTGCTTACATTATTAAAAAAATAAATCACTAGCAGTTTTATGTAGACATATAATAGTGTCTATAACTGTTTGTCTAAGCATGTTTGCATCCATCTAAGTAAAGTGAAATGTAAAACTTGGATGCAATCCTTTAATATATCCAAGTAATAAACTGGTATTGTGGTGCTGGGGGTAATAAAGCACAAACATGCATGAAGTACACCCTCAGCAAATAAATTAGGATATTCTGTATACTCAAAATAATGGTTTCTCTTCCAGGGTATGCATTAGATGGCAGTTAGTACGAAGGAAGTAATTAAAAAGAAGGGACTAAAGAGACTAAGAGTGGGAGAAGGGGGAATGCTATGAAGAACAGACCAGAAGAGGGGGAAATGTATCACGGTAACAAAAACATTCATAGAAAGTTACTTTGAACATGAAATAGAGACCATATGAGCAGTCCTGTATGGTGTGGGTTAGCTGGAGTTTTTTTCATTCTTTTGGGAAAAATTCTACAGTAATTTCATCTTTTTAAGACATTAAAATTAGCAGAGATCACAAAAATACCAGAAGTTGTTGACACATGTATGAGTAAATCTCTCGTAAGACTTGGGCCAGGGACAATATATCTGTACACATTTTTTAGCTTTAGATATACATCTATTTATCCATCTAATTCCCTGTCTGTCTAGTGATATTCATCTTTTATGACCCAAACACAGCTGCAAGAAAGGAGTGGTTAAAGAACTGAGGATTGCAGTGATCAAAGTATCTTTTTCTGGTTTGACTTATGCCTTGAAGAAAACAGTGACTGCAAAGAATATTTGGTAGTTAAAGCAATCAGCAACTGAACCTGCAGTTGTAGAGCAACATTTTGGCTCACATGGCGAAGTCTGTCATGAGATATTTGAGCTAAAGAGCATTGAGAGTTGGAGATGTGGTATTACCGTGCTATCTGTGGCACTGCTGACACTGCTGGAAAACGGCAATCAAATCTTGTGTTTGCAAGCTAAAAGGGATGTTGGAAAATGAGAAAGATAAGATTTACAAGAATCATTCAAGACCTAAGAAAATTCAATATATTTATGTAATTCTCCAGAAGGTTGGGAAGTTGTTACATGTTCTCTCTAGGATACTCATCTTGTCCAACTGAGATCTCTACATTGTAACTGTCTACATCTGAGCTAGTTATCTAGACTTCTGTGACAGTCAGTGAATAGAAAATTTTCCCCTATGCTATTCATCTTAACTTGAAATAGTCATTAAAATATGTCATATTTTATATGTCACAGTATTTCTGAAAGCGTTTTTTTACTTTCAGTTGACTCTAAAGCAAGTCTAGAGAAGTAACTCAGGTGTAAAAGTTGGTAACATAGATGTCCAAGGTGACCAAGGTGAGACGAATCTCACACTTTGGACATTCAGGGGAAGTAGATGACTGATAACAAAGTGCTGTTAATATACTGGAAAAAAACATGACGAGATACAAACAAACTATTGATGCTCACAGATATGTAGCTGGTGTGTAGAACTATTTCTCTTGTGTTAGGTTTAAACAGCAAGATATCATTCTTCTTTTCTTTTCTAGAATGATTACAAGAAATTGTCTATGCAATGCAAGGATTTTGTAGTTGGACTCCTTGATTTGTGCAGAAATACAGAAGAAGTGGAAGCTATTTTGAATGGTGATGTAGAGATGAGCCATAATAATGGAGAACATGGTCGCCCCAGCCTTAGCCGCTTAAAACTCGCCATTAAGTATGAAGTTAAGAAAGTAAGCAATTATGTTGATCAAATAGACATGTCATGATAGTGGTATTAAATTGTGTTATTATTGAATGTTTATGTTTTGGTAGCCTATGACCCTTAAATAAACATTTTGGCCCTTCTGCGCAGTGTACTTTACCAACAAAAGAATACTTACCCCAAATAGCTTGCAATAAAACAAGAAGTAGATATTCAGGGTGGATACCGGTCACAGTGAGTATAAGAACAAATGGCTCTAAAAAAAATGTGTACTTATATGCAAAATTTGCAGATATTTACTTGGTTTTAGGTTTATTCTATTTTTTTAAAAAAAGAGGGAAGAAATTTGCACTACTTCTGCAGCCTGGAAAAGTATAAGATTTAATAAAAAACAGAGGATAGCGCAGCAGTCCTTTGCACTGCATGATAACAAATACTGATACACATTTTTTTCAAGCTGTTGTGTCTTACTCAGAAAGTTGAGAAAACTTAATGAAATTGCGTGTCTCCCAGAAAATTTATATTTGTTTGTATAGATGATCAGAAACACAATCTAGGAGTAGTAGTTCTGTGGTTCTCACTTCTGAAGAACAGCAGACTCCAGGCAGTGTTGAATACAGGGGTTATCATCCCTTCTTTGGCTTAGTTTCATTTCTGCTGTCAGTTTAATACTCTAGTCTGCATCTGAAAAGTGCTCAAGGAACAAGGGAGAAATTGTTTATGTGATGAAATTTGTACAATTGAAGGTCAGGAAGATACAGCTCAGGAATATACTTTGAAAGCAGGTTACCCTAAAGTAGAGCTATTTCCTGACAGAGCAGCACGACCTTTGACATAACTTTTCCTACATAATGAAGTGGATCAGATCGCTGTGAAAATAAACAGTATCTTATTTTACCCCCCCCCAAAAAAACAGGTAGGGAGTCAGTACTCTTAAAAAATCCGGTATGGACTGAACAAACAGATCTAATTTATAAGACAAGAGTTGTAGGTTTTTTACAAAAATTGGCTTGACATCTCTGGAGGACACCTAAAACACTTATATGTGAGGAGAATTTATGTGTTCATGAAGGGAAGAAAAGAAAAAAAACCCATTTTGACTGAATAGCACCTACCAGCATATGAATGCAAACCAGCAAAACACTTAGCAAGCTACGATCACTAAAGAGAGCTGAAAAAACTTTTGAAGAAAAGATACCACATTGACCTTGTCCTTCATAGTATTTGAGTCCTAATTCTTGCTTAAAGTGAACTTTCTTTCAACACTTTCTCTTGCCTGAATAAAGACGTTTCTTGCACTTTCAGCCAGTCATATACAGAACTATTCTAGAAGAAAAATACTAGATTCAGTTAAATTTTTAATTGTATTTCAAGGTCTAGACTTAAAAATTTACAGTGTGCAAGAATCCTCTGTTTATTAATATCTACTTTTGTAATATGCTTCTTATACTCTCCAGAGGTTTTGACAGAAAACAGGGTTATAGGCCAAACTTCTCAGTTTTTCAGAGTTTGTCCAAAAGATTCCAGAACCAAGTTATAAATAGTCTTTATCTAATTTCCTGCAAAAGTGACAGCTTTTTTCTTATGCCAGCTGAAAAAAAATGGTATTTTCCATGTTAGCATGTGAAAAATAAGGCATCTTCTTTCTTTCATAACTAAAGGCTATATAACGACCTTTGCAGAACAAAGACTTGAAGTTTTAAAATTTCTGAAGTAGTAACATGAAAGTTATAAATGTCAGAAACAAGTAGAGTTTGCCTGGATAAAGTTTATGTTTAATTACCCTTAGATGGAAATTAATAGTTTGTGATGGAACACAGTGTCAATACAATAGTAGGTTTTTTAATTAAAGGATTTATTGTTGCTGATAGCAACATGCCTGCATACTGGGAGATTATGCTCATCAAAAAACTTTTTCTTATACCCTTGTTAATGCTCCTTTGAATATAAGCCGAGTTGTTGCTATTCCAACATTCTTAATGTGCTTCATATATCTGTTATTTTAATAAAAGATATTCTGATAGCAATATCCTTTTTGTGCTCCTTTTCTTTGTTACAGTTTGTAGCACATCCAAACTGCCAGCAACAGCTTCTCTCAATCTGGTATGAGAATTTGTCAGGTTTACGACAGCAGACCATGGCAGTGAAGTTTCTGGTTGTTCTTGCAGTTGCAGTAGGACTGCCATTCCTCTCAATGGCTTACTGGATTGCTCCTTGCAGTAAGGTCAGTCTGTGAAATCTTGTAATGGCCTTTTATTAACTCCCGTATCATCTGTATGTAGATTCCTGTTTGGCAAAGATGAAGCATGAGTATAAATTACTGACATGTTTAAATACTACTTTATAAAGGTGTTATTTTAAAGCTGAGTTAGAATGGAATGGCTACAGGATTGCATGTTCTGACAATTGTAATTAAGACAGGTAAATGTATTGTGTTAAATGCGATGTATATGAAATTACAATGGTTGAGCAAGAGTTGCCTTGTAGAAATTAATACTTTAGAAACAATGAGTCAAACTATTTAGTTGTTGCCTTAGTAGGCGGATGCAGAGGATCCTCATTTCCCATTGATTCAGAACTAGACTTAAGTTCAAGCTGTGGGTTGATTCTAATTACCTCAAAGGCAATTTTATTTTTGATGATTAAAAGTTAATAAATAAAAGTTGCTGAAACATGAATGCCAGAAATCAAAACAGTGATCATCAGTTTTCTAGAAATCAAAGTGAACTGTGTTGGCTTGTCAAGACAGTGCTAATACTCATTATATTTCATGAGGTTTTTAAAGCAGTCACGCAGCCTCCCCTGCATCCATTTATAAGGCACTGTCTGGATTTGGATGCTGCCACTGTATCTGTTTTGGATGATACATAGTATGGAAAACCTTTCCACTGAAGATGGGTTACAGTCTCTGTCCCATCTGAACTTAGTGTTGAATCTCTGTTTTAGCTGGTCACTATCCGTTTTAAATGCACACCGATGGAAAATTTCCCTTGAGAGTATGTTAGAGGGAACAAATTGGATCCTATAAGAATTATTCAACAGGTTACAGTATAACATCCATGATTTTAGCAGGTTGAATCTTGTGCCACATGCAGTGATTCCAGGGTAAGAGGAAGGTTGAAGGAGAGGACTGAGATCTTTGTGGGTTTTTTTGGTTTTTAATTGGTGGGCCTTTTTTGTTTTGCCATATTTTTCATTTCTTTCAGTCTGGATGATAAAAATCAGTTATATATTTTTCACTTTTCTATATAGTGACTAGGATTTTTATGAATACTTGTGTCTTAAAACACACCTTGAGATTCAACATACTTCAGCAATTGGCTTTCAACTATAGCAGTGACTTATCTATTTGTCATTTTCCTTTTTCAATGATTTATTGGATCTTTAAGTAATTTTGAACCGTTGTACATTCTGAAAAAGCTATTTCAGAGTAGCTTTTTAAGGTTCAAGGGACAACATCCTTTAAGATTTCACTTCCTCTGTCGCTATTGAATCGTCTCATCATGTGATTTATATGATGAATGCTTTCTGTTTCATTATATTCTGCAGATGTAAAATCTAACCCACCTTTTTCACCAGTTGCCATTTCTTACATTGTGCCTCACTCATACTTCAAAATCTGATTCTTCTGTTTTTTGAAGACAAAATGTTCATTGTTTAATTTCAGAAGAGGATAGCTCCAATACAGAAAATGATCTGTATCAACAGAGTCCATTCTGTGTATGAATTGATGGAATTTTATAAATCTCTTCTCGTCCTACTGAGATAAAGTACCCATTCTTTTTTCAGGCTTGGAACTATAGGTCACAGTGACAGAAGAGAGGGAAAGTACTCACAGTATTTATGGTGAAAATAACAGCTTGCAGTGGAGTTATTCTGACACATTTCTTTATATTCTCATGCCATGGCTCTGAGAAAGGCAAAAATGTCTTTATGACATTTGCAAGATCTCAGTCAGTTACCTGTATAGCTGACCAGTTTCCTCTTTAACAAAAAGTTAATTTGAGCTTGGACCACAGATACTGAATTGAGACTTTCAGATCTGGAAGAAATTTCACAGTAATACATGAACAAAGTCCTGTTGATTTAGCAGGAATGCACTAGTGTCAGGTGCCAACAGGACTTAAGATTGCCTCTTATCTGAATTTCTGCCACCAATCTGCATGGAGGGACTTCAAAGTTTTGCGAACTGTTTGCTCTGCATTTCTAATTGGTAATTCAGTGTCACTACTGGCATGATTAACCCAAAACTTCTAGAATACTATTTTATTACATCACATTTTGAAAGAGTAAAAACTTTTTTTCAGTTATCTCCAAGAATCTCTAATGTCTGTGCTGTTCAGCTGTAATTAATAATAGAATTTAGATTGTTAGCTTTATGAATTCATAAGTAATTCAGTCAGCCCTTGGCCAAGATGAGGGCTCTGAATTTAAAATTGAGTCTTCTTTCGCTGTTACCAGCCACCTGGGGTTGGCATTGCTAAAGAAGTAACTTGATAATTCCCTACATGCTTTCTAGAAGCATGTTCTGAGGGTTATACACATTCCTCTTTTGCACTGTGGTAGAGGATAAGAAATTGAAGATTATGCCCAGTAGATGAGGAGCTAGGATATTGTTCTTCATAGAAAAGTATACTCATTCTCTCTTTTTTGTTATCAGGCCTTTTCTCCTTTGTGATAGATGTGCTACCCGGAGTCCTATTATATAATTTCTTTATCAATGCCATAATGTTACAAATTG